>NC_090319.1:23963208-24293428 GCF_040869045.1 Eurosta solidaginis | reverse complement strand
GTGAGAAACCTTCGCAATCCGACTTTCGGATAGAATTCAGCGAAGAAATTGCCGAAATGACAGCCTCTTCAGAAACCGTGAAAGTAGTTATTATAGGCAAAGAAGCAGCTGAAAAAGACGGAGATGAATGCATTATTTGGGTTTCATACACAGTTTGGAAAAACTTGGCAAATAATAAGCAGGAGTCAACTGTGTTGTCAGAAGAATCGCCATTATAATGCAAGCTGGTGGGGAAACCATTTGTTTTACGTTTTGAGTCAATACTTTTTACTTTTTACTTCGGTTTCTACTTCTAATCCTTCGTTTTGTTTTCCCTCCATTTGTTTTTTCATTAACTTGCTGCTAGTCAAAATGATAGTATATTTTATGGTATTTCTTCCCGCTTCGGTATTTATACCAGCATTACTTTTTCAGGTGGTTGCGTTGCAGCTGCTGCAGATCCATAGAGCATCAAATATACGTGTGCACTAGTACGCCAAATTATAATGTTCAACTATACCGTCAGAATGAGGAAGCTCGAGTTTTATGAATGCCCAGTGTCTTGAAAATTTCAACATTCGTTTTCATACCATTTTATAATAATTTACCACAATTTAAAACTTACCTTACCCAAAAAAATCTTCTTTATGAATTGAAAGTGGGTAGTCAGTAAGTAAGCTAGAATTTAATTATTTTATTAGTTTCTTTTCATTCACTTTTAAAATATATTTAAAATTAAATTACTACGTACATCTCTTTACATACACATAAGTACGTATTGCTTAAATCTGAGATAAGAGTAAGAATTAAACCTACATCTTAAATGATATCTATGACAACTAAAAATTTTTTTATTATTATACAATCATAGATAAATACCGCTACTTAGCACTCGTCTAGTTCTCCATTATAAAACTTATATCAAAGAACGTTCGAGTAAGGGAACCAAACTTTTTAATACAATGAAAAGATATATTTGAATATTTTTTTACATTACTCTCCTACCAACTCAATTATGTTAATTGCTAACTTAATTATTATGTTTTTCGCGTTTGACCATAAAAATTTAACTGTCGAAATTTTGCTTATGAAAAACGCGTATATTTTGTATATTTTATAGTACCAAAAACTTCGTAGAATAGTTTTTTAAATTACGTAAATTAAAAAAAAAAACTTAAATATTAATATAATTAATATTTTGTCCTTACATAGACATCGGAACTCCCAAATATTTACCTTGCAATTATGTTTTGCTACAATACAGCTAGAGTATTACTAGTTAGTCATTTTACACTTACATATACATACATATTCTTTCTTTTATCATTTTTATTAAAATATTCAGGATTAGTTATACATTTAAAATGATTATTATTCTACTAAATTCATAGTTAGGTACAATAACTCCAAAACAATTTTTGATGCGACTCGCACAAAGCAGATCGACGAAAACGGCTCTCCATTCGATTGTAAAGCAAATAGAGGGGTCCCTAGAACACAAAGAGTATGCTCTGTGTGCCTTTCTAGACAACGAGGTGGCTTTTACCAATGTCTTACAGGGGGCAATCGAAAGAGCTCTGGTGGGTTTAGGAGTCGAAGTGGCTCTGGTTGAATTTATTAGCAAACTTCTATGCGGCAGAATAGTCGCAGCGGAGTGGGGAGAGGCCATAATTAAGAGGAAGGTGTGTAGGGGCACGCCACAGGGGGGTGTCCTATCTCCTCTGCTCTGGGTTGTGGTAGTCAACGAGCTTCTTGTGGAGCTAGAAGCCAATCGTTGACGGGTGGTTGCCTATGCAGATGACCTCGGTATCCTATTCGGAGGCAAATTCTGGGTACCCTGCGCGATGTTCTGCAGGGCTACCTGGATACTGTGGCTAGGTGGGCTGAATCATGTGGATTGGCGGTCAACCCGGGAGAAACGGAATTCGTGCTTTTTACAAGGAGATATAAGATGCCCGATTTCAGAACTCCCTCGATTGGAGGGGCACCGTTGGTACTTTCTGATAGGGTTGAATTTTTGGGGATTGTTTTGGACAAGAAACTGTCCTGGAGACCCAATGTGGAATATTGGGCCAGGAAGGCCGCCATTGCCTTGTACTCCTGCAGAGGGGCTATGTAGTACACTGGCTTTATGAGATGGTCCTTCTGTCAAGAGCTAAATATAAGCCGCAAGTTTAATTTGGCTGATCACTGCAGTGTATTCCAAGCGGCAGCTGCTGCGATTAAGGATGCGGTGGATGGAAAACTATCCAGTGCTACTACCGTTAGGGAATTTCATATCTACTCTGATAGCCAAGCGGCTATCAAGGCCTCGAGCTCAACTACAGTGCGATCGGGGGTGGTCTGGTAGTGCCTGACCTCGCTTGCGATTGCATCGAATTGTTTTACAATTAAGATTATCGGAATCCCGGGCCATAGTGATATCCCGGGTAACTGTCAAGCGGATCTCTTAGCCCGCATCGATGCAATTGAACCGGATTAAGATGGCTATAGGGATTTCGGGATCCCGCTGGCCACCTGTGGATTGCTCCTCCATAGCTGGCCCTCGAGTCAGCTCAGCAAACGTTGGGCGGACACCACGTCTTGTAGGGTAGCAAGATATTTCTGGCCGAAAGTGGATGGCAGGAGGTCTGCCGAAATAATGGGGTTCACTAAGGCTCACCTATCAATGGTCATTGGGGTTTAGACAGAGCACTGTCCCATGGGTATCCATGCGGTACGCATTTAAAAGTGGTCTGTTAATTTGACCAGATCTATGTACTTATTTACAGTCGCGTGCCCTGCTTGATTTTGATTAAGTGATTGATTCAAATTTTAAGATTTTTCTTTTACTCCAAGTTCGAGCTCGAGCTCAAGACTTACATATAACAATAATTTGTATGATAATTTTTGTTTTTTTTTAAATTTGGAATAGAAGAGATAATTTTTCAATGACTGAAAAACTAAAAAAAACAAAAAAAAAAAACACAAGCGTTATCATAACAATTATTGATATTAGAGAAAAATTGCACCATAATTCTGAATTTCAATTCTTCAACAGCTAGCTTTCCGGGAGCTGAGTATTTAACTCGAAATCTCCACATTCATACTTTATACTAGTGTCTTTAACCACTCAGCCATATGAATGCGCCGCTGCTCAGTTTGCAATTGGTCTCTAACTAGGTATTCCCTTTTTGTTGCGATTTCTTTATTCACCATTTAGGTACATACTAATTCTAAATAATTTTTAATCACAATTGTGTGGAATAATTATAGGTGCGCTCAAGAGCTTAGTAACTCTGCATTTATACTAAAGTATAAAGAATGAGTCGATAAATGCTTACGGGAGTCCCTGTCTTCGTAGACCTACCTCCGGTGTAAAACACAGATCAATTTCCGTTGATCTTTGGCCCAACAAGTTGGTACCAATCGGTGATCTGGGGCGTTCAAGTCCACCAGCCTTGGTTTGGCCGAGGAGGACTATCCACCCTCCTCTTCCATTCTCGGGTAATGGCACCCGGTTGCACGGCAACTCCACCGCGAGTTCCGTGCTTGCCTCAGTTTCCTTCTTTCATTGATTTTATAATCTCGGGTATCTAATTGTAAGGTAAATCAGATCGAGATTTGTGTTTTGTAGCAATTTAGGAATGTGACCAACCTTTTCTGTCCTGCAGTGTTCCAACAATGTATAATACATTGTTAACGACGGAGCTCATTTTGCTCAGACTTGTGCGTTTAGGATCATGTTGCAACTGAACCCAGCTATACGTTCTTTCAGTTTTATGCAACTTTGTTCTGCATTATTTGCTACTTTATGTATGCCCACATATTCATCGTTATTTGCGACTGTGGTATACAACTTCTAATAACTGGCTTCGGTGTATAATCTTCCTCATTATTCATCAATTACGCTCCGTGAGTGTTGGAGATTTCGAGTTCAATATTCAGCTCCAGGAAAGATAGCTGTTGAAGAAGTGAAATTCAGAAACATGTGTCCAGTAACCATCGCCGTTTGTAAACTTTTGCAATTTTTCTCTAATATCAATAACAAAAACAATTGTATAAAGCAAAGTGAGCATGTCTCGCTAATTAAATACACATACAAATTATTGTTATAGGCCTTTAGCTCGAATTCGAAGCTGAATTGTTAATAAACCAAGAACCATGGAAATGTTAATTAAATTAAAATAGCAAACAAAAATACAACACTACCAATGATTTGCAAAAGATTGCACAGCGCAACATTTTGGCTACATTTTTAGAACCCAGTAATTTTTAAGAACCATTAAATTTTTTGAGCCGTGTATTTTTTCTGAAACAGGTACTTATTAAGAAGCGGGTATTGTTCTTTTTTTTAGTACCGTGAAGTTTTTTGAACCTATTACTTTTTGACTACCGGGCACTTTTAAGAGCAGACTACTTTATGAATAGAAGAATTTTTCAGAGCCGGTTAATTTTTGGAACCCGACACCTTTTTAGAACCGGGTTATGTTAAGAGACTGAGTATTTTTTGGGCCAGGTTATTTTCCAGAAATGGGTACTTTTTTAGAACAGGGTACTTTTTGGCACTGGCTACTTCTTGAACCAAGTACTTTTTAGAACCAGGTCCCAATTTTTATACCTTTCATGCACATGAAATGGTGTATTAACTTTGGTCCGATGTTTGTAACGTTGAGAAATATAGAAGATAGACTCAACATTAAATATACCAAATTGATCAGGGCGACGAACTGAGTTGATATAGCCATGTCCGTCCGTCCGTCCGTCTGTCCGTCCGTCCCTTCTATCTATTTGAACGCAAACTAGTCCTTCAAATTCTGAGATATCTCAATGAAATTTGGCACAAAGATGTATTTTTGTATTATATTAGACATTTGTCGGATCCGGCATATATGTATCTCCCATACAACCGATCGTTCAGACAAGGCGATTTTGGTTATTCCTGCCGCAATTTAGAAAGTATAAACGTGAAACTCGGTGATATAAATTCTAATATATCATAGAAGATATCCTGAAAAAATCACTTTGACCGGAGCTATATATAGTTATATCCCATACAACCGATCGTTCAGATAGAAAGATTTTTGGCCATTTCTCCCTTAATTTCCAATATAAAAACGTTAAACTTGGTGATATTTGTTCTAATATATCATAGAAGATTTTATGAAAAACTCATTTCGATCGGAGCTATATATAATATATATCCCATACAACCGATCGTTCAGATAAGGCGGTTTTTTGCCATTTTTTATTTTTTATTTAACTTAAAAATCGTTTAGGTATGTACATCTTTTCACTATATATTTCTTATCTTATACAGCGCATTATTTGGAGATTACGAATGGGATAAGATTATTGTTCAGCCCCATTCATGAAAGGTGTAAAGTTTTCGGCACAGCCGAAGACAGTAATGTCCTTACTTGTTTATTATTGCGTGCGTTTTTAGCACCTGGTACTTTTTTATAACTGGGTCTTTTTTTTAGAGATGGATATCTTTTAAAAACCGGATACTTTTTAATGTATGAAATTCGTCTATCTAACAGATCTACTAATCGTCTAAGATTTCCAATTTTTTACAGTTGTTTTGGTTTATCAAAGATGCCCTTAATTGAATTTAAGTAAGGGTTAAACCACACACAACAGTGCTCTATTATATCCTTAGTTTTGTTGAAAATGTTGTAAAATATTTTGCGAATTGGTCTAAGTTCGAACATTGTTGCAGATTTCGCTAGCGTATGAGCTTGCGAAGTTCCAAAACCTTTTGTCACCCAATACTGATTTTCTATTTCTTTTTTCTAGAATTATTATTGCTAGGTGGTATCTTAAACTCCGTACCTTGTATTCTCTATGGGGGAGGGGAAAAAATGTTCAAAATGTTTCGCATTTACTACTTAAAAATCACCTCAAGATAAGAAACAGATGTTTTGTTATTTCCCTAGCATACTAATTACGATGAGCAATGCAACAACAAATACAACTTAAATAATATATATGTATTTTGGTCATTAGCACATTTGTTTGTTAATTATCTCAATTAGAAATAAAGCACACCTTTTACTGCGATAAAAAACAAAACTCTTTGTTACACCAGGTGTCGATAATGTGCAACTACTATTTGCGTTGAAATTGGATTATCAGTTAAACTGTAACAAAAACATGATTAATTTTATAGTCTTATTTCGCCGCCAGCAGGGCGGCCACCGTGGTGTGATGGGAGCGTGCTCCGCTTACCACACCGGACGCCCTGGGTTCACACCCCGGGCAAGGCAACATCAAAATTTTAGAAATAAGGTTTTTCAATTAGAAGAAAATTTTTTTAAGCGGAGTCGCCCCTCGGGAGTGTTTGGCAAGCGCTCCGGGTGTATTTCTGCCATGAAAAGCTCTCAGTGAAAACTCAACTGCCTTGCAGATACCGTTCGGAGTCGGCATAAAACATGTAGGTCCCGTCCGCCCAATTTTTAAGGAAAATCAAGAGGAGCACGACGCAAATTGGAAGAGAAGCTCGGCTTTAGATCTCTTTTGAGGTTTTCGCGCCTTACATTTATTTTATTTATTTCAGTGTTGATAGGATAAATATAGAAACAATCATAATGGGATTATTCTGTATAGACGATTGCCTAGGGGCGCTACAGAGTCACGTAAACTAAAAAAAAATTTTAAAACCATTCGAAAATCTTCATAGTCATAGACGACGCAAGATATTTTCATACATTTTGGATTAGCTCGAAGGATCGAAGTCAGCAGCAAAAGTGCATCGGTATATTTATTTTTTTCCAGGTATCGATTAATCTTTAAAAAAATACCATTGTGTGCGAGTTTTATGAGTTCTCGATTAGTCTTTTCCTTCTGTTATGGGTTCCATAACTGAACTATTAAATAAACAAAACTCCAAATTTCCGTTATCAAATGCTTTTATGCAACACTACTATGGGGGTAGAGCTTCACAATTAAATGTATTCGCGTTCTTCACTTATAGGCGGGTTGTCAAAAGTTTTTATAGGGAAATAACGTCAATTGGCGTTATGACCACTTTAAATGATCGTAATATCAATTGAAGTTAAGAGCACATGAAACGCTAAATTTCAAATGTTTACAAAGTCAACAATATTTTTATGGGAAGGACGAACTTAGTTCGACTTCCAAGTCAAATAAATAACGAATATCTCTGTTTAAGAATGGCTTATGCCGTTACGAGAAATATGCTGTTATTGTTGTTATATTATCTCTTGCTTTACACAGCTGAGTAAAAGCAATTCGGCAATTAAGGAAATGTTTTTTCCTGTGGGTTTTTGGCATGCATAATCCGGCCCAGCATGTAATTAGGTATAGACAGCAGGTTGTCTGTTATTAAATTAATCAAATATATTTCCAGTTCATGAAACCGAACGTATTTGTTACTTTACTCTTAGAAGAATGTTTTTGTAAGCATTTGTATGCAAATGACAAATATTTATGTACGAGTACTTATGGCGCGTTATGTTTTTATTTTTGTGGCAGTTTTTGAGGTGGTAAATATCTACAACAACAAGAGAGCCTGTAGGCCGAAGCTCTGGTAAGGGTAATGGAAAGTGCAATAAAGCAGGAGTGGTGAGTCAGCCAATAACCATTTTTGGATTTGGTGGAATGAACTCCAATTGATTAAGTGAAGTAATGTCCCAAGCAGACTTACATTTTCGTAAAAAAGTTCAGAAAGGGTGGCTAAATTCTTTGACATAGACTCACATTACAACTGCGTGATGAAATGTCCCCTAAGCTCAGAATTTCACGGAACTTTGAAGTGTCCATTGTGTACAGAACCCACTGCGAAACAGATAATCCTTATAATGATCGTGACTCACGTGTGTCACGGATGGATCGAAATTCGATGACAGAAGAACAGGAGCTGACATCTATGTGCCGAACTTCAAAAAATCGATACCAGTGGGCATCTACCCCACCATATTTCAGACAGAAATCCATGCAATAGAAGTTTACGGTAGAGAATGTCTATGGAGAGGCTGATCCTCCAAGAGTTTCGACATTATGTCGGACAGCCAGGCGGCCCTGCGTGCCTTGCAATACCACACAGTTACATCTAAGCTAGTGGATGAATGAACTGAAATCCTCAGTGACCTGGGAGCCAAAAATAAAGTTTTGTTAGGATTGGTTCCCGGTCATCAGGGACAGGTGATGAACGTGCAGATTACCCAACAAAACAGGGTGCTACAGCAACATTCTAAGGTCTAAAGCCCTTTTGCGGACACACAAAAACAAACCATAAGTAGCTGGGAAACAAAACAATTCAGACGTCACTGGGGCAAAGACAGGCCAAACTGTTTATACTTCCGGCAACGAACTACAAACTCATTAATCTAAGCAGGGAGGACCTACAAACTCTCACTGGGTACTACACGAGACACTGTGGTCTACGATATGACATAAGTATACTAAATCTATCCGATACTCAAATTTGTCGTTTCTGTGAGTTGGAGGATGAAACAGCCGTTCACATTATCAAAAAATAGGCTGAAAGGTCATGCACCGGGATGGGCGTGAGCTTAGCACCTGCTAAGCGACCATATATGTATACGATAAGCGATAGCACAATGGCTACTTCGTCAAAATCAACGACAGCTTTTTTTTAGTTTGATTTCGATGGTCGTACAGTAAGAAAGTGTCGCACGCGCGCTTAAAACAGAGTACCAAAGGGTGCGTGTGACACGTGCTCACCGTTCATGCATTGAAATTAAACTAAATAAATAATTGATTTTGCTTTCGTGCTCGCTACGCGTTCGTGTTTACTAACACATTTTCCATTTGGTAACCGTGTAAAGGTAGTGACCGATGGTCATACACAATAGATCTACACAAAGGTCGCAGTGCTTCCAGGGATAATAATTAGGAGTAAAGTGCCTACCAAATTTCATCATGATATCTTCAACGACTGCCAAATTACAGCTTGCAAAACTTTTAAATTACCTTCTTTTAAAAGTGGGCGGTGCCACGCCCATTTTCCAAAATTTTTCTAATTTTCTATTTTGCGGCATAAGGTCAACGCACCTACCAAGTTTCATCGTTTTATCTGTCTTTGGTAATGAATTATCGCACTTTTTCGGTTTTCGAAATTTTCGATATCGAAAAAGTGGGCGTGGTTGTAGTCCGATTTCGTTCATTTTAAACAGCGATCTGAGTTGAGCGCCCAGGAACCTACATACCAAATTTCATGAAGATACTTCAAAATTTACTCAAGTTATCGTGTTTACAGACGGACGGACTGCTGAGCTGAGTATAAAAAAGGTAGGTACTTTGTGTGAGGATGCAAAGTTTCAGGTTTTTTGTAGTCTGCATGTAAAAACTATGACTACGAATCACGTATTTCAACAATATATGACGTAAACGTAAGTGTTTGATGAAATTCGAAGCTACTAGCCGATAAAAAAAGGGGACAGAAATGACAGTTTATATGGGGTATATATTATATACCACCGATCTCTTCGAATTTTTCAGACAACAATATATAGCATATACGTGATATATAGCTGTTAAAATGGGGCAGTAATTACGCAAAGCCTCTTCTTACCTGAACAATCGGTTGTGGGGGATATATGCGATATATACGACCGATCTCTCCATTTTTTCAGACGAAAATATGTGGCAATATACGAAAGCATATGGTGAAGTTTGAAGCTTCAATCCGATACATTGAGCAAGATACGACAAAAATCCTCTTTTCTGAAAAAGGGGTTGTATGGGGGATATATGCTATAGCGGTGCGATCCGGCCGGTTCCGGAAAATGTCTAATCGGACAGTTATATATACCCGCTCACCAAATTTTATTAAGACTTCCCAAAAATTGATATATACCATTTCATTTTCATGAAAGGTATAAATATATTCCCACTGCTATTTTTATGCTCGCTGCTATGTAGCTGGTGAAGTGGACTGGCTAGTTGTTTCTGAGATGATTCGAGGCGGGAGAGGATACTGCGCGAGATGTTCGTTTTCAGAACTCGTCCCAAAAAATTACATTGCAATTATTCGGAGGAGATGCATTAGAAAATAAGTAAAGAAACAATAAATTAGCCAAACTTAGTTTGTATGTATTTTATATCATCTTTGAGCCGCCCACTGTTGCGCGCATAAGCCACACATAAATCCATTAGTAAAGCTCTTGAAACTCTTAAGAGTTGAGACAAGAATGCTGTAAAGAGTATTCTAAACAAAAGTTGATAATGAATACCGAAAATCGAATAATGGCAGTCAAGTGAATAAAAGAGCAGAAGTTTGAAGTATTGAAGCATTTTTACTTTTCTAATTGACAAACTTTCCCAATGGAGTCTCAAGTATTGCTCTACATACTTAAAGAATCAAATATTTGCCAAAGTTATGAAGTGATTGCAAAGTTTTAGCATATTATTTAATTGATTTTCGTAAACAGATCAACCGTATACATCAACAAACATATAAATAAATATATTCATTAACTTTTTTGGAAGCAGCCAAAAAATATTATTATAGATACAAAAAGATATGTAAGTATATATGTAGATGTTATATTCTACCTGAAAATTATGTATATAAGTATATCTATATATGTTACATGTTGAAGTGCATACCTTATAAGTAAATATCTACGCTAACATAAACTACTAATTTATATACAAACATAGATACTTACATATTTATCTAAGACTACATATAACAAATTTTACATACATATACGTTATTCATTGATCGCTTCATGGCATTTGGTTAGTGCACGATTTTTATTGATTGCAATTCGAGTTTATGCACAGCAAAGTACTCACTCACAATATAGTCATAATAACTTTTTGTCGCCTGTCTGGCTGTTGTAGTGGCACTTTCATTTTTAACACTCATCATCTGTTATCGTATAACTGCCACGAAAATCGCTTAATGGTGTCGCATTTGCAGTTGATGGTGTCATCAGTGGTGCACCTTGAAACGAAATGGCCAATGGCAGGGCGGATGGAGCGCATAAGCTTAAGGCACCACGGCCTTCGGTGACAGAGCGGAAACGCGATATACGTCCGGAACTGTTAGCGGTAAGAAAAATAGGAGAAGAAGATAAAAATATATATATGTATTAGGGCGGGTCGATTTAAAAATCGCTCATTGCTCTGTGAAAATCGTATTCTAGGGATCAATATAAGAAACTTTGCCGAAGGAACCATACCTCTAAAACGAATTCTGATGTACCCCCCCCCCCCCCCCCCCCCCAGGTAGGGGCAAATTTTGAAAAATCCCACTTTGACCGATTTAGAGTGCTCCAATCTAGTCCAAATGTATGACCGACCCCCACTAACTTTGGAGGCCCAACCCACCGATACCAGTGGCACACCCCCCGAAACCCCCCTGGGGGTTCACCATACAAACATTTCAAAAAATCGCCGGTTTTGCACTTTACATGAAAAAATCAGCACAAACATATCCATACCAACTGAAAAGAGGTGCACCACTGCGTATACGTAACATTTTATTATTACGTATAAACAAAAAAAAAAAAATTTGCAATAAAATAATTTGAAATGTTTGTATGGTGAACCCCCAGGGGGTTCCAGGGGGTGTGCTACTGGCATCGGTGGGTCGGGCCTCCAAAGTTAGTGGGGGTCGGTCATACATTTGGACTCGAGTGGAGCACTCTAAATGGGTCAAAGTGGGATTTTTTAAAATTTGCCCCTACCTGGGAGGGGGGGGGGCGGGGGGGGGGAACATCAGAATTCGTTTTAGAGGTATGGTTCCTTCGGCAAAGTTTCTTATTTTGATCCCTAGAATATGATTTTCACAGAGCAATGGGCGATTTTTTTGCCTCCCCCCAAATCGACCCGCCCTAATATGTATATAAAGAGCGGAAATTAGCGCTGATTTTAAGATACTTAAAACGTAAAACAGAATAATAAAAAATGTAACATAAATATAAAATAAAAGATAGCTTGTGCACAATAATACTGACAAGTTTAAGATATAAGCACCTAGTTCAACGAGCTTAGTTATTTTCTTACGTTAAGATATCAGCCCAACTTATAATATCCGTAGCCATAAATAATTTCAATGAAAAACAGTGGGTAATAAATACTCTTCGTTTTATAACTTACGTACTACGCACCTAGATCGGCAGAGGGATGAGTATGCATACTCTGGTGCTCCCCAATTCAATATCTACCTACCTCTATACCCTATTAAATATAAGATCCTCTACCTATTCAGATAGGGCCTGGTAAATACCACATTTGGGAAGTCAATAACTTTTTGATCTAACAAACAACTAGTTATATGTCTCTCAAAGTTCGCTTTGATTTTGATGGTTTTTTTTTTCTGAAGGGTGTTTCAGATTTTCTTTCATATATATTTCCTACAATTGTGGGAAACGTGTTCATGTGCAGACACCACCCATTGTTTTGTGAAATCCACGAAGGGCTCTCTCCTATGCCCGGCAAGGTTATTTGTATATCTACCTTACTTCATTATGTCGCGTCATACCTGGATCAAAAATCCACTTGCAATTTACTCGTGTTCTTGAAAGAAAACAATAAAAATATAAATGAAACAGAATAATAGGGGGAAGGGAGCATCTTGGGGACGCTTTTCGAGGGCGATCTCTTTAAATATAGTCAGGAGAACGTCGCCAAAACAGGGAAGATCATAGGCACCAATCATAAGACCCTTGTTGCTCCCAAGCAATGGATGAATTGTAATGAGAAAAGCATCTCAGTCATATTGGCTCCCCGAAGATGAGAGAAGTCATCAGGAACGTTGCTGAGGGATTTGTTCGTACTAGAAAAGGTTGCCACCTGTAAGGAGTGTAGCTGTTAGATAACTGAGAGGTGAGTGTCCGTTTGCCTTTATATTAGCTAGCTAAGCGTGGGGCAGTTGAGGGCGAGCAGTTTAATATGAGTTATAAGGGAGTAATTTGATGTGCTTGTAGGCGTATGAGTCGTGGCACAGTGGATGACGTATCCGACTAACACGTTTGGGGTTGCGGGTTCAAAGCCCAGTGCAAGCAAGCATTTTTTATACTCAGTTGAGCAGAGCTCACAGAGTATATTAAGTTTGATTGGATAACGGTTGGTTGTACATATATAAAGGAATCGAGATAGATATAGACTTCCATATATCAAAATAATCAGGATCGAAAAAAAATTTGATTGAGCCATGTCCGTCCGTCCGTCCGTCCGTCCGTTAACACGATAACTTGAGTAAATTTTGAGGTATCTTGATGAAATTTGGTATGTAGGTTCCTGAGCACTCATCTCAGACCGCTATTTAAAATGAACGATATCGGACTATAACCACGCCCACTTTTTCGATATCGAAAATTTTGAAAAACCGAAAAAGTGCGATAACTCATTACAAAAGACAGATAAAGCGACGAAACTTGGTAGATGGGTTGACGTTATGACGCAGAATAGAAAATTAGTAACATTTTGGACAATGGGCGTGGCACCGCCCACTTTTACAAGAAGGTAATTTAAAAGTTTTGCAAGCTGTAATTTGGCAGTCGTTGAAGATATCATGATGAAATTTGGCAGGAACGTTACTACTATTACTCTATATGTGCTAGATAAAAATTAGCAAAATTGGATGAAGAACACGCCCACTTTTTAAAAAAAAATTTTTTTTAATTCAAATTTTAACAAAAAATTTAATATCTTTACTGTATATAAGTAAATTAAGTCAAAATTCAACTCCAGTAATGATATGATGCAACAAAATACAAAAATAAAAGAAAATTTCAAAATGGGCGTGGCTCCTCCCATTTTCATTTAGTTTGTCTAGAATACTTTTATTGCCATAAGTCGAACAAAAATTTACCAATCCTTCTCAAATTTGGTAGGAGCATAGATTCTATGACGATAACTGTTCTCTGTGAAAATGGGCGAAATCGGTGTAAGCCACGCCCAGTTTTTATACACAGTCCACCGTCTGTCCTTCCGCTCGGCCATTAACACAATAACTTGAGCAAAATCCGATATATCTTTACTAAACTTAGCCCACGTACTTAACTGAGCTCACTTTTTCTTGGTATAAAAAATGGGCGAAATCTGACCATAACCACGCCCACTTTATCGATATCGAAAATTACGAAAAATGAAAAAAATGCCATAATTCTATACCAAATACGAAAAAAGTGATGAAACATGGTAACTGGATTGGTTTATTGACGCAAAATATAACTTTGGAAAAAACTTTGTAAAATGGGTGTGACACCTACCATATTAAGTAGAAGAAAATGAAAAAGTTCTACAAGGCGAAATCAACAGCCCTTGGAATCTTGGCAGGAATACTGTTAGTGGTATTGCATATATAAATAAATTAGCAGTACCCGACAGATGATTTTCTGGATCACCTGGTCCACATTTTGGTCGATATCGCGAGAACGCCTTCACATATACATCTAAGGGCCACTCGCTTTTAAAACCCTCATTAATACCTTTAATTTGATATCCATATCGTACAAAAACATACCAGAGTCACCCCTGTCCCACCCTAATGGCGATATCTCGAAAAGGCGTCCACCTATAGACCTAATGCCCCCTCCCTCTTAAAATGCTCAGTAACACCTTTCGTTTGATACCCATATCGTACAAACATTCTAGAGTCACCCCTGGCCCACCCTAATGGCGATATCTCGAAAAGGCGTCCACCTATAGACCTAGTGTCCACTCCCTCTTAAAATGCTCAGTAACACCTTTCGTTTGATACCCATATCGTACAAACATTCTAGAGTCACCCCTGGCCCACCCTAATGGCGATATCTCGAAAAGGCGTCCACCTATAGACCTAATGCCCACTCCCTCTTAAAATGCTCAGTAACAGCTTTCGTTTGATACCCATATCGTACAAACATTCTAGAGTCACACCTGGCCCACCCTAATGGCGATATTTCGAAAAGGCGTCCACCTATAGAACTAAGGATTACTCCCTTCCTTTTAAAATACTCATTACCACCTTTCGTTTGATACCCATATCGTACAAACACATTCTAGATTCACCCTGGCCCACCTTAATGGCGATATCTCGAAAAGGCGTCCACCTATAGACCTAATGTCCACTCCCTCTTAAAATGCTCAGTAACACCTTTCGTTTGATACTCATATCGTACAAACATTCTAGAGTCACCCCTGGCCCACCCTAATGGCGATATCTCGAAAAGGCGTCCACCTATAGACCTAATGTCCACTCCCTCTTAAAATGCTCAGTAACACCTTTCGTTTGATACCCATATCGTACAAACATTCTAGAGTCACCCCTGTCCCACCCTAATGGCGATATCTCGAAAAGGCGTCCACCTATAGACTTAATGCTCACTCCCTCTTAAAATGCTCAGTAACACCTTTCGTTTGATACCCATATCGTACAAACATTCTAGAGTCACACCTGGCCCACCCTAATGGCGATATCTCGAAAAGGCGTCCACCTATAGAACTAAGGATTACTCCCTTTTAAAATACTCATTACCACCTTTCATTTCATACCCATATCGTACAAACACATTCTAGAGTCACCCTGGCCCACCCTAATAGCGATATCTCGAAAAGGCGTCCACCTATAGACCTAATGCCCACTCCCTCTTAAAATGCTCAGTAACACCTTTCGTTTGATACCCATACCGTACAAACATTCTAGAGTCACCCTTGGTCCAGCTTTATGGCGATATCTCGAAAAGGCGTCCACCTATAGAACTAAGGATTACTCCCTTTTAAAATACTCTTTACCACCTTTCATTTGATACCCATATCGTACAAACACATTCTAGAGTCACCCTGGCCCACCCTAATGGCGATATCTCGAAAAGGCGTCCACCTATAGACCTAATGCCCATTCCCTCTTAAAATGCTCAGTAACACCTTTCGTTTGATACCCATATCGTACAAACATTCTAGAGTCACCCTTGGTCCACGTTTATGGCGATATCTCGAAAAGGCGTCCACCTATAGAACTAATGATTACTCCCTTTTAAAATAATCCTTACCACCTTTCATTTGATACCCATATCGTACAAACACATTCTAGAGTCACCCCTGGCCCACCCTAATGGCGATATCTCGAAAAGGCGTCCACCTATAGACCTAATGCCCACTTCCTCTTAAAATGCTCAGTAACACCTTTCGTTTGATACCCATATCGTACAAACATTCTAGAGTCACCCCTGGCCCACCCTAATGGCGATATCTCGAAAGGGCGTCCACCTATAGACCTAATGCCCACTCCCTCTTAAAATGCTCAGTAACACCTTTCGTTTGATTCACATATCGTACAAACACATTCTAGAGTCACCCCTGGCCCACCCTAATGACGATATCTCGAAAAGGCGTCCACCTATAGACCTCATGCCCACTCCCTCTTAAAATGCTCAGTAACACCTTTCGTTTGATACCCATACCGTACAAACATTCTAGAGTCACCCCTGGCCCACCCTAATGGCGATATCTCGAAAAGGCGTCCACCTATAGACCTAATGCCCACTCCCTCTTAAAATGCTCAGTAACACCTTTCATTTGATTCCCATATCGTACAAACACATTCTAGAGACACCCCTGGTCCACCTTTATGGCGATATCTCGAAACGGCGTCCACCTATGGAACTAAGGATCACTCCTTTTCAAAATACTCATTAACAGCTTTCATTTGATACCCATATCGTACAAACACATTATAGAATCACCCCTGGTCCACCTTAATGGGGACATCTCGAAAAGGCGTCCACCGATAGACCTAAGGCCCACTCCCTCTTAAAATGCTCAGTAACACCTTTCATTTGATACCCATATCGTACAAACAAATTCTAGATTCAGCCCTGGTCTACCTTTATGGCGATATCCCTAAATGGCGTTCATCCATAGAACTATGGCCTACTCTCTCTTAAAATACTCTTTAATACCTTTCATTTGATACACATGTTATACAACCACATTCCAGGGTTACCCCAGATTGATTTTCCTTATTTTGTCTCCATAGCTCTAAACTGAGTATGTTATGTTCGGTTACACCCGAACTTAGCCTTCCTCACTTGTTAAATTTATTATCTTTTTATTTTATAAATTACTATTTTAATGGACTGTATGTTATTTTACTTTGTTTATGGTGTATTTAAAATACGGGACGATGCAAAGCATCGGTACACTTCATTTATGATATCTTTATTTTAATGTAATTGTTTGTTATTTTTAAATTTATTTAAAGAGAGGTCACTATCTACCTGCTACACCTTGTATTTATTCATTGGGGGCGAGCACTGGGGGCTCTGAGGTTTCGCTCTAATGAGCCACCTCATCTTCTATTTGAAGAACCCTTAAAAAATGTGATAAGGAGGCGAGCACTAGGCTCTGAGGTATTGGCACCCCATCTTCTACTCGAAGAACCTCAATTGAAATTAAAAACTAAAACTATATCTTTAGAATATTTCACTAACAAGTTGAGAATTACAAGCACACTCAATGGCTAATGAAACAAACGAAAGAAAAAAAGTCATAGTTTAAGTCGCTTAAACATTAGCAAATAATCTTCGTTTATGTAACAGACGCAACGCTACCACCTTTGCCTTCCCGTTCAGACAACTTCGCAGGGTGGAAGCAAGTCTTTCAGATCACGATAGCAACCGATTTGAGGGATGTCGCAGTTAGGCACTGCAAGGTGTCAAAAAATATCCTACTGTTTAATCATTGTATAATCTTATGCTTTTTTA
Organism: Eurosta solidaginis; assembly: GCF_040869045.1. Taxonomy (NCBI): domain Eukaryota; kingdom Metazoa; phylum Arthropoda; class Insecta; order Diptera; family Tephritidae; genus Eurosta; species Eurosta solidaginis. Next base: position 24,275,783 of record NC_090319.1, on the reverse strand, counting down.
CTGGCAGAGTGAAATGAAACCACCGTAGTGAAATCCAAAAAGAGCATATTGGAGTTTATTCAACAAGGTAGTCAGTAACAGGCTCTATTGAGTTAAGACAAACATATTTATTATAATTATTCAAGATAATGTGAACGGCAGAACGTTCTATGGAAAAAGCACACAGAGTTGCTTGTCTAATCCCAAATAGCAAGAAAACCTTCCCTCCATTATGGCATTAAATTCGTAGCAACTTAAAGTCGAATCTCAGGAAGGTTTTAATCGAAAGCCATTCAAGAGTATAGGACCATGTGGGAAAGTAACATAAGCGATGCAACAACAAAATCTTGTGGGGAAAGTAACATAAGCGCTGCAGCAACAAAATCTTGTCGAGAAAATTTCGAGTCTACCGACTGGAAGAGTAAAAGTAGCAGTAAAGCTCCGATTGATTCTAACTAAAAATCATTCAAATAAGACTTTTGTCAAGTGCGCTGATGGGATCCGCAGCTAAACCTTGACATTTTTAAAGATACTCACTTTCCCGATGGCCACGGTATGTAGAGCAAATAACAGAAACTACGCCAGCAGGAAGAAACAAGCTTTTAGCCATATAAATCAGCAGGTTTAGATGGTATTCTCGCCATCATGCTGCAGAAGTCGCAAAAATCGTTGGTTAAGGAGCATTGATTTCAGCTAAATTTCGTCTCGTAGTTGTTGTTATTGTAGCGAAAAGGACACTCCCCGAAGGTATTGGGGAGTGTTATCGATGTTGATGGTCCTTTGTCGGATGCAGATCCGTTACGTTCCGGTAACAAGCACCATTAAGGCACCAGCCCGACCATTTCGGAACCGATTTAATATGACTACATGAAACCTTCAAGGCCATACCGTCCTCCAACCCCTAAATCCATCAGGAACTTGAGCTCTCAACTGAGTATGTTATGTTCGGTTACACCCGAACTTAGCCTTCCTTACTTGTTAAATTTATTATCTTTTTATTTTATAAATTACTATTTTAATGGACTGTATGTTATTTTACTTTGTTTATGGTGTATTTAAAATACGGGACGATGCAAAGCATCGGTACACTTTATTTATGATATCTTTATTTTAATGTATTTGTTTGTTATTTTTAAATTTATTTAAAGAGAGGTCACTATCTACCTGTTACACCTTGTATTTATTCATTGGGGGCGAGCACTGGGGGCTCTGAGGTTTCGCTCTAATGAGCCACCTCATCTTCTATTTGAAGAACCTCTTGTATTTATTCATTGGGGGCGAGCACTGGGGGCTCTGAGGTTTCGCTCTAATGAGCCACCCCATCTTCTATTTGAAGAACCCTTAAAAAATGTGATATGGAGGCGAGCACTGGGCTCTGAGGTATTGGCACCCCATCTTCTACTCGAAGAACCTCAATTTTAAATTAAAAACTAAAACTATATCTTTAGAATATTTCACTAACAAGTTGAGAATTACAAGCACACTCAATGGCTAATGAAATAAACGAAAGAAAAAAAGTCATAGTTTAAGTCGCTTAAACATGCTCCCCCCCTAGATGGCTTAGTCGTCTAGTTGTAATTCCATAGGAGCCGGTCATCCGGCTCGAAGGACCATAGCTAAGCGTGGGGCAGTTGAGGGCGAGCAGTTTAATATGAGTTATAAGGGAGTAATTTGATGCGCTTGTAGGCGTATGAGTCGTGGCACAGTGGACGACGTACCCGTATTGGGGAGTGTTATCGATGTTGATGGTCCTTTGTCGGATGCAGATCCGTTACGTTCCGGTAACAAGCACCATTAAGGCACTAGCCCGACCATTTCGGAACCGATTTAATATGACTACATGAAACCTTCAAGGCCATACCGTCCTCCAACCCCTAAATCCATCAGGAACTTGAGGTCGGCAGAGCCTCTGCTGTTAAAGTAACAAGATTCAGGTGACGTTGACAATTGGGTTGGAGAAGCTATATATTGCGCTGGCAACCTGAAAGGGTTGCGCTACGCAACCCCTTGAATCTGGTATTTTAGGCACCTCTTACAACCGGCGTACCTACCGCAGGTATATTCTAAGCCCCCTAACTCACTTTTGCCCAAATTCCGTTCTCGTGGAGAAAAACAGGAGTGATTTTCATCCCAAAGTCAGGGCGAATGTATATATGTATTCAACTCTTGTGTAGGAAACTATAAGAAAATGTTACGTATACGCACCGGTGCCCTTCCATCTATCTATCTGGTAGTGTGTTTATGGGTAATTGGTCGGTTTCTAATAAATCAACGTGCTTATTTTTTAATTATCCCATTTCTAATTAGAGAATAAATAAAATGATAAACTTTTCAAAACAACATATCATACATGAAAAATAAATAAATATCTTGTGCACAAATTCTCATTAAAAATAAAACCAAATTACAATTAAATTAAAAATTCCATAATCTAATGAAATTTTTGCAATCTCCTCAATTCACTTACCGTTCGCAATTGCATTTTAGTAGACGTATGAAAGCTGCACGAAAAGTTCGATTAAAAATTGTATATATAATCGGATTAATTGTTGATGAGACGTAACCAAGCCAGAGGCAAGTGTCCACCACATGATCTGGCACTTGACACTCGGGGCAAGCAGCGAAAATTATGTTTAATATGAAAAATGGCGACCAACATAGAACGAAGGTGAAAAATACCAAACCGAGGACTTTGGTGGCTTTTTGTTCTGTGGCAACAGCATTGGCTGATAGGCTATTGCGTTTATTGCGATTATTCAGAAAGCTGTTGGATGAAAAAGAGATAGAGAGAGAGAGAGAGAGATAGGGAGATAAGTACTAATTATAACGAAATTAGTGGTATAAGAGAGAACTTGTACCATATCATAGTGCAGATGTATGCTTTTTTTAAGTTGTGTTCGTTTAATCCATCATTGCACTAGTTGCGTGTATGTGTGTCAGTACGTACGTATGTATGCGTTGTACTTACCGCAAATTCAAAGTTGGTGTTGTGACATTATTCAACGAAAATTTAAATGATTTTAACTTATGGCGCCGTGTTTCACGCATTATAGACTCTGGTGTTTGCGTGCTTTGTTCACAAGTATTACTATTTCCGTGTTGTTGTTGCTGATGCAATAATGCTTTACTACTGCCATTGTTATGTAATGCACCTCCGCTAATGCTGTTAATGGTGTCCTTGCGTAAGCAATTTCCTCCAACACCCATCGTTGCATTTCCACCACCACAATCAATGTTCGTGGAGTAACTAAGTTGTGGTTGAGAATGACTAACACGGACCGTTGCACGCCGATTCGGATGACTGCAAAAAAACGATAAAAAAATTGTTTCAATCTAGAAAATTTCATTTGAAAATGTATTCTATTTTGAACAAGTTTATTGCACATGGCTCGTGTGGAAGCGCTAAAAGAAGCATTTTTAACAATTGTTATACTCAGCGTGCTTTGCACACAGAGTATATTAACTTTGAGTGGATAACGGTTGGTTGTACAGGTATAAAGGAATCGAGATAGATATAGACTTCTATATATCAAAATTATCAGTATCGAAAAAAAATTTGATTGAGCCATATCCGTCCGTCCGTCCGTTCGTCCGTCTGTCCATTAACATGATAACTTGATTAAATATTAAGATATCTTCACCAAATTTGATACACCAGCTAATCTGGGCCCAGAATAGATTGGTATTGAAAATGAGCGAAATCGGATGATAACCACGCCCATTTTTTATATATATAACATTTCGGAAAACACAAGAAACTTGATTATTTAGAAGATAATACACCTAAAAAAAAAAAAAATAAATGTAAGGCGTTATAACCTCCGAAGAGATCTAAGGCCGAGCTTCTCTTCCAATTTGCTTCATGCTCCTCTTAATTTTCCCTACAAATTGGTCGGACGGGACCTACATGTTTTATGCCGACTCCGAACGGCATCTGCAAGGCAGATGAGTTTTCACTGAGAGCTTTTCATGGCAGAAATACACCCGGAGCGCTTGCCAAACACTGCCGAGGGGCGACCCCGGTTAGAAAAATTTTCTTCTAATTGAAAAATCTTATTTATACAATTTCTAAACACTGCCGAGGGGCGACCCCGGTTAGAAACATTTTCTTCTAATTGAAAAATCTTATTTCTAAAATTTTGATGTTTCTTTGCCCGGGGTCTGAACCCAGGGCATACGGTGTGGTAGGCGGAGCGCGCTGTCATCACACCACGGCGGTGGCTATTTAGGCGCTTGATACAAATTTGAAAACAAAATTTTAAATGGGCGTGGCACCGCCCACTTGTGATAAAATCAATTTTACAAATATCATTAATCATAAATCAAAAATCGTTAGACTTATCGTAACAAAATTCGGCAGAGAGGTTGCCTTTACTATAAGGAATGCTTTGAAGAAAACTAACGAAATCGGTTAAGGACCACGTCGACTTTTATATAAAAGATTTTTAAAAGGGTCGTGGGCGAATAAAATAAGCTATATCTTAAAAAAAATGATATTTCATTTCCCAAGAGGATTTATAACAATAAATAGGAAAAACTTCAAATTTAAAAAAAATGGGCGTGGCACCGCCCCTTTTGTGACTAAACAATTTTCTATGTTTCGGGAGCCATAACTCGAAGAAAAATTAACGGATCTTAATAAAATTGGGTACACAAATTTTCCCTATAGCAAGAAATTTTTCTAGAAAAATGGACGATATCGGTTAAAGACCACGCCCACTTCTATATAAATGTTTTTTAAAAGGGTCGTGTACGAAAATAATAAGCTATATCTTAGCGAAAACGTGCTTTGTATCAATAGAATTTTAGTTTCTAAATTGAATTATAACATTAAATTGGAAAACACTAAAATTTTTGAAAATGGGTGTGGCAACCATGCCCATTTTTTCGATATCGAAAATTTCGATAACCCGATAAAGTGCGATAATTCATTACCAAAAACGGATAAAGCGATAAAACTTATGACGCAGAGTAGAAAAGTAGTAAAAGTTTGGACAATGGGCGTGGCACCGCCCACTTTTAAAATAAGGTAATTAAAAAGTTTTGCAAGCTGTTTTTTGGCAGCTGAGTATGTAATCTTCGGTTACACCCGAACTTAGCCTTCCTTACTTGTTTTAAAATGATTTTAGTTCAAATGTTTTCGAATGTCTTTGGATTGCACTTGGCTTCCCTGCTTAGCCAAAGTAGATATGTTAAAAATGATGGCTTTAATAATAAAAGCCTTTGAAATACTTTTTATGGTTTTTAAAATATTATGAACCCGTTTACTTTTGCAAAAATTGTTTTTTAAATTTTGACTTTTGAAAAACTGGTCATCTTTTTGGAACCGCTTATTTTTTCGAAACCGTTTACTATTTTGGAAGCGGTTAGTTTTTTGAAGCCGGTTGTCTTTTTGGAACCGGCTGTCTTTTAAGAACCGGTTGGTTCTTTGGAACCGGCTGTCTCTTTGGAACCGGTTGTCTTTTTGGAAGCGGTTGTCTTTTTGGAGCCAGTTGTCTTATTGGAAGCGGTTGTTTTCTTGGAACCGGTTGTCTTCTTGGAATCGGTTGTCTTCTTGGAACCGGTTGTCTTTTTGGAACCGGTTGCGTTCTTGGAACCGGTTGTCTTCTTGGAACTGGTTGCCTTCTTGGAACGCTTGTCTTCTTGGAACCGGTTGTCTCTTGTGAACCAGTTGTTTTTAGGAACTTTCTTTGTTGACATCGCTTAATTTTTAAACCTATCACTTCTAGGAATCGGTTATTTTTTGATCCGATTACCTCTTGGAACCAGTTACAATTTGGCCGGCTTAGGCTTGTGAAACGGGATATTGCAACTATCTTCATTGGAATCGGTTTTTCTTCTAGAATGGGTAAATAATTTGAACCATTAACTTTTTGGAATCGGTTATTACATATAAGTAATTTGACCCCATTAATTTTTTTAATTGGTTCTTCTTCTTGGATGAGAAAATCATTTAAACCGCTAATTTTTGTGGAACCGGTTAATATTTGAATCGCTTTCTTTTGTGGAACACGCTTATTTTCGAAACTGGTAAATTTTTTTAATTTCTAAGTTTTTGCAGTTGGTTCGTTTCGAAGCAGTTACTGGTACCCGATTATTATTTTAGAACCGGTGAATTTTTGTTTTAATTGTTTCCTTTCACTGTGACTGGACTGCGTTACTTTTTGGAACCGATGGCACAGGTTAGTTTTTGCAATCGGCCGATTTCTATTTTGGTTTCGGTTATCCATACGGATTTTAGTAAGGATTCAAGTTTGGATTCTAGTTAGTGAGCACCGAGTTGGTATGGGCTACTTCAGGTATCAGCTCCGATTCTATATTAGTTTACCGATTCCGCTGGTTTTTTGTTGGGTTCGGGTAAGGAATCCTGTTTGTGTTCCGGTTTAAATTATTTATTAGTTTTGTTCTAGTTTCGGCTAGAGATCTTGTTTAAGTTTCGGCTTTTGTTTCAGATCGGGTTTAGTAAGGTTTCAGAATTCGGTTCGAAGTTTTACTTCGTTTGATGTTTGATATTTTACTTGTTGTGGTTTTTATTCCGTTTCGAAAACAAATGCAGTAAAAATTCCAATTTTGCTTCAAGACAATTTCCAGCTAGTTATTTGGCTGAAAATATTTATTTGGTTTTCAATTAAAGTAGTTGGTTTAGCTTATTTTAATACTATGGATCGAATTCTAAAGAGGAACTCTGTTTAGAATTCCTTTCAAGATCAGAACTCGTTTTTGATTTCGATTTTGTGAAATGTATCAGTATCAATTCCGGCTCCGTTTTCTATTTTCGAGGCTGTTTACTTGTTTAAATTTCGGTTTGCATTCCAAACTCAGCCTCAGTGTTGTTTTCGTATCGTTCCCATAATCCCTTTCGAATTATGTTGGATTATATTCCGGCTTGCATTATGTTGGGTTTCAGTTTGGTTCGATTTTTTCTTGAAAACTATCAGCACCGACTCCGCTTTTGATTACCAATTTGCGCTGAAGTTCTGTTTTAGTCCGTGCTCAATTCCAGAGTCCTTTGCAAATTATTTTCCAGTTCGGGCTTATTTTTCTGGCAGTTGGGCGTGAAAAGGAGTTGCTTATATCTTCCTCTTTAAATATATATAACTTTACCAAATGCTGTTGGAACTGATGGCCTCCCTATGGATTGAAGGGACTTTTCCGAACCAAAATTTAAATTGGTTAAAAAAAATTCTTAATTTGATGTTTAAGGACCACCCTACTGCTTATTTGAATGTCAAAAATACCGAAAATATAATGAGCAAAGCTTTTGTGGATTATATATCTGCCACTATTTCATAAATTTTAGAAATATGAATCAAATAGTTTTACTTAGTCACGTCACTTTTCAAGCTTTTGATTTTTGTTCGCTATCCAAATCCCACCGGTATGCATGATTTTGTTGTTGCTACGTACGCTTACAAACTGTGTAATTGGAAAATTGTTAATTAAATACATATATGTGTTACTAAAATACCATTTCTATGTGAGAATGAACACGCTCACTAGCGAAGCCCTGCTTATCCAAGTACTCGTCGTACCCACATGCATATAAATTAGCTAACATGTGAATGTGTGTAATATTCACACAACACTAACAAACATCTACATATTATGCTGTCTGCTTAGCAACCGCAAAACTAACAAACTCAATAAATTAACTTATTAATTTACAAAGTTCAATTGAATTATTTCCTTCGAGCGCAACCCAAAACCCATCCAACTCGATTTCATATAAATTAAAATGATATTTGTAGCAGAAGCCAAGTAGAACTTCGGAAAAGGTAAGTTGTGAAATTATCCGGAGGATATTTGAAATTGAATGCACATGAGGAAGTGGATCTTAAGTCTTAAATATGGTGCATAAATTTATATTATTTTTATGTATATTTGTATCTATTAGTTTATGCATACACGTATGTATGCGAGTCGAAGGAGATACTTCTGGACGCAATGGAAATGAAAGGTAATACACGGCGTATGAGTAATCTTAGCCCAGGTCAAAGCATTCGATGTAATTGAGATGTGAAATAAGTATGTAAGTAATATATATGCAATCTCTTACCCTTCTTCAAATTTATCAAAGAACATATGTTAACTTAGAAACTTGCTAAGGAACAGATACCAATATACAAGGATGTGTTTTCTTTGAATCTTCTTAGTAAAGGTATATTCTGTTATATCACAAGAAATGATAAGAAATTGTTACTGTCGTTCGATATTTTTGTTTTAGGGTGGTTGAATGTAAAAAAACTAAGTGCGTAACCTTATACTTAAGTTATGAATATGCTTAATATAAACATTTAAATAAATATTTTATATATTTGTTCAGTTTTTGTATTTAGTGTGTTTGTTGTAGGTAGTTAAGGACAGAATAAACTAGAAAGCTGACAAATGCCGAGGGGAAAATATTTACAAGGATACTACACTATTTCTAGTTGTAAATAAGAAAGCGTCATTTCATTTGGAAATGAGAATAGTCCCTTTAAAGTGATAAAGTGTCATTGGAAAATAAGAATAGGTACTTGAAAATTATTATTGTCATTTGAAAATAAGATTTGTAAATTGTAAATGAGATTAGTGAGTTGTAAATTAGAAAGCGCAAAAGTTAATGCGAAAGCGTTAAATGAAATTGAGAAAAGTCAATTGTAAATGGGAAAACATCACTCGATATGAGAATAGTCACTTGTAAATGAGAAAGCGGTAAATCAAATTTCGAAAACGTTATTTATAATTGAGAATTGTAATGCGAAATTGTATATGCGAAAGCGTCATTCGGAAATGACATTAGTCAATTGTAAATGCGAAAGCGTCACACGGAAATGCGAATAGTTAATCGTAAATGAGAAAGCCTCGTTTGAAAATTCTGAAGCGTCAATTGTAATTGAGAATAGTCAGTTTTAAATAAGAATAGTCAATTTGGAATGCGAAAGGGTCATATGTAAATGAGAATAGTCACTTATAAATGAGAAAACGTCAGATGAAATTTCGAATGCGTCAATTTTAATTGAGAGCACGTAATGAATTATAAATAAGAAACTTGAAAATGCGAAAGCTTTCTTATTTATATTTGCCTACGTATTCTCATTTCCAAATGACGCTTTCACATTTATATCTGATATTTTCTCATTTACAACTGGAAATGGTGTAGACAACCCTGCAGACTTTATTCTACTCCTAAATTGGTTTTGCTTACATCACCCTCGCTCTATTTCATAAGCACACCTGCGTGAATATATATATTCAGATATAAGCGATTTATCATTTATTCATACAAAATATGAGAAAATATGGATGGTATGTAAATATTTCTAGTATTTAGCAACACAGTTGGAAACGTGAATATATGTAAGTTCTAAGTCATTCAAAAGTTTACCCAATTTTTCAAAAATGTTCCAAACTTACTAGAGCTTTTAATGTGTAAACATCTTTGCTCACGGTATGGGGAATTCAACTATGCCAACGTTGTGGTATATGGGGGGATAGAGAATTGAAATGTAAGCATAGTGTGGTATCTTTTTAGCGACGAGTTATCGGTTTGTTATGGAAAAGTTATATATTTATTATCAATAATTTATCATATCATATATATTATCAAAAATTATCGATTTACTGTAAAAAATTTATCCTTTTCTTACTGATTTATAATTAAAAATGTATCGATAAATGTAAAAAATTATACCTTTCTTACTGATTTATTATTAAAAAATTTATCGATAATTTGTCGAAAAGCTAGCGAACTCTTATAATTTTTTTATTAAAAAAATGTCGTAATATTATCAAAAAGTTATCGATTTGTTACTGAAAAATTGTCGATCGTTTATAGAAAAGTTATCGAATTCATATCAAATGCTGGTGGATTTTTTATCGAAAATTTATTGATTTGTTATCGAAAAGCCGTTAAGATATTGTTAGCTATAAGAAGCCAACGAAGTTCTTTTCAAGTAGCTCGAAGTTATTTGTTTCTTTTAAAGCTCCCTTAGTGGTGGTTGAACTTCAACGTCTTGGCGAGCTCTAGTCAATTTTAAAACATTAATTTATTCGACATACACCTGCATAATTAATTATATACAGGTGTTACAAAATTTTGACATTTTGATTCGGCTTCAATTGAATTACAATGAAGTTTTAATAATTGTTAAAGTATAGGAAACAATTTTATGAAAAAATCCCAAAACAGAAATAAATGTTACATGGAAAAATTTTGTTAAACTATGGTGCTATATAAATTTAATCGATTCAGGGGTGAATTTCTGTTCTCTTAAGTTATGAAATGGAAACAAATTTCCAGTGTAAATTAATTCAAATATATGAACTTTTTTTCACTTCAACGTTTCTCAGAACAAGAATCTCTTCTCTAGTTCCTATTAAGCTGCAGCTTTGGTTTAGCATATATGTCGATTGTAGAAAAAAGCTTATATTTTATGATGTACATTGGAACGATTTTCCGTCATCCCTTGTCAAATTTGGTTTTGAGGCAAACCGGTTTCGGCATTGTGCCATCATCAGTGCCGATTTTCGTACTGATCTCTTGTTGTCCTTTGTCCTGGATTTATAGTTCGTAGGTACATGAGCAGGTATTGTCAAAATTGATGCTTGTGTATATTTAGTCATGTATATGTGCTGTGTGTTCATTCAGAACCGAGGGTGGTTTACTAATCGATTTGTGTGGCTGACTGGGGTAGGTAAAAATCCGTAATTTTAGTCGTTTGACCTTCTTTGTTGGTTTGTTGTTTAGGTGTGTTAATTGTTTTGTGTTTATTTGGTGTTGTGTGTTTGTCTGTTGTACCTGTGTGATTACTTTGTTTCTTGTAAACAAGTTTTAAAGGCTCGAATATTGTTTCAGAAATTGCGTTTATCTGTTCGTTTATTATTATACCGTCGAATGTTTTCTGTTTGTAGATTTCTATGTTTTCAAGTGCGTTGAGACGTCGGCATTTTGCTTGTATGTGAAGAACCTTAATTGTTTTATTGATGTTTGCTGGGGAACGTTCATTCTCGACTATGTGATTCGCGAAGTTAGACTCGAGTATAATGTTTGGATTCCGTATTTTTTTGTTGTAATCTCTAATATGTTCTCTGAACCTCGTTCTTATTTGCCGTCCTGTTTGTCCTATGTAACTATGCTGGCATCCGCAGGTAAGCTTGTATGCGCCGTGGCTGTTAAACGGATCCTCCGTGTTAGCTCTAGTTATTAGTTTTCGCCCTAGATTGTTCGATGTTTTGAATGCTGTGTTAATGTTATATTTTTTAAAGAAGTTTGCCAATTTGTATGTTGCTTTTCCAGTATATGTCATAATAGTCCAGCTATTATTTTCCTTTTCATTATTTCTTTTTGGTTCTCCATTTTTCCTTCTGAGCTTATCTACTACTGCATTTTATATCCGTTGTTTGCAGCGATATTATATATGACCTCAAGTTCTCTCTTATATGCCTCTTGTGTAAGATGTGTTCTTCAAGTCTATGTACCAAGCGCCTTAATGCTGCATTTTTATGCTGTTGGGGTGATTTGTGGTATTGTGTATTATTGTGTCGGTGGCCGTTGGCTTTCTATATATGTCACAGTTAAATCTTTTGTCTTCTTTATCAATATTTATCGTGAGGTCTAGATAGTTCATTCCTCCGTCTTTTTCGGCTTCCATTGTAAATTTTATATTTCCGTGCTACTTGTTGAGGCACTCCAGTACAAGCTCTTCGTTATTAGTAGTTAAAACGCATATTATGTCATCCACGTATCTAGCATTTACATTTTATGCTCAAATTTTTAACTGTGAGAAATTTCCGTTGATTACACTTTTTTAAGTCAAATGAAACTTTTTTCAAACCAAATGAAACTTTTTTCAAATCAAGTGAAACTTTTCAGTCCTAACAGTGATGTGAAGGTGACAATATCAACAATGGTTTCCCAGCCCTAAAACTCCAGATCTTATATCCAAATAAAATAATAATTTGGCCGGGTTAAGGCTTGATTCATTCTTATCACGAGAATTTTTTATTTCCATCAAGCGGGCTGTTGTGTTGTAGTGGTAGCGTGATGGCCAAACTAGCCAAAGATCCCGGAGTCAAAAAACATCAAAAATACTTGAGAAAATCTTTCTAAGACGTGATCGCCGCTCGGCTACGGTTTTGTGAGATCTTAGCTTGTATGTGTCTCTGTAATGAAAAGGTTCTAAAATTCATTGGCCTAAACCACTGCCAATCGGAGTCGTTATTAAATATGTAGTTATTTTGGTAGAATAATTAAAAAGAAGCAGAACGCAACTTAGAAACGCAGATCGGCAATGATTTGATTAGAGGTTTATCGTGCGAAGTTGTTATTAATATTACAAGAAAGCGAGGCCAAGATAGGTTTGATACAAGTCCTTCAGAGATTTTGTGTACTGAACCAAAACTAATTTTTAAAAAGGACAAAGCTTAATCTACAGTGACGTGACATAGATTGTACTTGAACACCTATCAGGATTCAAATGATATGGAGGCATTTCTAGCATTAATCAGTAAGCCACCTAGAACGTTGAACTTCTCTGTACTGAATAAGTGGAATGCTGCTTTCATCAGCTCTCTACTGATCTGTTCACAATCGTGTGTACTAAAAACCGTAGAAAGGACTCGTCTCGTGCTTTGAAAGCTTTTTCTCAGGTCTAATGTGGTGTGTTGGTGGCTCTTGTCAGTTTTAATCGTTTTAGTAGAGGCAGGTAAACATTATGGACACCATTGGATTCAGTTTACCGCGCCTGAGCGCTAGAGTTTCTTAGGGTGTATGTGGTCCTTTAATCTCTCACTACTCTCGGTCGACGATTTCGTATTATTTATTAGAAGGTAGCCTATCACTTCACTGCTGATCTAAACTCAGCCAAATTTGAAGCTCATAACTATCTTCAACTTAAGTAAACCACAATCGCCTTATCAGTGGACACTATTTTGTATTGAACTCCTTAAAAAAGTAACGTCAGTAAAAACCTTATAATTTTTTTACTCAACGATTAAGTTTAAACACTAGGGTGTGTTGAAAAAAGGATTGTTGTATTTTGGAACGATTTTCCATCATACCTTGTCAATTGGTGGATGGTGCAATTTTCAGTGTCATTTTTATTTTTCAGAACTAAAGATGACACTATGCCGAAATCGAGTACTCTACAAACCAAATTTGACAAGGGATGACAGAAAGTTTTTGCAATACACATTAATTTAACATCCTGTCGGACAAAAGAAAACGACTAAAAAAATGTTTCATTTCCTAGCAGCTGGAGCCTTGACCTAGCAAGCGCAGGACACCAACACAGAACGAGCTCAACCGTTTGTTCTTCCAGCTCTTACTGACGAGGCCTAACTTACAAGTATGTGGCGCCAATATGCAGTGGCCACCTAATATGCTTATCATGAGCCTTAGGCCTTCTCCCTTTAGAGGTATGATCATTTTTGTGAGTATAACGCTGTACGACTGTATATGATCTTAGAAATATTACAGCTGAGCGCTTCTCTCCACGCCTATCCTGCTTGTTGGATCATTTCAATATTCTGTCTCCTTTTAATTTCTCCCAAACGTCTACTGTCAATTTATCGGGTATTGTATCCTTTGCCAACTCAACGTCCTTTTTGTTACCTTCTATCTCTTATTTGAAGTATGGGTATGATCTGAGCGAAGTCTCTCCAGTTATTGTGTTAAACGATCTGTCTGGACGTTTTTTGTACACCGGTCAGTTTCCTATCAGAATATGTTGATATTGTGACGAATATTAGCAACACTAAGGGTTATTATCATCTTTAAGCCGATGCAAAGCAGTTCCTTGTATGCACATCAATAATTCAATTATTATGTATACACATATGAACGTACACGCAGCGGAAAAGCAACGCACAACCACATGCATATATCTGAGATACTCCCGAAAGTATGCAATGGTTGTGCAAGTGTTGCTCGCATATACACGCGCATGGGGTATGAGAGCAGCTATAAAATCATGCATCTGTAGTTACATCTGTGTAATTTTATAGCTGATAACTAACTAGTAAGTTCTGGAAATAGAAAAGCCTAGAAATATGCAACGAGGAAACCAGACAGTATAAAAGGCAGCAACAGTAGAGGCGCAACAATCAGTTTTAATTTAGGCCGCTATCTAGCGAGCAATAGTAGTGTTATTTTGAAAGTAGACTAATAAAGACCATTTTGCATTATTGAACAGTGGAGTTATTTATTCAACAGTTTAGCGATTCGAACATTAGCAGAAGGTTGCAAATAAGAAGAATTGCAGTAAATTCGTTACAATATTATGATTTGGGTACTAAGGGCAAAGCTCTAGTAGAGTTTTAAAAAAAATTGGAAATCTTGTTAAATGCCCTAAACAATATTTTTACTATATTAAAAGCACATCTTTTTCTTTTGCTCACCCTAATGTACACAAATAATAGCACGGAAGTAAATATAAACATCTTTGCTTTTTAGTAAAATATTTTGTTACTTGAGCAACAACCCAACAAACCTGAACTAAGTTTTAAATTATGGTAACATCACTCATAAACCCTTAAGATCCCACTCAGCATTTTTATAAAAGCCAAAATTATTAAAAAAAAAAACAAAAATAACAAAATACAAAATTTTCTTTTCCAACACTTAAGTCCAAAGGAACTATTTTTTACAAACAAAGTTAACAACAAAAAAACAACAACGACAATAAAAGCTTGAACAATTATAAACGCTTTCACGTTTGGTTAATGTTAGCCGCAAAAGGAAAAGTTTTGCCACAAATACAAAATGAAACACGAAGAAGAAGAAGAAGAAGAACTACTATTATTACGCAAAGGGCAAGAAGTGCAATAAAGCTGTAAAAAAGCTCGCTGTAAAGCCATGGAAAAACTGAAATGAAAGGAAGTGAAGTGTGTGTTGAGCAAGCACACCAATTTAAATTGTTTACAAAATAACATAAAAGTAAAAAATAAAAATAAAAGATAAATATACATTTCAGTTTATTTAGTAGGCGCCTTGGAACGTAACGGCCAGACGGGCGTCAAAAAGGATAAAACAAGTTTATATAACACTTAGCGCATAAGGTAGTACAGTGTTTTGTTGTTGTCGAAGAGTGAAGGGTGAAATGGAATTTGTATTATTTTATTGCTGTGCACCAGTGCTAGTCTGAATGTAAACTGTAGACCTCCTAGGTGAGACTAATATCTCTAGAATAATTGAGGCGCTTCACGATAGACAGAGCAAAATGGTCTGGGGATGGTTCCACATAAAAGGAGAAATGCCTCAAGCACTAGAACGCAAAAATTCTCTCCCGAAAGTTACCGAAGCTGAGCAGCGTAGTTCTGGATTCCAATTAAAGCTGGTAAAGAATGTTAAGGTGAAATAAAAGGAAGCTCTTACAGCGGATCATATTCTTTAAAAGGTATGTCATATAAAAACCATTATGGAAACAAAAAGAGCAACCAAATGAAGACAGGAAAGCTGAAAAGGTAAACTACTATGGGATTATCAGGTTCCATTGAACAGCGCATCTAGGGAAGGGTAAAAGTTATCTTCCATTTGGTGTCTCTGTATGAGCCGAGTTCGGTCGAAAAATGAGGACTTGAGCAGAATAAAGCTCCGCAAGCATTTCAAGTATAATAACCAGAAGACGATTAAAGGATACCCAAGCAGACCCAATATTTGATGCGGACTATTTTATGACAGTTATTGATTGGTAGGGGCAGAGAATAAGGTATGAATGCGATGAGAGTTTTTCAGGTTTACAGTTCCCATACACGCCTCAAAAATGTCGAAGTGTACTGGAGCTTGAATGCTCTTTCCATGTTTGCTGCTCAATCAGTTTTAATCGACTTCTCCACTCTTGCAACATCTTCCAGCCCGAGGTCTATGCTATAAATAGAGAAACTTAACTGTTCTAGGACAATACAATATCAGAGGCCAATGTAATAAATTTTATAGCTTCTCCAGCGCAATTGTCAACCTCACCTGCAGTTGGCGAATCATTTTTCTTTAGCAGCCTAGTTCCTCATAAAACTAGGTGGTGGGGGATAGAAGGTTCAATGTGATCATATCAAATCGTTTCCAAAATGGTCAGACTTATAATTTGACAGTGCCTGTTATTGGAACGTACTAGATTTATATCTTGCAAATACCATTAACATCGATTACACTCCCCAAATCCTTCGGCGAGTATCTTTATTGCAACGGCAACAACAACAACAACGTCCTTTGTTAACAACCAGACCGCCTTAAAGGCGGAGTCATATTAAAATCGGTTACCGTATGGAGGTTTCGAATTGTACTCGCATACATAAAGAGCGAAAATGGCACACCAATATTGAAGGAATTGAGTTTGCTGATAGCTCCGTAGGACCACCACTGAGTTCAATGCAGAAGAAATAAATTAAGGAAGACGCTATTAAGGAAGTGAGCTTTCTGCGGACTAACCGAGAAGAATGTGAAGTCTTAAGGTTCTTGGGGATTTTGCTAGAGGCTTCCTAAGAAAACTAAACAAATAATCAGTGAGAGTATTTACGGTCGTCGTTACAGGTTACTGTGTTATTGTATGGATGATTAAACGACGACGCATACCAATCAGTCGCTCTAGAAGCTGTCAAGAAAAGGAAGGGGAGTTGATACATTCCTTTCTTTCCTTTCTTTCCGACGTTCAGCACTGCAGGCGAGATTACTCCGATATGTGAGCGTATGGTTTTTCGACAGGCCGGCAGAGTCAAAGAAGGGGAATCCTTCACTTTTACTTGATTTAAGCTCGAATGAGAATGCTGGTAGTTTATTGAAGATTAATTAGGATGAGTTTTTCTTTAATCGACCTTCACATACGGTAGGTGAATGATGAAGAATGTTGGTAGTTTTGTGCGAAAATACTGCCAATTCTAATCAAACCCAACCCCTGCACGCCGTCGATGCCGGAAAATCATTTTGGGAACCGCGATTGTTATCGATGCGAAACCAAAGCTGAACCAAAATCAGTATGAAAGAATGAAACCAAAACCATGTTTAAACTAAAATAAAATTTGGAGAGCAAGATTGAAGCCGAAGCCAGGTCTAGATCGAAACCGGAGCCGGAGCGAAACCGAAGGAAAATTAATATTAATATTGAGAGTCCCAACCAAAACCGGAGTGAAATCAAAATTTTATCCGAAGAATGACACCGAAACCATTTTTAAGCCGAAATTTGTTTTGAGGAACTGAACCGAAGCCAGAAGGAGCTTGAAAACAAATAATAACTTTGAAGAACGAAACGAAAGCTATCTTCCTAATTGGCGGAACCTACAGCAAAAGTAATTTAGAAGAACTAAAACAAGCCTCCACCGAAATCTGCATTAACGTAATTTGAAAAACGAATTGCAGCCGTAATTATGTTTAGAGGAAGAAACACGAGCCTAAACCAAAAGTTAATTTGGAGAATAAAACGGTTCGCAAGACTGACGTCGAAACCAAAACCAAATCGAACTCAAACCCGAAAGTAACACAAAAAAACGTAACCGGAACCGGAGCGCATTTCAATCAACTTTTATTTACTCTTAGATTTGAAACCTATTACTTGGGATGAAAGATAAAGATGAGATGATAAAAAAAAAGATTTTTAAACAAGCAGTCTGCCTACCATTTTTCTTCAATCAGGCAATGCCTTTTTCTGACATTAGTCTGAAAACAGCACCGAAACACTTTCCAAAACTGAATCCGTAACGAGATCAAAATCAATATCGAAGCATGGAACACACAAGTTTTTCAAAACCGGAGCGATATCCGAAAGCAAAATTAAATTTGAATAGCGAAGCCTGAATCGATTATGTTTTGAAACGCTCCCGAAATAAGTTTCTATCTATGCACGGCAAGGTATTCAACGGTTTCTTTTAACCCCAAAGACTGCAGCTTATGGAGTTCTAATTATATTCAAGATACGGGGGCACCACAAAACGATTGCTGTAATGCCGCAGCGGGTTAGGGGACTTAGAACATACCCGCGGTGAGTATGCCTGTCGTAAGGGACGACTAAAATATCAAATTGATTCAAGGGGTTGTGTAGCGCAACCCTCTCAAGGGGTTGCCAACGAAATATATAGCTCCTCCAATCCAATTGTCAAACTCACGTGGCCAATCCTATTTTATTAACAGCCGCGGCTCTGGAGGTTCCGAACTCTTGATGGATTAGGGGGTGGGAGGGCGGTATGGCCTAGAAGGCTAGTTGTTACCGGAACGTACCGGATCTGTATCCGACAAAGGACCATCAAACATCGATAAAACTCAACAGTAACGAATGCTGTAGATAAGCTAAGTATGTACCACACAGAGCTCTGAAAGCTTTAACAAGCCCTACTGAAGCATCTGTCACTAACTAATAGAAGAGTTGCAAGGAAGAAGGAGATGTTTTCACACAACAGCACTACACTAACTTTGCTTTAAATACTCTTTCAACTGGTTTGCAGTTTCACCTCATAAACTATGTTCTACAATTTAAACGTGAGTGTTACACTGTATGTCACCAAGTTAGTTTGAAGGTCTATCGTCCCATCGAAGTTCCAAAGTGCACGTATACGAATGCTCTTGACGCTTTTGTGCATCTACAAAAGTTATGGGCTAAGTTAAATTTGAAGTGATGTTGTTGCAGTAACGAATGTTGAGCTGTGGTCAGTCGCAAACCTAAAGCAGCCCAACAAAGGTGTCTAAAATGAGGGTAAATAAGCAAAAGAGACAGCTACGTAAGAAAGAAAAACAAAAGTGGGCAAACTGTGATGTTTGATAAGTAAATAAGGAAAAAGTTTACTTACTGCAAAGATGCATAAAAACCCTTAAAAAGCATCGCTGCACTTGGTTTTTGGTTTTGGGCCTGTACGAACTTAATTTGATAATGTAGGAACGCTTGTAGGGCATACAGATGGGGTTAAAAAAGTGAAAATTAAAGTTTTCATTTTCACTCTATATTTTTTGTGCACAGAAAGTCAAATGAGCTTAATTTTATGGTGGCTAGTCACTAAAGATAAGTCAAGTGGTTCATGTGCTGTATACGTGAGTGTTGAGTATTTCGAGACGAGTTAGAGTGTTATTTGGTTAAGATGAGTAGTCTTGAAATAATTATAACTGCAAGTTGTGTAAGAAATTGAAATGTAAAACATAAAATAATTAAAGTTTTCAATTAGTAGCTTGGATTCTAGAGCCTAGCAACTTTGCGTCACAGTCGTCACAAATAGCAGCAACAGATCATGTGGTTAGCTTGAGCTGGCAGGTCAATAAAGACCTCACATAGACTGGGTACAATCAGTCAGTGTTTCCAAAATATTTTTGATGAAATAAAGGGACGATTCCCAATCAAGTACTAGGTTTTCCAGGACCAAGCTTAATTGGTGCTATGAGATTAGGCAACTCCGCCGCCCTTTATAGCTGAAGCCTTGACCTGGAGAGCGCAAGACATAAGAAAAAGTTAAACAAATTCGAAATCGTTTGACAAGCTCTTAATATGAATCGATATAGCCTTTACGGAAGACGATGTTTGTTATTCTATAATAGCAGGGTGCCCGGTGTTGCTCGGGTTTGACAGATACTAATCAAAATAGGAAGGTGTATTTTAACGCATTGATTCCCGTTACTCAAAGTCAAGTAATCAGTATATACGATTTTATTGATCTTCTTCAAAATGTATCTCCCAATTTTTCTCATTCTTACCTTTTATAATTTCCTTATCTCTCCCTCTTTACACCCTCTACCTCTCTCCTTCTTTTTTCTTAGATCCCTCATTCTTCTAATTTATAATTCCTGGCTTTAACTTTTAAATTTTATTTTGTCACACACAATTCCTACTCAAAATCTCATAACTTATTCAAAATTGTTTAGCTGCACAATTTTTGTCTATCATCCCATATAGACAGCTATTTTTACAATGGAACGCTTAAATTTAATAAAAACTTTTAAGTCACTCAATGCAATCGCTTTAGTTTTTTGTGAATTCAATGCTGTGACCAAACAAAAGAGCTGCACTTAAGTACGTACATGGCGTATGAGTAACTTTTGCTGACATACAGAATTTGTCGCACCACCCAGTGGCGCACGTGAAATTGAAAAAAAAAAATTTATTTAAAATTCTTTGTTCTGAAATATGAAAAAGCTTCGTCTTGATCTAAGGAACCTATAACCAAAATTTTGTGATGATTGAAGCGTGGGAAATACGTTTCCATAGGGAACACACACACACACACAGAATTTATCTTTTATATGTGTTGCGGCGGCGAATGTAACTGATTATCAGCACTAAAATATTAAGAACACGTTACAAGTTGTTTATATTAAAGCGTCGGTTTTAATATCTGTCAAATATTTATATTAATTACAAAAATCCAATTTTAAAACAATTAATTTCCTTTGTACTTACTTCTTCGTGCTTCCTCTTTAGTAATTCGTGAAAAGTGAAGCTCGAAGAAGCCGTTATAGCCAAATTTTTAGAAATCAGTCTCTATACTTAAACAGGGTTGTATTACAAAGTAGGAAAGTTACAAAAAATTATTTCATATGCTTAAGCCACGTATCCATTTCTAACATCCCGCCCCCCGTGAACCGAAGGAGCGTCTGTGATATGAGGTTCACCTCGTACATCCATTACAGCTAACTTTGATGCTGGTCTTCTCAAGGTGCCACTCGATGTCTTTACTAATGCCGACCTTACCTGCCCATCTGGAGCCACGAATACTTCCAACACAATTCCACGCCTCCCCTCGCCCAAATTCTCATTACCATCACACACAATCACAACATCCCCAACTTTAATTGGAGTAACTCTTTCATACCACTTAGTGCGTCTGGTCAATGTTGGCAGATACTCCAGAACCCATCTGCGCCAAAAGGTTTGTTTTAGACATTGCAAAATTCGCCATTGCTTTCTCAAACATGTTTCTTGAGAATCTGCTGAAGTTTGTATATAGCTTGGGCCACCCAGAATCAAATGATTAGGCGTTAATGGATCATCGTCAATACTTTCCAGAGGCAAATGCGTAAGCGGACGAGAGTTTATTAAATTTTCGGCCTCAATTAGTAGACTGTGCAGCGTTTCAATCTGGGGTGCTACCTCTTTCAAAGTGAATGCCAATACTCGTTTCACACTACGGACCATTCTTTCCCATGCACCACCGGCTTCTGGATTTCCAGGCGTATTAAATACTCATTCTATACCACGGCGGGTGCATTCATCTCCAAGACGCTCAGCTACGTGCAACCACTCAATCTTACTTGCTCCCACGAAATTGGTACACCTATCACTACGCATACGTACGGGAACACCTCTGCGATTTACGAAGTTCCGGAGGCATAAGACCACTTCCAAGTGGATTGCTCGAACGGTTAGGCATGTAAACAACGCAACCCATCTCTTTTCACGTCGCCGCCCTATACAAACCAAAACAGGTCTGAAATAGTCCACTCCCGTAAACGAAAAAGGTCTAACATATGGTGTGAGCCGATCAGGTGGTACTTGGTCAATGAGGGGATTCCTTGGAGTAGCAGCTGCATTTTTACAAAGCTGACAGGCGCTTTTAATAGACCGCAAAAGACATCGTACGTTGGGAATCCAATATTTGGACCGTATCGCACCGAAAATAGCCTCAATGTTCTGATGATAAAATAGCTCGTGATAATGACGTACTACTAAACGCGACATAACGTGGGCTTTTGGTAGGATAATTGGTCGTCTGGTTGATAAGTCTACGCATTGAGCATTGTCGATCCGACCGCCTAGGCGCAATATTCCTTGGTCATCGATTATGGGGGTTAAAGTGTACAACGGACTACTTTTCGAAAGCTGCTCTTCATTCCTCAATGTGTCTATATCTTCGGCAAATATGTCCTCCTGCACTAGTCGAACCACCATGAACTCGGTTTCTTTAATATCTTTAGCAGTGATCTTTAATGGTTGTGGAAACGTTTCGATATTATTTTGGACTAAAGAACGGAACCTTTTAACCGCATATCGGACCCAGGTCATGACTCTTAGAAATTTGTAGAAATTCAAAAATTTATAAAAAGGTATAACGTCATCATCTAATTTAATTGAGTATATAAAATTTGTTCTCATCTCGATGTCGTTTTTGCACACTTTAATCGCAGCCGGAAGCATTGGCCATTTGTCTTGGTGCTCTTTCAAAAATTCAGGTCCACTAATCCACTTACTACTTTCAACAAACATCTTGTTAAACTGTGGTCGCGTTGCGTCAACAGCTGGGTTCAAAGTGCCAGGAACCCAGTGCCATTGCGAAACATTTGATGCATTAAGAACTTCTGAAATGCGATTGCACAAAAATTGTTTGTATTGGCGCGCTTCAGACCGAATCCACTGAATGACTGTTTTTGAGTCCGACCAAAATATTGTTGTTTCTGGTACAACCGTATGACTATCATGGATTGTTTTGCTCAAACGCGTTCCTAGTACCGCAGCTTGTAACTCTAGTCTGGGAATTGACATTGGCTTCAAAGGACTGCACCGACACTTGGCTGCGACAAAAGTTACACTAATATTATCAGCATGGCATATGCGGAAGTATGCAGCAGCCGCAAAGGCTAGCTCACTCGCATCTACAAATATATGTAACTGCACTTTAGTAACCGGATCTTTGAATACGCTGTCATAACACCGAGGAATGCTGAATTGTTTTAGCTGGTCAAGCATAGCATACCACTCGTACCATTTTTCATAAATTTCGTCCGGTATGGCATCGTGCCAACTTATATTTAGTCGCCACAATCGTTTCAATAAAATTTTTGGTGCGAGCGTAACATTTGCCAAAAAACCGAAAGGATCAAATATCGACATAGCTATTCCTAGTACTTCTGCCTTCGTTGGCTGCCAACTACCATTCAAAACTGGCTTCGGTATTCTTGCAAAGGTTAAATTAAAAGAGAATACATCACGCTTTGGATCCCAATGCATTCCAAGGACCTTTTCGTATTCGGAATATGTATTACATAAATTTTTAGAGTTACATTGGCGTAAAAGTGATTTATCAATAGATTGGAGCAGTACCTCAGAGCTGGAAACGAAACCCCTTAACTCAAAACCTGCTTTGCTGTGAATTTCAATCACCTTTTTCGTCGTGCTTATACCTTCTTCAATATTAGAGAAACTATCTACATAGTCATCCACATAGTGGCGATTGATAATGGCCTCGACTGCTCGTGGATTTTCGTTTTGAAAAGTCAGCGCATTTATATTTTTTACGTATTGCGCTGAACATGGCGAGCAAATAGAGCCAAAAATCATAGCTCGCATAACGTAAACATCAGGTTTTTTATTTACATTGCTCCCACGCCAAAGAAACCGCTGGGAATGTTGGTCTGCCTCTTGAATATTTATGCGGTGAAACATTTCCCTAATGTTGCCACATATAGCTATTTTACCTTCCCGGAATTTAAATAATAGCCGTGTTTTTTAACACGCGTATATCCGTTTACGCTTAAACTTTATATTGACTGCTAAGAGACAAACTATAAATACACCTCTGAAATTGCTGCGCATAAATTTTGTCCTACTAAATTTCAATACGCATTATACTCAGATGTAACTGAAATATGTGTCTTTGTTTCACCCTGTACACTAATTCTATGTATTATATGTGTGTCCACAATTCATCGCAACTGATTCAGCTATATGTTATACCCTATGGCCATCAGAGCGTTGCGTCTCCGCTTTTCGGTACACCCTGTTGCTGTAGCTAGTTGTTTAACCACAGCCGCTAGATGGGTCTCCTAAGCATTATCTAAGCGAAGATAGACACGGCTAATATTGACTGCAATGGTATCGGCTGATATTCGGCGGGGCCCTTCATAAGTGCAGAATTCAATGACATATTTTCAACCTTAGCTGCAGCGTCGAAAACTAATCGTGGCTTATTTGCTTTAATTACATTGTAAACAGCGAAATGGGGTAAATACCATATACGCGGATTTGGCAGTTTCGTTTCAACTTCAGATAATTTTCGGGCATATCCCTTTTCCAAATATTCATTTATCTTCCCTTTATACCATTCTGAGTAATTCGTATCGCGTGCCATTTTTTGTTCGACCAGCTGAAGTCGCTTTAATGCCACCTCATAACTTTCTGGCATGACTACATTATTACTGTGCCACAAGAGGCCCGTTTCGTACCTATCACCTATTAATTTAGTTGTGCTGCGTAAAATGTGATCTGCTTTAATATCTGCATCGGACTTTATTGGCGCTAGCTTTGTGTTGAACCCTTCAAGTGAAAAATAATCGTCCACTTGCTTTTGCAACTCTTTAATATCGTTATCATCTATGTGTACGTGACACACCGTAGCGTTATCAGTATTATATTCATCAGAAGCAAACAACACCCACCCCAGTTTAGTTTTATGAACTGTGAATCCATCGTTATAGTTTTCTACTTTCAAAGGCCTAATGAGATTGGTATGCGGCATTCCAATTAAAATTTTTGGGGCTGCGTCAACGTAACTCTCAATTGGAATATCTCTTATTGACTCATTAGTGGTGGCAAAAACAATTTCTTTGTAGTTCGCACACCTTTCATATAAAACTTACCTTCACCGTTATTGGTAGCTGAGATTTCCAAGTTTACACGTTCAGAAATCTCACTTGTTGTCTGATTATCAAACCATTTTAAGCGTAGAAAATCCTTCGCGCCAGTTAGACCAATTTTACTTGCTACATCTTCTTCTAATAATGTGACTTTTGCTCCATCATCGATGAACGCTATGACTTGCATGCTTCCTCTTGGCCCATGCAATTCCACAGGCAGAAATTTGAGAAAGGTTCTGTTTATGTTTTTGTTTGTACGCTCTCCTTCAGATTGTTTAAACTGACTATTGTTGTTGTTGCTGTAAATATTTGCATTAGCAACAGATGTTTCAGCTGAGGTGGGGCTGCCAATATTATCGTTCTGATTGTGAAGCAGTCTATTATGGTACTTTTGGCACGATGATATACCACACGCGCGACGTCGTAAACAGTTGTGAACGCTATGTCCCTCAGAAAGGCAACAAAAACATAAACGATTCTTCTTCACAAATTCCCAACGCTCATTATAATTTGATTCTTTAAATTTTTCGCATCGATATAATTTATGGTTGTCATTACACAAAATGCATTTACTCTTTTCTTCCGATATGGCTAGCACAGTTTTTACAGATCTATTACCTTTATTCACCAGCTGATCGGATTTGATATTTGATGTGTTCAACTCAGTTGCTTTAACAACAAACATTGAAATTTGTTGCAACCATAAACTAAATTCGCTAACAGTGGGGTACGGCTTATTTATCATAAATGTGTGACGTGCCCACTCTTCTCGCTTATAAATTGGTAATTTACTTACCAATTCGTCCAGCAGTGTTGTGTTAGAAAGGTGAGGTAGAGCACCAGCGTTTTCCAGGAATGCGACTAAATTTGTTACCATTGCAGATAAGTTGACAATTTCATGCACCTTACCACTTGTGATAGAAGGGAATGCTCTAGCTTTGGCTAGTTGACTACGAATAAGCACCTCCGGTCTTCCAAAATGAAATTCCAACGATGAAATTAAGGCATTCACGCTTGAGGGATGAATTAAAAGCGATTCGACTTTAGACCTGGCGTCTCCCTTTAGGGATTTCTGCAATCTAAGTAGATTTTCAACATTAGTGTACGAAAACATGTAAGTGGTTTCTCGAAAAGCAACAATAAACATTGGCCACTCCTCTGGCGAACCAGAGAACTGTGGCAAATCTTGAAGTTTGCGGTTGTAGGCTGGCATCAGCATTTGTGTCTGGCTATTTTGTATAGGTGACGAAAGTGGTGCATTTAACGATGCACCAGCTGTGGGATAAATGTATGAAAAGTTGTACGGCGGCAAATTTGTAGGATGGCTTCCTGTGATGTAGTTTCTTTGCGGAGCGTAGTGTGACGCTCCAATAGGTGATTGCTGTTCCGATGATACGATGTTATTGTTGTTCCATGAATGGGCATGAAAAACGCTGTTAGAGGTGATGGTAGATATTTATGCAGTGTTGGCGGCTGTAGCTGTAATGTGCTGTGATGTAAGGGCTGGGTAACCAGCGGCAGCAGATGAGATTTCTGGTGATGTGCGGATTGGATAATTCGCAGCAGTGTGTGACAGTGTGTATACTGGACATGAGGCGGCGGTGGCCAATATGGTGGCTGAACAGTAGGCGGCAGTAGAGGCATTTGCATAAATTTTGGTCGTGTTATTAACAGATGATTCAGATGAAGATTCGCAAGGCATATTATTTGCGGTTGTTGACGAAGCGAACGTTTTCATCAAGTTTAGTCTGTCTCTTTCGGACGCTTCCAAGGACAGTTGCAATTTGTGGACTTGTTCCTGAAAATTGCTGATTGTGTCATCTTGAATGACAGTACGATCAGCCTCGCTATCGCTAGATGAATCATTATTCGATTTTGGCATTTTCGGCGACGTGGCGTAATTTCTTAAATTATAGCGTCTCATGTACAAACTTAAAATGGCGATTTTCTTCACATCGATTCGTGGAAGAAATATTAAAATAATATTGCGGCGGCGAATGCAATTGATTATCAGCACGAAAATATTAAGAACACGTTACAAGTTGTTTATATTAAAGCGTCGGTTTTAATATCTGTCAAATATTTATATTAATTACAAAAATCCAATTTTAAAACAATTAATTTCCTTTGTACTTACTTCTTCGTGCTTCTTCTTTAGTAATTCGTGAAAAGTGAAGCTCGAAGAAGCCGTTATAGCCAAATTTTTAGAAATGAGTCTCTATACTTAAACAGGGTTGTATTACAAAGTAGGAAAGTTACAAAAAATTATTTCATATGCTTAAGCCACGTATCCATTTCTAACAATATGAATAGATGTAGTTTATCCAGCTTTCACAATATTTGATGTTCTGTGAAATTTATATTTGAAGTTATCTTAAATTTATGTGTGAAAAAAAAACAGATGGTTATATAACACTGGATTTCACATGAACTGCGAATTTCTTCC
This sequence comes from Eurosta solidaginis, assembly GCF_040869045.1. Lineage (NCBI taxonomy): Eukaryota > Metazoa > Arthropoda > Insecta > Diptera > Tephritidae > Eurosta > Eurosta solidaginis. Next base: position 24,248,844 of record NC_090319.1, on the reverse strand, counting down.
TTGTTTTTATTTAAATATAATATCTATGGCACTAGGTTGCTGCAACACCACATACCACGAGTACTCATATTCATTCGTTCTAAACAATTAAGGGTTTTTTATATAAAGCCTGATAACGTACCCTGTAGGAAAAGAAAGCGTGAGCACCAAGTACTCGTGGAGTTCGTTGTGTAAAAATACAGGTATACGTCAAGAAAGTTAATGTTTTTTTTTTTAATTAACTAGAACTCGAAGTTGAAATAAAGCAGAGATAATACTACCAACAAACAAATAATATCGATCTATTTAAGAAGAGCTTTGTCGGCATCTTGCCGGTAAGTGTTAATTTATTTTATTTTGTCTACGTAATATACCAAGCGATATTATTGTCGAGCTATCGGTATTTTATCGCCGAGTAATCTAACTCTTTGTTGGTTTTTTTAATGCTTTGTTATCGACGGGCTTCGGATGTGTCTTCGATTTCATATGAAACCTTTGTTTTTATCTGATTCATAGCAGAGTGTTGAGTTGTTAATAACAAGCCGATAACGAATTGGTAGCAATCCGATAAAAAATCGATATTTACAATAACGTTTCGACATCTTTCGAAAAAATATCAGTAACTCGATAAAAATTGATAGCTTTTCGATGAAATCGACGAATTTCCAAATAAAATCGATGTTTTTGACAATATTTCTATAACTGTTCGAAAAAAATTTAAAGCTCGATAATAAGTCGGCAGCGCTCCGATAACAAATCGATCAATTTCTGATAAATCTAATATCTGATATCTAATAACATCTCTTCAAAACGAAAATGCTAGTGTGTTATATTTGGTGACTGAGATTAATGCTGCAAACAATAAGCTAGAGCTGGAATCTGCTAAAATAAATTCGGCCCTTCAATCTATTCAAAGCAAACTTGCTGATAAAGATAAAATGATTGCTGCCCTCACCTCTGAAGTAAAAAGTCTTCGTAACTCTTTCAATGTTGCCTTTGACAATTTCAAGCTAAGAGTTAGCAGCGAAGCTAATTATTCTTCGATGCCAGTTAATACATTATCAACGTGTGCTACCTCTGTTCCATCTTTCGTTGGCACACTCTTCTACGCTCATACTCTATTACCGAACAAGAGTGTCAATTCTAATATCATTCCCACAAGAACAATGGCTTGCCCAATGCCATCAACAGCTTCGTACACTGTGACGTCGGCAATAACTGATGTTATCTCAGGTTTTACCCTCCCATCTGATTCTTCGGCTGACGCTAATGCGTGTGCGTCAACTGTTAAAGCTAATGCTTGCGCTACTGTTACAACTACGGCGACAGTGACTGCGGCGCCAGTATCCGAAGCTTCTGCTTCTCCTTCGCCAATTGTTAACACTAGTATCACTAACAATGTCACTGATAATGATCATTGGGTGAAGGTGACGAATAAAAGGGCCAGAAACAATAATAACAAGTAAGGACGGGACTGTCTTCGGCTATGCCGAAGACTTCATACCTTTCATGAATGGGGCTGAACAATAATCTTACCCCGTTCGTAATCTCCGAATAATCGGATGTATAATATAAGAAATATCTAGTGAACCGATCTACATACCTAAACGAATTTTAAGATACATATAAAATAAAAAATAGGTAGGTACTTTGTGTGAGGATGCAAAGTTTCATGTTTTTTGTGGTCTGCGTATAAAACTATGACTACGAATCACGTATTTAAACAATACATGACGTAAACGTAACTATTTGATGAAATGCTTTGAATTTTGAAGCTTCTAGCCGTAAAAAAGGGGCAAAAAAATACAGTTTATATGGGGTATATAATATATGTACCACCGATCTCAATGATTTTTTCAGAAATCAATATATTCTATATACGTAAGCATTTGGTGAAATTTGAAGCTTCTAGCTGTTAAAATGGGGCCGAAATCGAAAAAAAAAAATATATATACTATAAATATACTATATATATCATCATATATATATTATATATATCACCGATCTCTATGATTTTTTCAGACAACAATATATGCCATATACGTAAGCGTTCGGTAAAATTTGAAGCTTCTAGCTGTTAAAATGGGGCTAAAATTGCGAAAATATATATATGCACTATATATATACTATATATACCACCATATACATATATACTATATACACCACCGATCTGTATAATTTTTTCAGACAACAATATATGCTATACACGTAAGCATTCGTTGAAATTTGAAGCCTCTAGCTCTTAAAATAGGGCAGTAATTACGAAAAGTTTCTTATCTGAACAATGGGTTGTGGGGGATATATACTATATATACGACTGATCTCATCAATTTTTCAGGCAACAATATGTGCAATATACGAAAGTATATGGTGAAGTTTGAAGCTTCAATCTGTTAAATTGGGTAAGGTATTACAAAATTCCTTTTTTTCTGAAAAATCGGTTGTATGGAAGATATATGCTATAGTGGTCCGATCCGGCCGGTTCCGACAAATGTCTAATCGGACACCCAAATACACCTGCTCACCAAATTTTATCAAGATACCTCAAAAATTGAGGGACTAGTTTGCATACAAACAGACAGACCGACAGACGGACAGACAGACAGACGGACATGGCTAAATCAACTCAGCTCTTCATTCTTATTATTTCGGTATACTTAATGGTGGGTCTATCTATTTTCCTTTAAGGACTTACAATTTTGGGTTTCGTGACGAAATTAATATACCATTTCATTTTCAGGAAAGGTATAAAAATGCTCGTGCTACTACTACAAAATAATAATAATAAATTCGCATAAGAAGAACTAATGACTATACTGATCTGAATGTCGCTGACCGCTACAAATGGCTCCATTTGGCTTCTTTTTCACCATCCGTATCGGAGGATGATATAAAAAATTATGTGGCTAAACAAATTGATTTAGATATAGCTCTACTTTCATGCTCTAAACTGATAAAGAAAGACGTCTCAACTCAATCCCTGAATAGGATTAATTTTAAATTAGGAGTTCCTGAGTCCTCTTATTAAAAATTATTATGTTCGGATATCTGGCCAACAAATGTTACCGTAAAGCCTTTTCAGATTTTTCGGAAGGGTCGACGAAAGCTATTACGTGCGTAGCAAGTAGTACCCGATTACACATAAACAATAATAGTGAGCTGAAAATTTACTTTTATAATGTATCTGGTATGAGAACCAAATCTGAATTGGTGCACAACTTTAGTGAGCAAATGAATTATGACATCTTTGTTTTCGTTGAAACCAGAACTCTCTTGATGGTGAATTCTTCAACTCAAATTTGTTCACTGTATTTCGCAAAGATCGTGATGCTAAAAAAACTGGCTGCCTTCGAGGAGGTGGTGTTCTTATCGCTATTAAGCGTCAATTGCAAGCGTCTTTAGTCCCACTTTCGAATGGTGACTCTTTACTGGATCAGCTTTGTGTATGTGTTAGCTGTTCCACACCGCAAGGCTCTTTATATATTCTCGTGTCGTACGTGCCACCGGGCAACTCTTTTGAGTCATACAATGCCCACGCAGACAACATTGAATCATTAAAGAGCACCATCTCTGCGTGCTTGGCGATTTCTAACTCTCTAACATTAATTGGTCAACCAGCATTTCTAATAAATACGGTCTCACGCCCAATAATGTCATCTCAAATCAGGAATTTTATTTTATCGATAATGTACTTAGTCTTAACTTAATTCAAATTAATAAGTATTGTAATACTCTAAATATATTATTGGATCTCATATTCATGTGACAATTTTTGTTGTGAAGTTAGTGAGTGCTTGAATCCAGTTACTTCAAAGGACAGTCATCATCTTCCACTTGTCGTCGAGTTTAGTTTTTATCATTTTCCTCCGGTTACTACTGACAGTAAATTAATCTTTAATTATTCTTTGTGTGACTTTGCAAGTCTCAATGATTCTTTACTTGAAATAAATTGGTAGGATCTATTTTGTGGGCTTGGTACTTCTGTTAGCTTTTCCACTTTTAAATCTATTTTATTCACCCAATGTTTGGATAGAATCCCCTTGCGGGTAAAAAGAGCTTACAAACTACCTTGGCACACTAAGAAATTAAAAAAACTCAAGAATCTTAAAAACAGATTCTTAAAAAAATTTCAAAAGAATAAGAATAACACGTTCTTCAGTAAATATAAGTCGTAGTTAAGGATTTTAATACTTTGAATAAAACTCTTAATTCCGAGGATATGCGAAATATCGAGGGTAACATCAAATCGAATCCAAAAAGTTTTTGGAAATATCTTAAGGACAAAAAGTGTTCCGCTAGTGTGACTACCTCGCTGATAACCCGGCGAAAACTCCAAATGAGACTGCTAACTTATTTGCTGATTTTTTTAAATCCAATATTTCTGCGGATGATAGTTATCAACCGGTCGATTTTTCGAATAGCCTGAACTCTGCCTTAAATTTCGGAGCTCTGCATCTTTCTTCTGATGATATTAGTGGAGCTATTAATAATCTTAAGTTTTCTTCTCAAACAGATTTAGACGGATTTTCCCATCTTATTGAAAAATTGTCCGGCCTTGGTTTATCCTCTCCAACTTATTTTCAACAAATCACTCTCCTCTGGGAATTTTATTGATGATTGGAAGGTTACGTCTATTACGCCTATCTTCAAGAGTAGCAACAAAAATGATGTGCGTAACTACAGACCCATATCCAAAACGAACACTGTTTCCAAAATTTTTGAACATGCATTCTAAGTTGAGCTTTGGGGTTAAGTCCCTTATTTCTCCTTATCAGCATGATTTCATTGCTGGTTTCATTGCGGAGAGCTCGACGATTTCTAACCTTGCTGCTGTTTTCAGTGACTATTGCATTGAGTCTTTTTTAGCTGGCTCGCAGGTAGATTGTATCTATACTGACTTTTCAAAAGCCTTTGATAGGGTCTCCCATAGAATCCTAATTAATAAACTAGGATGCCTTGGTTTTCATTCTTCCTTTCTGTTATGGTTAAGTTCATATTTATGCAACAGGCGGAGTGTTGTCACTGTTGATGGGGAGTCTTCTATTCCCTTTATTGCCTCTTCAGGGGTACCACAGCGGAGTATACTAGGTCCATTATTATTTAATATTTTTATTAATGACATTAGTAATTGCTTTACATTTGCTAAATGTCACCTTTACGCTGATGACCTAAAATTGTTCTCAATTATTAAATCGCCTGATGATACATTGAAATTGCACATTACCAAGCTACATCTGTGGTATCTCAAGTCTCATCTGTCCTTAAATGCATCTAAGTGATTTCATGTGACCTATTCTAAGTCATCCAATATACTTCGCTCAAAATATAGTATTTTTAATTCTGAACTTCAATATCTTAATGAGATTAAGGACCTTGGGGTTATATTTGATAGCAAGTTTTCATTCAATAGTCATATTAGCCACGTTACCTCTAAATATTACTCAATGCCGGGTTTTGTTAGGTGCAATTCCGCGAAATTCTTTGACCCTTATACTTTTAAAGTTCTCTAAACTTCTTTTGTCAGGTCTCATTTAGAATATGCTGTCTTTATTTGGAGACGTAGTACTATGACAGCTATAAATATACTAGAGAGAATACAAAAACGCTAAGTATGCCCTTTGGACGTTAAATTTTGAGGAGCCCATACCATCTTATGCTGCTCGTCTTACACTTTTAAGTCTCAAATCCTTGGAGCGTCGAAGATCTATACTCTTCTTGTCCTTTACTTTCAAAATTATCAAGGGCCTAATTGACTGTCCATAATTATTAGAAAGGATTCGGTTGAATGTTCCTCAGCGGTTTCTTCGTAATGTGTCTCCTTTCTATGGGGTTAATACGAGAACGCTAAGTGCTCGTAAGGGAGTTTGATTCATTAAGTGATGCTATCACTTTGGATTTTTCGATACCAAGTAATGCTTCTTTCGCGATGCTTAACTCAAAGTGGTTCGATTTATGCACAAAATTAGTATGTATAATTAAATAAAGAATAAAGCTATTATGTTTTAATGCATGAAAAACATGAAGCAGTTATACTGATCCTCTAAATTCATATAATAATAAGTTGTTTTGGTTTATCAAAGAAAAAAGAAATATTGAAATCAAAGCAGTGAATTGAAATTGATACACACATTATGTGCTTCCAATGCAATTTGTCCCTTCCGTCACATGCTAAAACGGTGATATATTTTTTGTGTGTTAATTACGCAACTAACATGTAACTAAAAAAGGACTTAAGCTCCACCTTAAAACATATGGTACAGTCAATTTTGAAGCATTTTTTTATAGATTGTTTGAAATAGACGAGTGTATTCATTCACTTACATAGGAAAGTGATCCTGTACTCCCACCCGTCACTCCTAGAAAACGGTACTTTTTGTTTAAATCACACAGAGACGTTTCATTATTTATTAACTTCGTATTAAATGAGTGTTCGCCTTTGATTGATATAATTTCAAAACTGCTTTAATTACCAGATAAAGAGAAATTATTTAAAGTTTGAGTCAAAGTAAAGCCAAAATGTTCCAACCATCACTATGGAACGCCCCCTATAACACATGGAAAAACTATCGTTACTAAATCGATAACTTATCAATAAGAAACTGATAAATCTTCTATTAAAAACGAATGGATAATCAATAACATAGACAAATTTATATCACCTCCATAGCAAATCGACAACTCATCGTTTTGACTTCTTACCTTCCATTTTCTATAATTTTCATTTTGCCATCGCTTTGCTAATTTTGCTAGCGGTTCGAATGAAAATTCTATTTTTGTCAAGCTGAAAGATATTTCTAATGCTCTTCACAGAACTTTATCAATGTTATACTTGCAAATTTTCCTACTGGGTATGTCAGTTACTCAAAAGTGTATGTTAAACCATTCAAAGAATGCTTATATTCGAGTATACTTGGGTCTACACACACATTTGTTCTTGCAGCACTTATGGCTTGGCCAAGTATGTCAGTTCATTTGCACATAAAATCACGTGCCTGAAAATTTCGTTGGTGATGATGAGCTAAAAAAATTTATAAACGCACAATGATAACCATTCCCTAGAGGTTTGTACATTAGTGCACCTATTCCGAAAAAATAACCTACTAAAAAATTAAAACATTATTCATAAAATTAGGAACCATACTTTCCGCTAAAAATTGAATTTGGAAAATCAAAGCGAAAGTGTGACAATTGCTTTTCAGTCACAGTCACAATCACAGATAAAAATCGCTGTGCTTGAAAAGTCACTGTCAAAAATGACGTTGTTCTTCAAAAATTGCTGGATATGCCAACTAAATAAAATACTATTAATTGCGATTTGTTTTCCCGCAGGGTATGCCAAGCAGATATTACGCGCATGCAGATATTTTCCTGAATGAAGCATTTACTATGAATTCGCAGTAAGACATTAAAGCAGCGATTGGCAAAATGGCTCGTACGAGCCTTTTGCTCATACGGCACGCTTTGCACATTTAAGTGCTCGGTGAGGGACGATCAAGTGAAGGTATGTGGGGCGAAGAACACAGGAAGAAAATAATATACAAACTCACATAAGATTGATAAAGAGAGAGTATTTGTGGAAAATAGAGCTGCCACCGCTCTTATTATGTTCAAATTATTAAGCGTTTTAGGATAAACTAGCCTTTACCGGCGGCTTCGATCGCACTAAGGGCCACAAATATGTAATGTCGCTTTTGTGTTTCACAACTCGAACTGAATTTTCAGTTGTAATTTTAAAAGTTCCTTTACGGCTCAAATCATAAACAAAGCAAGTTTTGAAAATAGAAAAATGGTCGCCGTAAATTAAACACACATGCAACACATGCTCCAACAATTTTTGCAGTGTGGATTTAATGATATATGTATGTGAGCTGAAGAAATTTGAAAATTCCTCCATAATTTGAAATTTATAAATGAAAGCAGTTATGTTTATAATAAAACTGGTAAAATTAGTCGTTGTTTATGCGATTGGTACCTTTTTATACTCAGTTGAGCAGAGCTCACAGAGTATATTAAGTTTGATTGGATAACGGCTGGTTGTACATATATAAAGGAATCGAGATAGATATAGACTTCCATACATCAAAATAATCAGGATCGAAAAAAAATTTGATTGAGCCATGTCCGTCCGTCCGTCCGTCCGTCAGTTAAAACGATAACTTGAGTAAATTTTGAGGTATCTTGATGAAATTTGGTATGTAGGTTCCTGAGAACTCATCTCAGATCGCTATTTAAAATGAACGATATCGGACTATAACCACGCCCACTTTTTCGATATCGAAAATTTCGAAAAACCGAAAAAGTGCGATAATTCATTACAAAATACAGATAAAGCGACGGTACTTGTTAGATTGGTTGAACTTATGACGCAGAATAGAAAATTAGTAAAATTTTGGACAATGGGCGTGGCACCGCCCACTTTTAAAAGAAGGTAATTTAAAATTTTTGCAAGCTGTAATTTGGCAGTCGTTGAAGATATCATGATGAAATTTGGCAGGAACGTTACTCCTATTACTATATGTACGCTTAATAAAAACTAGCAAAATCGGATAAGGACCACGCCCACTTTACAAAAAAATTTTTTTTTTAAGTAAAATTTTAAATCTTAAATTTAATATCTTTACAGTATATAAGTAAATTATGTCAACATTCAACCCCAGTAATGATATGGTGCAACAAAATACAAAAATAAAAGAAAATTTCAAAACGGGCGTGGCTCCGCCCTTTTTCATTTAATTTGTCTAGGATACTTTTAACGCCATTAGTCGAACAAAAATTAACCAATCCTTTTGAAATTTGGTGGGGGCATAGATTTTATGACATTAACTGTTTTCTGTGAAAATGGCCGAAATCGGTTGAAGTCACGCCCAGTTTTTATACACAGTCGTCCGTCTGTCCTTCCGCATAGCCGTTAACACGATAACTTGAGCAAAAATCGACATATCTTTAATGAACTTAGTTCACGTGCTTACTTGAACTCACTTTATCTTGGTATGAAAAATGAACGAAATCCGACTATGACCACGCCCACTTTTTCGATATCGAAAACTACGAAAAATGAAAAAAAATGCCATAATTCTATACCAAATACGAAAAAAAGGATGAAACATGGTAAGGTAATTGGATTGTTTTATTGACGCGAAATATAACTTTAGAAAAAAACTTTATAAAATGGTTGTAACACCTACCATATTAAGTAGAAGAAAATGAAAAAGTTCTGCAGGGCGAAATAAAAAACCCTTAAAATCTTGGCAGATATTACATATATAAATAAATTAGCGGTATCCAACAGATGATGTTCTGGGTCACCCTGGTCCACATTTTGGTCGATATCTGGAAAACACTTTCACATATACAACTACCACCGCTCCCTTTTAAAACCCTCATTAATACCTTTAATTTTATACCCATATCGTACAAACTCATTCTAGAGTCACCCCTGGTCCACCTTTATGGCGATATATCGAAAAGGCGTCCACCTATAGAACTAAGCCCCACGCCCTTTTAAAATACTCATTAACACCTTTCATTTGATACCCATATCGTACAAACATTTTCTAAAGTCACCCCCGGTCCACCTTTATGCCGATATCTCGAAAAGGTGAACACCTATAGAACGAAGGCCAACTCCCTTTTAAAAAGACTCATTAGAACCTTTCATTTCATACCCATATCGAACAAACAAAGTCTAGAGTCACCCCTGGTCCACCTTTATTGCGATACCTCGAAAAGGCGTCCACCTATAGAACTAAGGCCCACTCCCTTTTAAAATACTCATTAACTCCTTTCATTTGATACCCATATTGCACAAACGAATTCTAGAGTCACCCCTGGCCCACCTTTATGGCGATATCTCGAAACGGCGTCCACCTATGGAACTAAGGATTACTCCCTTTTAAAATACTCATTAACACCTTTTATTTGATACCCATATCGTACAAACGCATTCTAGAGTCAACCCTGATCCACCTTTATGGCTATATCCCTAAATGGCGTCCACCTATAGAACTATGGCCCACTCCCTCATAAAATACTCTTTAATGCCTTTCATTTGATACACATGTCATATAAACATATTCCAGGGTTTCCCTCGGTTCATTTTCCTACATGGTTATTTTCCCTTATGTTGTCACCATAGCTCTCAACTGAGAATGTAATGTTCGGTTACACCCGAACTTAACCTTCGTTACTTGTTTTTATTTATTTCACAACTTTTTTGGTTTTGTGGGTCAAAGTGTTCTCTTGTTTTATTTGTAAACTGATACATTTCTTTCTAGGCTCACGGCAACACTGCCAACAAGTCTGAAAAGGGTTTCGTATTCCCACGATTGTATACGAAAAGTGCTTTAGTACGTTTTTCTACTACTACTTCCTCTAATGCCACTACTATAAAAATACTTTTATGTGTATATTGCAAAATTAGTCGGCTTGCATATAATTAAATGTATGTGAAGGCGAAATGAATGTCAATAATGCGCTGCTTAACATAAAGTCGACTTCAGTCTATGGTTATTCCGTTTTTCGTATTTCTTGCCAAAAAATATATATTTTTGTTTTCGTGCTATTGCAACACAGTTTGGGAATTGGTTTTCGAGGTTGAGAGAGAATATTTTCGTATCAGTTTTTTAGTGTTTCCGCAACCTTCTTGCGCTGAATATCACTTGAGAGGAAGTGTACGATATTTCTAATGTATTTTTTTACTCCCCTAATACCCCAAAGCACACAAATGTCTCACCTAGCACTCGCTGGCACTGAAACTGATTTAGGAGCCGAAAATAGGCCCATCCCTGCATTAAAGCATTCGCAATGAGTTAAGCTGCAGACATTGGTGCTTTATAGGTAACCGTATCGGTAACCTTATAACAGCTGATTCGACCAACTTTATGGGAATCAATGCAAGCGATTATTGGTGCCGCTAAGGTCGTAACCGTATCGTAGCCAACCAATTGGTTTTTCGTTTACCGTCGTAACGATAAGCAGCTAATTACGTTATGGATACGACTACAGCGATACGACATACGGCACCAATGACTCCCGCTTTATGAGCTATATTTATTGCATGCAACAGTACGTAAATATGTTTGCATATATGTTTGTTTGTAATTAGATGCACTTTTACTGTTGCGTGTGCAGAGGAACTAGAGACATGGTATCGCATACAAAGTATCGATAAGATACTCATTTGAAATATCGCTCGACAATTATTGGCTTTTCGTTTGTAACGAAAGAAGAGGACATCGTAGTCAGAAATATCGATATCAATATATCAAGAAAATAATTTTCCCAGCAAAGTGGGGTATTTACATTCTATGAAATGTAAAGAGATTCGCAGCTGGGGAAGTCACGGTTACACGGCTTGATGTCTGGCCTCGCGTAGAGAGTTCACAATGGATGAAATGCGTCTTTGATTAGAAAAAAACGAGAATTCAAAGCATGGATACTCGTTCTCTTAAAATATCTACTAACGAAAGCATCGCGTTAAAGATATCGCTATGGATATGTTAACGTATCAAAATGTGTACCCCTATGAAGTATGCTCTTCACATTTCAAATGCATCATTCGCAGGTTTTCAAATTTTTATTTAACCCTCCACTAAGTTTACTGTTGTTGTTTTTAGCTTACATTATTTGCTTTTGGCTTATTTTGAATGTGCGCGTGAATATACAAAGAAGCTTAAGCGAATTCGAAAAAAAAATTTATAAATTTTAAAACACGAGAAGCTCAAGTATGGTTTCACTTGTTTTATTTTTGTACATTAACACGTATAAAAATCGGGCTTTGTGCAGATTAATGAGGCGTAGTGATGGGCGTTAGCAGAAAACATGCTTTGTAGTAGCTCTTTTGAGATTATGGCTGGACTAATTAAAGATATTTTCAGGATTATTTGTGGAAAATATTAATTTGAATTTCGGGTTTGATTTTCAGCTCACGTCGAGGCCATTTCTAGGTATTATTTGAAGCGCATACTGATAACGACTATTTTCGAGCTAGATTCGGTGATTCAAAGGGTTGAGAAGCGCATTTCAAAGCTTCACAGCTTCCACAACACGTGTGTCAAACGCAACCACGCGAGTGGAATCCTGCAACAAATATAAATGTATCTTGCATATATTAAGCAGGCGAGAATCCTAAGTTCCTTATGGAACTAGGAGGTTGGGACGGGATGGCTTCGAAGATTGAATATATTAAATCGTTCATGAGATGGTTCTCCTTAATGGTGCTCGCTACGGGAAAGTACTGGATCTGTGTCCGGCAAAAAACAATTAACATCGACAACGCTCTCAAAAATCTTCGGGGAGTGTTTTTATTGCTACAACAACAACGACAGCAGCTCGATCCATTAAGAATCGAGGTGGTTTTCAGAATCACATGGGCGTGATTTCGGGCCAAGTAAGTCCTACCACAATAAAATTCGGCATATTTAGGGACTAATAACGTGTTACCTATGTTGTAGGTATCACAACGGACCTTCGTGTTGTCCAAGTGAGCTATCCTTATCCACCTAACCTAACCTAACCTAGATACCGTTCCTTTTCTTCTTATTAATTTCAATTACGTGTTTCTTTGGGTTTATTTCAAAATGACCTCAAAACATTTTTGGAATCCTTTTGAGGCTACATCTCGGGGCGCGGACATATTGGGATCATTTCATTATAGTTATGGCCTTACTTCAATATTATTTCTGAAGTAATTTTGGTACTGTTTTTGTGTTAGGGGAAGGGAGCGAGGAAAGAAGAAGGGAGGGGGTGGGGGAGGTAAATGAGAAGAAAAAAATTTTAGTAAAAGTAAGGCTATGAAATAGGGAATTAATAATAGTAAGAGTAAGAGTACGTTAGGTTATGTTAGGTTTAACTGGCAGGTCCATTGGGACCTCATGTGGACTAAATGAGTTCATAGCATAACCAGAATATTGCTTGATGAACAAACTGAAAAATACCACCAAAAGCCAGGGTTTGGTCAAAAGTGAGGGTAGGAGTAACAGACAGAATAAGGGTTAGAGCAAAGAGCAACCACTTTGCAAGCTAATAGCAAAAGTAAGAGTAAGAGAAATAGTAGAACTAAGATTATGGGTAAGATGGAAGCGTAGGAGCAAGAGTAAGAGTAGGAGTAAAATTAAGAGTAAGAGTATGGCTAAGAGTAAGAGTAAGAATAAGAGTAAGTTCAAGAGTAAGACTAAGAGTTAGAGTAAGAGTAGGAGTATGAGTAAGAGTAAGAGTGAGAGAATAGTAAGAGTAAGAGAAAGAATAAAAGTAAGGGTAAGATTAAGATTAAGATTATGGTTAAGATTAAGATTAATATTAATATTAAGATTAAGAGTAAGAGTAAGAGTAAGAATAAGAGTAAGAGTAAGATTACGAGTTAGAGTTAGAGTAAGAGTAATAGTAAGAGTTAGAGTAATAGTAAGAGTAAGAGTAATAGTAAGAGTAATAGTAAGAGTAAGAGTAATAGTAAGAGTAAGAGTAAGCGTAAGAGTAGGATCCTGAGTTAGAACAAGATCAAGATCAAACAAGAGTACGAGTAAGAGCAAGAGCAAGACCAAGCAAGAGCAAGGATAAGAGTAAGACTAGAGGTAAAATAAAGAGTGAAGATAACAAATTTTAGGCGGCCTATGATTGGAAAACTTTTGTAAAGAATTTTTGAGTCTCTTGTTACTTGTCTTAGAAAACAAATTTGGAACCTTTCACGTGGTAGGTAAGCACACTTCTATCTTACACGCTTGTTTGTTATATTACCTACATCTAGTTAAGAATCTTTAATATCAGTAGCTGTTAAGATATACACCAGAAACCGATTAGATATTAAGTAATATGGTCTTGATTACTTCGACCAAACTTAAAGCGGTCTTCCAAATTTTCTTATTCTATCAACTAACATATTCTCCTGAACACGTTGTCTTTTCGCGTGTGTGCCCTGATATTTTTACTTACCTATTCATAATATTTGCGTTGCCATGTTTCCGCCAGTAGCTGTTATGTTGCGCCGATTTCGATTGTGTCAGTCGATTTGACTGACGATTATAATTGTCATGTGCTGGTGATTTAATACGCACTGAAGATGTAGAGGAATGACGTTTGATATGCCGACGAAAGCTTGTACGACAGTTGAACAAAGAACCACCAAAAATACCTCCACCACTATTAACTTCATCTATACTAACTGCTTTGCTACCGCCGTTGGTGTAATTTGTATTATTTGTATGTCGTATTCCATGCTTACATTGTTTATCACAATCATCATGACCAGTGTTAATATTGTTGTCGTTGCCATCATCGTTAATGTTACTAAAATTACGATTGCTGTCACTGGCACAATATTTGCTGTAGGTGGTATGACTATTATTACTACCACGAAAGCTGTTGTTTTGGTGAAGTTGCAATTGCTGCTGGCTATTTTGTGGTCTTGTTGTGAAACGCCCTCCCAATCTGTGAACAAAAGTAGAAATGTGTTGGTTAAATTAATAATCAATTTTTTGTTCTTGTTGTAAGGAATTATTTGTATGTCGGTAAAAATGTGAGTACTATCAAAGAAGCTTATTGTAATGATATGATGATATTTTTAATAACTTAACATACTTCCAAATGGTACGGAAATTAATTCGAAACCAGTAAGGACGAGACCGTATTTCATACCCTTCATAAATGGAGCTAAACAATAATATTTTCAAATTCTTTATACTCCAATAAAGGGCTGTATAAGATGTCTCGTGTATTGAGAAGAAATGTACATAAGGAAAGAAAATGTATACTTTGTGTGAGGATACAAAGTTTCACGTATCTTGTGGTCTGCATAGGATAGCTTTGACACGCATCACCTATCTGAACAATATATTCATATTCATATTCATATTCAGTTTATTCAGTCTATGATTTACATCTTACAGACTAGATATAGAAATTACAAAAAACAAGTAAGGAAGGCTAAGTTCGGGTGTAACCGAACATTACATACTCAGTTGAGAGCTGTGGAGACAAAGTAAGGGAAAATCACCATGTTGTAAAAAGAAACTAGGGTAACCCTGCAATGTGTTTGTATGACATGTGTATCAAATGGAAGGTATTAAAGAGTATTTTCAGAGGAAGTGGGCCATAGTTCTATAGACGGACGCCATTTAGGGATATCGCCATAAAGGTGGACCAGGGGTGACTCTAGAATTTATTTGTACTATATGGGTATCAAATGAAAGGTGGTATATGGGTATCAAATGAAAGGTGAGTATTTTAAAAAGGTGGACCAGGGGTGACTCTAGAATTTATTTGTACTATATGGGTATTAAATGAAAGGTGGTATATGGGTATCAAATGAAAGGTGAGTATTTTAAAAGGGAGTGGGCCTTAGTTCTATAGGTGGACGCCTTTTCGGAATATCGTTATAAAAGTGGACCAGGGTTGACTCTAGAATGCGTTTGTACAATATGGGTATCAAACGAAAGGTGTTAATAAGTGTTTTAAAAGGGAGTGTGCCTTAGTTCTATAGGTAGACGTCTTTTCGGGATATCGCCATAAACGTGGACCAGGGGTGACTCTAGAATGCGTTTGTACAATATGGGGATCAAATGAAAGGTGTTAATGAGTATTTTAAAAGGGCGTGGGCCTTAGTTCTATAGGTGGACGCCTTTTCGAGATATCGCCATAAAGGTGGACCAGGGGTGACTCTAGAATTTGTTTGTACGATATGGATATCAAATGAAAGGTGTTAATGAGTGTTTTAAAAGGGTGTGGGCCTTAGTTCTATAGGTGGACGCCTTTTCAAGATATCGCCATAAAGGTGGATCAGGGGTGACTCTAGAATTTGTTTGTACGATATGGATATCAAATGAAAGGTGTTAATGAGTATTTTAAAAGGGAGTGGGCCTTAGTTCTATAGGTGGATGCCTTTTCGAGATATCGCCATAAAGGTGGGCCAGGGCTGACTCTAGAATTTTTTTGTACGATATGGGTATCAAATGAAAGGTGTTAATGAGTATTTTAAAAAGGAGTGACCCTTACTTCTATATGTATACGCGATGGGGTATCAAATTAAAGGTATTAAAGGTATTAATGATGGTTGGGAGCCCTTTGTTGTATATGTGAAGGCGTTTTCGAGATATCGACCAAAATGTGGACCAGGGTGATCCAGAACATCATCTGTCGGGTACCTCTAATTTATTTATATATGTAATACCACGAACAGTAATCCTTACAAGATTCCAAGGGCTTTTGATTTCGCCCTGCAAAACTTTTTAATTTTCTTCTACTTAATATGGTAGGGGTCACACCCATTTTACCTAGTTTTTTTCTAAAGTTATATTTTGCGAAAATAGACCAATACAATTACCATGTTTCATCCCTTTTTTCGTATTTGGTATATAATTATGGCATTTTGTTCATTTTTCGTAATTTTCGATATCGAAAAAGTGGGCGTGGTCATAGACGGATTTCGGCCATTTTTTACACCAATACAAAGTGAGTTCAGATAAGTACGTGAACTGAGTTTAGTAAAGATATATCGATTTTTGCTCAAGTTATCGTGTTAACGGCCGAGCGGAAGGACATACGGTCGACTGTGTATAAAAACTGGGCGTGGCTTTAACCGATTTCGCCCTTTTTCACAGAAAACAGTTATCGTCCTAGAATCTAAGCCTCTACTAAATTTCACAAGGATTGGTAAATTTTTGTTCGACTTATGGCATTAAAAGTATCCTAGACAAATTAAATGAGAAAGGGCGGATCCACGCCCATTTTGAAATTTTCTTTTATTTTTGTATTTTGTTGCAACATATCATTACTGGAGTTGAATGTTGACATAATTTACCTATATACTGTAAAGATATTAACTTTTCTTTTAAAATTTGAATTAAAAAAATTTTTTTAAAAAGTGGGCGTGGTTGTTCTCCGATTTTGCTAATTTTTATTAAGCAGACATATAGTAATAAGAGTAAAGTTCCTGCCAAATTTCATAATGATATCTTCAACGACTGCCAATTACAGCTTGCAAAACTTCTAAATTACCTTCTTTTAAAAGTGGGCGATGCCACGCCCATTGGCCAAAATTTTACTATTTTTCTATTCTGCGTCATAAGTTCAACTCACCTACCAAGTTTCATCGCTTAATCCGTATTTGGTAATGAATAATCGCACTTTTTCGATTTTTCGAAATTTTCGATATCGAAAAAGTGGGCGTGGTTATTGTCCGATATCGTTCATTTTAAGTCTGAGAGTGCCTATGATCTGAGATGAGTGCCCAGGAACCTACATACCAAATTTCATCAAGATACCTCAAAATTTACTCAAGTTATCGTGTTAACGGACAGACGGATGGACGTACAGACGGACGGACATGGCTCAATCGAATTTTTTTTCGATACTGATGATTTTGATATATGGAAGTCTATATCTATCTCGATTCCTTTATACCTGTACAACCAATCGTTATCCAATCAAAGTTAATATAATCTGTGTGCTCTGCTCAACTGAGTATAAAAAGTAAAAAATTATAATATGCATTGATAATAGCTAAAGAAAGTAAATGCATAATAATAGAAAAAAGTTAAACTAAATATCTAAATGTAAATACAAAAGTATTTGGGACTTGGCAACATCCCTCGACTGATAGAAACCAATATTTAGCCCTCTCGAAAGTTTATTGAATTCTGCTAAAGAGCGAAGAATAGGATCAAAAGGACATAGTTCATTCTGAAAGAGGCCACATAAAAAGGTAGGGAAAAACGAAGTAATCTACAGGGCACATTGAAGGTGATTTTCCCGAGCAGGTCACGGCAGTTTACCAAACCTACCACGAGATCAAACAAGAACATAAGCCCGTGCAAGGTTCTTCTAGAGTGCAGGGTTTGTAGGTTAATCAACGTACACCGAGACACATAAGAAGGCAGCGGATCCTCGAAATGAAGAGATCCAAGCCCAAACCGAACAAATTTCCTTTGAACCCTTTCAATTCTAAGCGCATGATAGCTGTAAATAGGGTTCCAAATAATAGAAGCATACTCGAGCTTTCAGCGAACCAAGGAAATGTATAAAGTCTTCCTGGTATAGGGATCCTTAAAGTCCTTAACATAACGACGCAGGAAAGCAAGGTTTCTATAAGCTTTCGGAATAACATAACAGATATGATTAACAAAAGAAAAACTAGTATCAAATACAACACCAAAATCAACAAATTCATTGACTGCATTCAAGAGACTGCTTTCTAAATAGAAATGTGAAACAAAATTATTACTGGACTTCGAGAAAGACATGTGAAAACATTTTTTAACGTTTAGGAAGAGCATGTTAGTATTACACAAGTCAACTAGATTATTATTATTTGTGAGTCTATATTTTCTCCTTACATAATGGACTAAAAATTTTGAGATTCGTGACAAACTTAATATAACACTTTATCCTTATTAAAGGTATACGAAAAACCGAAATAATTTCGAGATATCGATTAAAAAGGATTCATGAAAAAAATATGCCAAAAAAGGCTTTGAAAATGGTCCCAAATTAGTTGGGAATGTTTCCAGAAATAGCTCCTTTATGATCCCAAAAAGAACTTTACCAAAATAATCCAATAATGATTCCGATACAGATCGAAAATTATACTGAAAACTATTCCTAGGTGAATCCGAATTGTTCCCATGAAAGCCTTGTAATGCTTTCGAAATAGACTAGAAGTTATCAATATATAAATTATATTGTTCTTTCTTGTTTCTAAAACTAAAAGGCCGAATCCTTAAATAAAACTAGTTGCTGCTTTAAATAGGTTAGGTATAACGGCAATACTTTTAAGAATCAAATATCGCACATAACTATCTGGTCTTATCACCCGGGACTATAAAACAAATGCTGCTGCAACAGCAATGACATCGCAATTACAGGATAACGAGAGCTAGACAAGTGTTTAGAAGCGAAAACAAAAGTGCTTTTATACACCTATTAGATATACACAGGACTAGGGAAAATTCGAGAGAGGTCTAGAAGCTTGTAGGAGCAAGAACAGTATCATTGCCACACTATAAAAGCCGGCATTAAAACGAGTTCATCGACCTGTTAGATATTAATACATATGTTATGAGTCAATTATGGAAGGTCTTACCCACTGGTCGACTGACTTAAATTACGTACAAATGTCTGTTTAACTTACCGTCGAAAAAGTTCACTCTCTGGATGTTCAGCAGCGAAACGTGCCTTTTTACGCAACAGTGGTATGGTCAAAGCATACGAAGTTAACATTATAAGCATAGGAATGTAGAAAGCAACCAAAGAACCAAAAACGAAAAAGGCGCGATTATTGATGACACAAATTTTTGGTGCTGGCATAATATTGTGTTTGTTAATTAGGCCTGGAAAGAATTATAGAGAGGAAAATATGTGTAAGGGGGAGTTTCAGATATTGGTAGTTTAATCTAACAGGAATAAGTAGCAGTTTTGGCTATTGGATCGAAAGTACATGAAAGTCTTAAGTCTTTGATGTCGCAGTGATTCGAACACTAAATGTCAAATTTAAATTTTTGTAAAAGTTTAAATTAAAAAAAAAAAAATTGCCGATCCTAACATTAATAAAGGTTTTGAGAAAGTTAACAATTCTAACAAAGTATGGCTACAAAAATTAAAAGTGTTTCAAAAAACCTAACTTTTCTGAGAAAGTTAAAGATAAAATCTAAAAAGGGAAAAGTTGAATGCTGTTTCCATTTCTGAAAAAGTATGTTACTAAAAATGAAAAAGGGGTTCTTAAACAGTCTATAGATCTAAAAAAATTTTTAATAATGTTTAAAAATGTTTTTCAAATGCAAAGTTTTTCAAAAAGTGACCACATTTACAAAAGTGTGTTTCTGAAAAAGAACTCAGTTCTTAAAAAGTATGCTAGATTCCCAAATTCAATTTCAAATTTGCCACCGCCAAGTAAGTTCAAAGGTTTAAATAGAGTTTCCAACACTAAAATTAATAAAGATTTTGAAAAAGTTTCCAGTTACATTCAACGTTTGGTTCAAAAATGTTAGCGGTTTAAAAAAAAACTCCGGCTCCAGAACGTAATCGGTTCTTAAAAACTAAGAAGTAAAAAAGTGACCAAATTCAAAAAGTTAAAAAAAATCAGCTGACTTACAAAGGCAACTGGTACCTAAAAAGTGAACGGTTCTAAAAATTCGCTGGTCTGAAAGTAGCAACTGGTCACCGGCTCAAAAATAGTCAACCGTTTCCAGAGTGGAAACCAACTAGCAACTGGTTTCAAAAAAGAATCGGTTCGAAAGAAGTAACTAGTACAAAAAAAGAAGTAACCGGAACCAAAAGAAACAACTGTTCCAAAGATGACACATTTTTCGTATTATAGTTAAAAGAGATAAACGGTTCCAAAAAAGTAACCAGTTCCAAAATAAAAAACAGTTGATTTTAAAAGTAGTCCGTTTAAAAGAAGTAACTATTCGGAAGAAGCAAATATTCTAAGGAAGTAACCGGTTTCAAAGATGGATTAAAAATGAAATTCTAATGGTTGCTAAAAAGGAGTGGTTTTGAAAATGTAGCCGTTTCCAAAACCGTAACATGTTCAAAAAAAAAAAAAAACCGCAGTAATCGGTTCCAAAGAAGGAGGTGCTCCGAAGAAATACCTTTTACGTAATAGGAAGCGATCAAACCGCTTCCAAACAAGTTTCAAAAAATAACCGGTTGCAGAAAAATAACCATTTCCAGATGGAAAACTACTGGCAACTGGTTTTAAAAAACAACTGGTTCGAAAGAAGTAACGAGTAAAAAAAAGTAACCGGAGCCAAAAGAAGCAATTGTGCCAAAGATAACACGTTTTTCGTAACACATTTAAAAAAAAAAATAACCAGTTCAAAAATAGTAACCAGTTCCATAGCGGAGAGCAATTGGTTTTAAGAAGAAATAGGTTTAAAAAATGTTACCATTTTGAAAGAAGGAACTGATCTAAGGAAGTGAACGATTTCAAAGAAGGAATGGAAATAAAAGGTAGCGGTAGCTACAACAAAAACAAGGGAAAGCAACGGTAGGCGTTGCAAAATAGTTATCGGTTCCGAAAAAGTAAGCGGTTCCAAAAATAAAACCGGTCCTAAAACCACAGTAGTCGGTTCCAAAGATTTACGTTTTACAGAATAGTAGCCGATTTCAAAAACATAACTGGTTTTAACAAAGTAACGGGTTCCAAGACAATTTCAAAAAATAACCGGTCCCAAACAATAACCGTAAAAAATATTTGACTTAGTTTAATTGAAGTTATCGGAATTAAAAAAATAAAAGTCAATGGTTTACTGTAGTTTAGTAGATTTTGGTAGCTTGTATTATAAAGTTCGTAACTGATTGGGTCCCTGTAAAAAGTCACTGTCTAAAATATTTATTAAGTGCAAAAATATCAGTGCTATAGTAAAATGTTTACAATAAATGCGCATATTTACCCAAAACTGTAATTGAGCTCGAAACCATCATAGCCATTACCCACACAATAGCAATTTTTATACCAGCAAGTCGTTTAGTTGAACGATGTCGTGATCCCAGCGGATTTCGTATGCCCAAATAACGTCCGAGGCTAATGAAACACATATGCAGGATACTTGAAGAGCAGGCCAATACATCGCAAGTCACATAAATGTTGCACCACACAAAGCCGAGGGGCCAGTGACCTGAGAGTGAGGGAAAGAGAAGAAGAATAAGAAAAGTGCAGGCGTTAAAGAAAAGCGTTGAAATAGAAATCATTTGAAAGTAAATAACTGCAGAGTAAGTCAACATTTGATAATGCCATATGACGCGTTAAATACGAAAACAGCAAAAAGTAGACGCAGTAATGTCTGAGTGGGTAAATAAACGATTATTAAATTGACATGAAATGAGGTCAATGTGTTAGGCATATGTATGTTTGTTTGTATTAAATTGTTGTTGATTTCAGCTGACTGCAGTTCATTAATGAGTAGACGCAGCAGCTGAACTACAAACACTTGAGTGAGGTCAAATATTTCAAGGCAATGCTTAAGGGATTGGAAAAAAATCTATAGGGAGAAATATTTAAAAAAGCTTAGTGTTTTGGGTTTAATTTGTGCGTTATGTCGGGGGTATGGCTAATAAACTTATAATAGTGTAACGATTTTTGGGAAATTGCTGCTAATTGTATACAATCTGCTAACGTTCGAATCTGTGAACTGTCGAATAAATAACTCCAATATTCAGTAATGCAAAATGATCTTTATTTAGACTACTTTGTGAGTAGTACAATTTTACTTAACTTCACAACTAATAGCGTGTTTAAATCAAACTGATTAATTATTCCTCAGCTTGCGCTGCTTTAATACTCTCTGCTGCCTCGTTCGCATATTGCTCCTGAGGTCTAGATGTTTCACCTTCTAGAGCAGTTGTATCTCCTGCTTGGTTATTTAGTTATATGCATGTGTGTGTGTGAGTAACCACTTCTGCCCTTAGCTGATGACTACATATGTATATGTGAGACATTTTCTTCGCTTTAAGCTGCTGGTTATATTATATGTATGCGGTAGGTTCGGCTATCCTGGGCTTAACTTTCGCAAGCGAACCATGCAATTTTTATGAAAAAAAAAATACATTTCGGGGGGCCAACTTCATACAGATTGAAATTTGTTTTCTGGAAATTTTTTTCGGAAGGTGGCCAAACAAAAAAGGGTGGGCTATCTTGAGCTAACTTTGGGCAAAAAAATCATTTAATTTTTATTAAAAAAATTCGCATTTGGGATGCCAACTTTACACTGAACATGACCTTCACTATAACTTTAGAAGCCATATATTGAAATGCAACACGGCAAACATACAACAGCTGGCCAAAAGGCAGCAAACAATAGCTGATGACCAACAATGGCAATTCTCTGAAGTGAAAAATAAACCTTCCAGCATATTTATCTATTCCTACTAGTCAGCTACGAGGAAAGGGTGTCAGCATGGCGCAAGTCATCCCTGATCTTACAAGGATGACTTGGAGATCGTCTGAAGCGGGCCTCGTTGTTCTTTTTTTGTTTTTCTTAAACGTTTGGGGCAGCATATTGCCCCCACGGTACCGCTGTGAGGCATATGTCACGGGGGGAAGGCGATTTAGACGCCACTGCTACTCACCAGCTTTTCTGTGTGCTCCGTTTTACTCACCATTTTACTCACCGCAGTTCAACATTGTATGTCTTTGCGCATTAGGGGAAATATATTCCCAATGGAGGGCTTCTCTCCAAATACTCTGCGTGCAGAGAGTCGTTTGCTGTGAAAAGAAGGGCAATGAAAATTACGTGTTCTTTCTTTTTCAATTTGATGGGAAAGTGTGGACAGAAGGGATCCTCCTCTACCCTACGATTATGTAGATGCTCTTTGAAACCGCCGTGCGCACTCAATATCCGCGCGAGGTGAATATTTAGTTCGCCCTGGTTCCGCTCCCACCATTCGTGTATATTCCGAACTAAAATGAAGGTCCAGCGCCCTCTCCTCTATTCTTTCCACCTTTCTTGCCATCTAATTAATGTTCGCAACCTTGAGCTTTTCTTGGCATCTTCAGACTGTCGGCCAATTCCAATGTCATACAGATCAGCTATTTCACTTGACAGTACCTCTACTGGGAATTTTCGAGACAAAACCAAGATCGCGTCGTCGTATAGCAGTAATACGGTAGGTTGCGAGTATCTTCTTTCGGTGCATCATTTTAGATCCATCCATACAGGTGCTGATCGTTTTACTTGTAACTGAACGACACCTTATTATTAGATTCTGACCGTGCACCCATACGTGAGCATCAAGGGCTACCGCTGTTTCTTAAGAATGTGCTTCGGACTTCTTTACCTCACCTTTGACATGACTCAATTCATAAACTTCCAAAGAAAAAAGGAATACAATTACGTTATCTGCCAGCCAAAATCTGAGAATCACAGTTGCTACCTCCAATGAGTCGCATTTTACGTCAAAAATTGAGTAAAGGGGGAAACTATTGTACCTGCGTACATACAAAAATGTTGCTTAGCAATGTACATATTATTCAAAAATAAAGCAGCAATGGGGTGAAAGTTGACTTAATTGATTTAAATGAAAACTATTTTGATGGGTCAACAAATGGAAGACTGCTTATCACATTGTCGTCTAATGTCCTTATAATTTCAAATTTTCATTTCCATGCTGGGGTAAGGTTGTGGCGGCAATGTGATCGAACAAAGTTGTGTATAAGTTTTGATCCCCACTTTAATTTATTCGTAAAGGGGTATTATGCAAGTTTGGAAATTATGCACAGTTAATATGTCATTACCTCTTAATTAAAGTTTTCCTGTCGAAGTTTCTTATTATTTTGACAGTAAATTTAAAGCAATGAAAAGTGAAAGTTTGGTTTTGAAGCGAAAATCTGAAAATGGTTTCTCTGAACAATGAGTGTTGGGCTGCATTGTCTGAAGCTGAATTTAGTTGAATCGAAAAGTTACCTATGGCGCAGTCACTTCTTCAAATAAGAAGTTATTTTTGTAACGGATATTCTAAAGAAAAATATATCAAAATCCAGTGGTACCGGAGCGTACCGGATCTGTATCCGGCAAAGGACCATCACATCGATAACGCTCCCCAAAGCCTTCGGGGAGCAACCTTGTCGCTCCAACAACAACAACAAAAACAAAATGCAGCATAACTCGTTTGTTTACCATATTTAGGTACTTTCAAAAAAGTTTGGAAATTCATCCAGGTATGGTGGTCCCAAAATGACGACACGAAATTTACAAAATAATAGCAGTCCCAAGGGCTAAAAAGACAACAAGCAAGGACGGGACTGTCTTCGGCTGTGCCGAAGACTTCATACCTTTCATGAATGGGGCTGAACAATAAATAATCTTATCCTGTTCGTAATCTCCAAATAATCGGATGTATAAGATAAAAAATATATAGTGAACAGATGTACATACCTAAATTATTTTTAAGATAAATATAAAATAAAAAATGGCAAAAAACCCCCTTAACTGAACGATCGGTGTATGAGATATATATTATATATAGCTCCGATCCAATTGATTTTTACAGGAAATCTTCTATGATATATTAGAATAAATATCACCAAGTTCAACGTTTTTATATTGGAAATTAAGGGAGAAATTGCCAAAAATCTTTCTGTCTGAACGATCGGTTGTTTGGGATACATACTATATATAGATCCGATCAAAGTGATTTTTTCAGAAAATCTTCTACGATATATTAAAATATATATCACCGAGTTTCACGTTTATACTTTCTAAATTAAGGGAGAAATGGCCAAAAATCTTTCTATCTGAACGATCGGTTGTATGGGATATAACTATATATAGCTCCGATCAAAGTGATTTTTTCAGGATATCTTCTATGATATACCAGAATATATATCACCGAGTTCCTTTCTAAATTGCGGCAGGAACGACCAAAATCGTCTTATCTGAATGATCGGTTGTATGGGAGATATATGTTATAGTGGTCCGATCCTATCGGATCCGACAAATGTCTAATATAATACAAAAATACATCCTTGTGCCAAATTTCATTGAGATATCTCAAAAGTTGAGGGACTAGTTTGCGTTCAAACAGAAAGACGGACGGACAGACGGACATGGCTATATCAACTCAGTTGGTCACCCTGATCAATTAATTTAAGATTACTTAATGGTGAGTCTATCTTCTATATTTCTCAACGTTACAAACATCGGACCAAAGTTAATATATTATTTCATATTCATGAAAGGTATAATTGTCCGCAAATGACACGGTAATGTACCGAAATAGCATAGAAAAGAACTCCGAAATTACACAAAATTTCGTACAGACAAGTTTCAAATGGTCTCGAAAATAAAACAGTTCCGAAAATATTCCGATATATTTCCGCAACATTTGCGAAAAGTAACGAAAGTAGTTGAGGTATTAATCTTGTTACACTCATAAAACGGTCCAGAACTGTATAGGAAATATAGTTCCAACAAAATGGTTCAAACATAGTTAGAAAAATGTCCTGAATACTCTTTCAACATTTTTTTGTTCGATTTATTTCAATACTGAGTGCTTCCAAATTAGTCCGAAAATCTTCCGATTGTAATACCAAATGATGCTGGAATATTTCTGAGAACAATTCCGAAGACAAACGTCGAAATTATTTCGAAAAAAATTCCAAAGTGATATCGAAAAAGTTCAGTAAACCATTCCGGAACTTGCCCTGAGATAATTTAAAAAAAAAAAACCAGAATAATAACGAAATATTGCCGAAAAAACCTTGAAATGTCAAAATGGTCCCAAAGTTATTCCTGAAATCGTTCCGTGTTAATTCGAAGATGTTCTGAATTTAGAAAATAATTCCGAAACGATATCAAATGTCTTACAGACAATTTCGATTGGTTTCGATAAGATCGAAATGATTCTGCCAGGAACCAGTCCAGAATTGATTTCAAAATAATCAAAAAACAACACTATTGCGAAGAACATCATTGCGAAAATCTTTCGCAAAGGATCCCGGAAAATTTTTGAAAACAATTACCAATTTATGACGAGATAATACCGTAAATGTATGAAAATAATTCCCAATATTATAATATTAAAAAAAATATTTCCGAAATGTTCCGGAAAAGTTCAGACAACAATGCCGAAATGGTCCTAATATGATAACGAAAATGGTCTCAAAACCGTCGTGGAAGAATCCAAAAACACTTTAAAAAAAAATCGTGAAATATTTTGCGAAAAAATAGCGTATCCCACGTGATGCTCTGAAAATTTTCCAAGTAGTTGAGAAAAAATCACGAGACAGTCCCTCTTTCAATAGCCTTGAAAACTGTCTTACAATCTCCCCAAACCTCCTGAAATAGTTCAAAAATTATCCCAAAATAATTCCGTAATGTTTTCAAACTTATAACAAAAACAAAAAACTGTTGCATTCGGCTCTAAAAAGATTGAGACTAGAAATCCAAGGAAGAATAATTAATAAAGTAAAAGAGATCGGGAGAAGAAAGATTTTCTAAGCATGACCAGCCCTCAGCAGTGATTTCACCAGCACTCCGAGGGTATTTCTGCCATGAAAAGCTTTTCAGTGAGAATTCATGCCGTATGGAGTCGGCGTAAACAAGTAGGTTCTGTCCCGCCAATTCGTAGCAGCGTAGCACGACATAAATTGGAAGAGAAGTTAAAGTCTCGTCAGAGGTTATCGAGCCTTAAATTTATTTATTTTTTAAAATAGATTGGGATAGAGAGAGAGGAAGCGAGACTCCCTTTTAAAGCGGACAAACCAGTTTTCGGGCAGGAAAAACTTTGTCGGGTAAGCTAGTTTATCTATATATATAAAAATCAAACTCTGTGTGTTTGTTCCCTATTGAAGCGTATTTCCCACACTTCAATCATCACCAAATTTTGAGTATAGGTTCCTTCGATCAAGACGAAGATTTTTCATATCTCAGAACTAAGAATTTTAATTTAAATTAATAAGAAATTTTTTTTTCCAATTTCACGTGCGCCAACGGGTGGTGCGACAACTTTTACATGTCAGCAAAATTTATTCGCGCATTTAAGTGCGTAACTTTTGTTTGGTAATAGCATTGAATTCACAAAAAGTTAAAGCGAATACATTGAGTGATTTAAACTTTTTATTAAATTTAAGCATTCCTTGTAAAAATAGCTGTCTATATGAGATGACAGACAAAAATTGTGCAGCTAAAATAAGTTGATTAAGCTATGAGATTTTGAGTACGAATTATGTGTGACAAAATAAAATTTGAAAAATAAAGCGAAAAATGATAAATTAGAGGAATGAGGGATCTCATGAAAGAAAGTAGAGAGGTAGAGGGTGTAAAAAAAGAAGAGGGAGAGATAAGGAAATTGCAAAGGGTAAGAATGAGAAAAATTCGGGAGATACATTTTGAATATCCATAAAATCTTATATACTGATTGCTGGACTTTGAGTAACGGGAAGGAATGCGTTCAAATACACCTTCCTATTGAGATTAGTATCTGCACAAGCCGAGCAACGCCGAGTACCCTGCTAGTATAAGTATAAAAGTAATTAATTTTTTTAAATTGGAAAAAAATAATAATTTATTTCCAATGTTCAAAGAATTTTAATGATCCCTCTAATAAATAAATTTTTAATTAAAATTTTTCTCAGTGCTAAAATATTTTTAAAATTTTTTTGTTGTCCATTTGTTAGTGTAAGTTTGAAATCATACCGAAGTGCTTTGGCTTAATATGGAAATGCTTTTTCTTTGCACTTTCATATGAATCGAGTTTGAAAAATTTTTTTTTTTATATTCAAAGTTTGAATTTGTGTCATTGCCTATTCTTCAGTGCAAAACAGAAACTAAAGTGCTATAAGTGTATAGCAGCTCTGCTCTTGATATTTGAGTCTTTAATTTATACAAATATTATTGGAAAAAGCCAAATGAAAAACACTAAATTCGACATTTTATTTTGATTACTTTATTGAACGTATTTTTATATAATTTTGTTTCTATCCCTTCATAAATAATAAACCTTTAATAGATGGATGTTTGTGGTATTAGGCGACTTAAGTTATATTTTGTTTATAAGCTTATGGCCCATTTATAAAAGATTATTGTGCTTCTTTAAAAAACCTAAATGGCATTAAATAACACAAGTTTACAAATTCAGGTCAACTTTTGGATCTGAGCAGATAAGGACGATTCTTAACTATATTTGATATGCTGAATTCGAATCTGCATTCAGTTTTTTAAGACTGATTATAAATTCCGAGTTCTCGCATGAAAGCACCATTGTGCTGTTATAGCAGCTTTTAAATAGTGGCACTGCTTGATAAGTCATTTCAACTGTAAATCTAAAATAATGTAAGTGATTAGAGCAAATAAAAATGCAGAGACAGTGTTGCAAAGCTGTTTCAAAGTATTTTTGTTACGTTTGTGGTTGTTATATGATTGAACAATGTGGCAAAATAATAACAAATGCGCTCAAAGATGCGTATCTGCCTACTTTGTTTGCAGAGTAGGAGACACTCATAAGTCATGGATACCGAAATTCATTTGTAACGCATGCAAAACAAAGCTGTATAAGTGGCCATTGGGAGAACGTGAGTACTTTTCCTTTTCAATGCCAGCGCTCTGGAGAGAACCCAAACACCATGTAGATGATTGCTACTTTTGTTTGATGAAAGTTACGGGTATAAATGCAAAAAAAAAAAAAATATATAAATATCCTTATGTATCATCAGTATCCAAGCCAGTTCCACGTACTGCTAATGATTCATTGCCAGTTTGTCAAAGTATAAGTGGAAACGTTCTGGAAACTTTAACTCCATCACCCCCGAGCAGTGAAAGGGACTTTGCCATTGAAGCGACACATTT
Organism: Eurosta solidaginis; assembly: GCF_040869045.1. Classification (NCBI taxonomy): domain Eukaryota; kingdom Metazoa; phylum Arthropoda; class Insecta; order Diptera; family Tephritidae; genus Eurosta; species Eurosta solidaginis. Next base: position 24,219,595 of record NC_090319.1, on the reverse strand, counting down.
AATTTCGCAAGATGAACTAAGCGATTTGATTCGTGATTTGAATTTGTCCAAAAAAAAAGCAGAGTTGCTAGCATCACGGTTGCAGCAATGGAAATATCTAGACTCTCGAACAAAAGTTACTGTATACAGAAACAGAAATCAGGCACTTCGACCGTTCTTCAAAAAAGAAGGCAACATAAGTTAGAATGTCCCATCTCGATTTTTTCCCCAAAACTTGGGTGATACGAGCGACGAACAAGGAGAACGGCTACACCAAGATCTAGCCAACATTGAAAGACGATACCAAGGATTTTGGGATGAAGGCATGATGAGCAACTACTGTTGGACTCTAATACGCGAAACAGATACTAAACACTACAAAAGGCAAAATTTCACCAATCTTTATTTCTGATTTGTTACTCTTAAGTTAATAAAATGAATATTATTTGACAAAAATCTTTAAAAATGAATTTATTGACTGTATTAAAAACTTGAATCAATCTTAAAAAACGGAATGAAGAATCGGATTCAGCATCATAGATTGTCTTAAAAACTACTTTTAGTTGCCTAGATCCAAAACCGTGTATACTTGTGTAATAGAGAAGAAAAGTAGGAAAATGATTGTATGCAAATAATAATGCCTTAGCATATCAATATATGAATGTTTAACCCAAAAGAAAAAAGGATTTACCGTTTCCTACAACTCGAGCTGCAATTTTAATCTTAGCGCATGTTAAGGAGTCAAACTCATATTAACTCACTTTTTTTTACAATTTCGTTTATCGAATGTGTTTCTTGTTATTTGCCGCTTTGTTCAATAAAATTTTATTGGGTTTGTGTAAAAAAAATATTTTTATATTGCTTTGTAATAGAAGGTTAATACTATTTTTTAAGTTTATTGAAATTACCAAATCTCTGCAAATTTCTTTTAAAGATTGGTTGATGTACAAATTTGAATCCTTTTTTTTTGTATTGATGGGGCTAAAGGTAAAGGACTCATATTAGGAAAATGGCTCTTTGTTAGAAATAATATTTGCGTTCATATTTATTTAGGTATAAGTTATTGCATTGCCATTTGCACACGCACACACATACACGTTTGTTTAAACTGATTGACAGAATTATATGGACTTTAGTTTTGTTCCAAATTGATGTAAAGCCTGGAGACAGTAAATATTTAAGAGCATATTAAGCAATATTTTATTTGTCCTCAATATTGGCAATTTTAGGTAAGCCTATACTAGAATAAGCCCTAGCCTGCCATTTTCTATGCCAGCAGGTTTGGTTCGAAATAATTTATAGAAAAGCTAAGAGCAATGGTGGTTCCAAGATTTTAGGAAGGGGGTCCAATTTTGTATTTTAAATTTTATAAAACAAGATAGGATAGGAGAGTTTTCTTTATAGTAAAGAGTGCATCTGTTGTATCAAATGAATTCGAATGAGAGTTAAAATCATGACACAAGCACCGAAGAGGTTCATTTAATTCGTAATTAGTTCTGCACTGCCTCAAAAGAAGAGGTTTGTAATGTCTTGACGCTCGTGATGGAACATTGAAGTTTACTTCGTTCAAAAGAAAGGGGCTAGAAATCAGTCCATGCAGTAGCTTAGCTTAGAATAATACGCCTAGCATTTCACTATGACTTGCGAGAGTTGGAAGATTGATAAGTTTTAACCGAAGATTATACACAGAGGCTAAATGAAAATTTCTTAAAGACACAAGTAAAAACTGCATCTCTATTGACTCTGGTCTATTTTGTTGCTCATCTAAGCTTAAATGGTCATAGTGTCAGGGTTAAGCTCTAGTCAACTTCAACTGCAGTTTCAACTCGCACTGAAAAACCGGGCATTAAAGCATTATCAAAATGTGTTTTCTTTAATTCAACTCAACTAAATTTGATCCACAATTGAACAATTAAATTCAAACTTCCTTATTTTTGAGTTTAGTTTTAAGAACGGCACACATCAGGATTTGCTTCAAAAATCCTCTATCTGGACATAAATTCAATACATTTGTATGAAATTTGATCAGATTTTTGTTCAGCTCCACTAATGAAAGATTTAAAATCTGAATGTTAATTTCTATTGAGATTGAAATTATCAATTTTGATATCCAGCTGAGTATGAATAAAAAGTATTACTCAAACTCTCAACTTTTTGCTCTTTCATGCATTGTCACCAACAGATTATGTCGACATGTTTTCATCAATCTTAATATATAAAAAACACGTGTTACAACTTTTTCGGCCGCGATGGACTCCTAAACTACTGAATCGATTTTGAATTTGTTTTGCACCCCGTGTGTAGTTTGATCTAACGTGAGACATAGGATAGGTTTTATCTCAGTTTATAGTCGCAATATTATTTTATTGCAAATTTTTATATTTGTTTGTACGTAATAGGGTTGCCAAATTTTTATTTCGGGTTCCCGGGACAAACCTCAAATTTCAGCCAAATTTCCCGGGACATTTGAAAAATAAGAAACATCTATATATTTGTATGGGTTTCTCATTTCGACGAAATCATTTTTAGATTGAATTAAATTTTTTAAACTCATTTATTTATAACAAATATTTTTATGAAACAGGCTAATAATTAGTAAGTTTACTGTGTTTAATGCGAATTCAATATTCTATGAACTCATTTTGCTAAAGTTATTTTAAAACAGAATACTTGCCTTGCAAAATGAATATTTAGGTGTGCGAAATGTCAAACATTGGCAATATTCAGAACCACAGTAGGGATGAATTTTTCTTCTTTACAGAATTGCATGCAATATGCTAATGAGCTGAATACAATCGAAGCCGCAAATATGGTCATGTTTCGTCGCAGATTATAATTTATTAACTTTGATATTGTGAAAATGCCGGGACATAGCATTTGCCGGCGGGAAACTTTAAAATTTGTGAAAAATACCGGATGTCCTGGCCAATACGGGACATTTGGCAACGCTAATACGTAATAATAAAATGTTACGTATACGCAGTGGCACTCATATTTTCAGGCGGTGCGGATATACTTCCGTGTAATTGCTTGGTGTTTAATTAAACAGCCTGCTTATCAATAAAAAATATTATAGCGAATGATATCAAGTATAGCACATCACCAGGCCCGCCGAGAGGGTGGGGGTTTCTGAGGGGGCCCGCGATTTAGAGGTACTATGACATTTTTTTTAATTCAGGAGAGTCTTTAGTTGTGTAGAGGGTAATTTACATACCCCTGGGTGACTAGGGTCTCGAGATATAAGCCAAAACGTGGGCCAGTGAATGCCTAGACAGTGTTTATACAATATGGATATCAAATAAAAGCTGTTGATGAGTGCTTTAGTACAGAGTAATATATTATCCGTAGACGGACTGGGACTGGGATTAGGACTAGGATTGGGACTGAGACTCGGAGTGGGACTGGGACTGGAATAAAATACATACCACCCTCTGGGAGAGGCAATAAAGGATGCAGAAGAATGAGAAGAAATTGAGAGAAGAGAAAAGAGAGAAGGAGAAGGATATTGAGAAAGAGATAGAATGAGAGGAAGATGGAGATAGATGAAGCGAAGGAAAAAGCGAAGAGGGGTGAGGGCGGGGTCAAACGGAAAAAGCTTATTGAAATGTATGCAGATAGGCCAAATTTAGGGCAGGACAACGTCTGCCGGGTCTTCTAGTATACATATATAAATTTCTTAATATGTGAAACAGCAGAGTCTGACTGTAGTCAGAAGTCAGAGTCTGACTTTTCACCACGTATAACAGCTGTTATAATAAATTTCTCAAAAAAAGAATTCAGCCCTTCAAATGAAGGAAAGGAGCGGACCACGACCACATATTTACTTTTTAATTTGCTGAACGCGTTAACAAAAAAATAAAATTTCGAAATATATAATTTCGAATTTCGAAAGCCGATATATATTTTTTGGAGGATAACTTCGAAAAACAGAGATAGTACTTTGTATACTTAAGCCTCAATCTCTAAAAAAGGGGGTTTTGTCCAATATCTAGAAAAAAGGTTGATTTTTACGCATAGTGTTATGATTATAAATATGAAACAACAGGTTTGACTCACTTATTTACTTTGACTTCCCATATATATGATATTTGGCATATATTTATTAACTTTTCAATGCAAACCCGTAAATTTTTCCTCCAAAAATATCATGAGTTTCATAATAAGAATCAGGTAAAATAACAGTTGCAATAAACATTGAAAGTGCTATAACTTCTTTGTTTATTATTTTAGTAATATGGTTTGAAGGCAACATTTTTAAGTACTTTCGTTTGGCAAAATAAAATAATACTTTAGGGGGGTAGAACTTTGTTAGCTGACCTAATCATGTGAAAACAACTTCATAGCTTAAAAGCAAAGACATTAAACGGCAATGTGAAGCTTCCTAAGGACAAAATAACGATATATCAATTTTAAAAATCGGACGTCAAATAACCAAGTTACAACGAAAAAACCTTTTCGGCTGTATTTCGAAGGATCAAAACAAAATTTTTTTTCCGAAACCCTCTCAACATAATCCTTAAATTTAAGGGCGGACATTTGCAATTTTTTTTTGTATGGGGACCAACCCAGTCTAATATACATATGCACTTAAACTTTATATGGACTGCTAAGTGTGTAGTAAGGCGGCCACCGTGGTGTGATGGTAGCGTGCTCCGCCTACCACACCGTATGCCCTGGAGTCACACCCCGGGCAAAGCAACATCAAAATTTTAGAAATAAGGTTTTTCAATTTGAAGAAAATTTTTCTAAGCGGGGTCGCCCCTCGGCAGTGTTTGGCAAGCGCTCCGAGAGTATTTCTGCCATCAAAATCTCTCAGTGAAAACTCATCTGCCTTGCAGATGCCGTTCGGAGTCGGCATAAAATATGTAGGTCCCGTACGGCCAATTTGTAGGGTAAATCAAGAGCAGCACGACGCAAATTGGAATAGAAGCTCGGCCTAAAATCCCTTCGGAGGTTATCGCGCCTTACATTTATTTTATTTTAAGTGTGTAACTTTATCAATTAGAGGAAACAGCAATGCTTGTTAGTTCCATGCCACATCGTTAAAAACCCATAGTAGAAGCTAGGGGTTTACGCCGATCGCTTTGTCGGCGGCGATGGCGTAGGCTGTATTATATAACGGCGGCGGCGGCGTGGGCAACTTGCCGGCGTACGCCGGTGTTCTTACTTTGAAAAGCTTGATTTTTTATTTAAAAAAATAATATTTAGGAAAGGTCATGTTGTCCATTTCGGAAATATCCGGGGTTTTCCTCAACATCTCGCAGACCGTTCAAAAATTTTCAGGAGTAGCTCCTTGCGGAGGGATTGTCCCTCGTTCACTTACTCAAGAGAGGCTTCGAACCTAACCCCGGAATTTGGAATTGTTACTGCTGCGTCTGCTGAAAAGAAATAGAGATACATAAAATAGTCAAACTTTTGTCTGTATATGAAGTTCAAAGCTTAGATTACCTAGGGTTAACTCCTAGTAATCGTCGCGAACACAATTTCCTTAAATCATTTGTGGCACGAAGGCGACTTACGGTTTCTATTAATGGTCAATTAATACTCATGACTCTCGTTGCACAGGGCGCCTCCAGTTTTTTCGGCTGTTTTTAACAGCTACAATTCCCGATGTGCGAACAGTAGCAATCCCGACCACCAGTCGCTACCTCGCCTCCTGACCCTCACACCGTATGCCAGCACAGAAGCTATAGGACTGCGACTTCGAACTCATACCTTTCCTAGAAGCTCTAGGCGTAGCTCCGAAGACTTTCCAATGGATGCTTTTGTGGAGTTATGCTTCCGAGCTGCGTCAGAAAAGCACCTTGAAATGTTAGGGAGTTACCATTCGGCCAAAGATGCCGCCCTCGTCTAAGCGGCTGTCATTGCGGAATGGGTGAAAATCGTATAAGCCTCGGCGCATCTACATAATTAGTATTTTACGAGTACCCTGGATACAATTTTTAAAATGTAGACCAAAGCTTGCAGACGTTTGTGTTCACAACATTTATTTCAATAGTCTTCGTTAAATCAAAACGATATTTTAGAATGAAAGTCGACCGATTTTAAGTTGAAAGATGTTAAATGTTGTTTTCAGGCCTTATGATATAAGAGCTCATTATGGATGACCGCGTAGCTTCAGACTAGTTTGACTGTCCACTACGTTAGGGTAGTCATTAGTTCGACTGTCTTGGAAAAGCTTTTACTTCAACACTTTGAGTGTTCTTGCGAAGGACAAAGCCTCAACTGGTAAATATATGTGCCTACGTATTTACATTTGTAAAACTAGCCGAAACGTGTAGGTGATTTTTGAACTTGGTTGATAGTCTATAATCAATGTGATTCACTCCAAGGGACTAGTTTTGTATAGGGCCGCCAACTTTAGGAAATGTCAAACCGGGAGACTTGGGTGTTGAAGGATGAAGTGTGAAAATCAAAATTAACATTTCAGACGTTTGGTATAGTTTCGCAAATGAACAACAGATGTTTGAATATAAGCACAAGTGATTTTTTAAACCCTTCTCATACGTACATAGATTCTCAACTTAAGTATGAGGTAGGAATCATTTCAAAGGAGTGTTTATGCCCCTAGAACCTAGTAAAGGATTTGGCATCACTGATTTCGCTTATTCTTTCAGCCAATCGCAATATAAAATTAAAAAAAGAATCGGCACCTTTTTGGGTAATTTGGTTTTTCTAACCTTGGGTAATTTTATTTGACTTGATTGTTCATTATTAATTTTTTGAAAAAAATATCCAAAGTGAGCATATAAATTTATAATATAACCCTTCTTTTAGTGTTTTGTTTTATTAAGTCCGTGTTAAGCTAGCATTGAAAGTGCCTGTTTTTTTTTAAATAACTTTAGAAAAATTAGAAAGAGTAAAATTTTTTAATTAGTTTCTTATAACTGGCAGCGATGCGCATCCGTTGCTACCACTTTCGACCATATCGGACCAATTTTCGACATGAACAATAAATGGCCTAAACAGTCTTAAACTAGTAGGAAATATAATACCGCGCCGATATTTTTGACATTCGGCGGCGGCGTGCGAAAAACGACCTAAATCGGCGGCGGCGACGGCGTTTATCGGCGGTGTATATATATCTCTAGTAGAAGCTAATGGAAGCACTGAAAGTACAGATTATTAACAACCTTTTATTTGTGACGTTTTGTTCATTTTTTATGAGACATCAAAAATAGGAAGTATTTCCGATACTTCGTCCTTCTTCTTTTTCTGTTTTTGTTTTTTCTTTAAAGTATTACAATACTACATATCCTTAAAAAAATATAAATATTCTATTGTGTCACCTAGAAAACCCTCAGGGACAAATTGCATTGTATGTAACAAAATCCGTATGATACAAGAGCATTCATTCACTCCAGTGTGTGGCAGTAAATCTGAATGCCTTTGTGACATTTTTGGTATTATGTAGTAGTAACTGCGACCCAAAGTGGCACGGCGTCATACATAATATGGCCCTTAATAATAGGTAATATTGTTACTTTCAACGTGCGTACACATTTTCCTATGACACTGGCTGTAACTAATACGATAGTAATGTTTGCGTTTAATATTTAGCAGCATTTGCTAGCATGTTGTTTCACATTTACTCGCTTTTAGCACACGAAAGTGCCTTAATTAGCTCATAAGTACGCCTTTTTTACAGCACAAAATGATAAATGCTGTAATTTTCGAATGAGTTGTTGAAAGAGTATGCGTGCAGTATAATCATTTCTGGTTATTTATGCTAACCAAATAAATACAGGGTGCATGAAAAAAAAATGTGATTTCGGTTATGCTTTTGATTTCAGAAATGTAGCGGTTGAACATTTCGCCTACGATCTAGATTCCGGTTCAGAAAATTGAAACAGTTTTAAAAGGCTGACTGTATTGGTCTCGAAATATGAAACAAATGAATTCGATGATTAAAATTTCAAACCTTAAACAAGAAATGTATTGAAAATAGGCTTCAGTTTCGAGAATTGAAACGGTAAAAGTCATTTGCGGATTCAAACACAAAACGGAAATAAAGTTTGAAACAATTTAGTCTCCCAAGGTTTCTGTTTCGAGGACTGAAACAATTTTAACCAGTTATGGCTGTCGGCCATAAAACGGAGATATGGATGTCAAATAATTTACAATGTTCAGGACACGGCTTCAAGGAATGAAACATTTTCAACGGGCAAAGGTTTCAATACACAAGAGGAAAGAAAATGGAAATGATTGCAACTGTTAAGATTTCAGCTTCAAGAAATGAAACGGTTTCAACCGACTACGGTTTCAATCCACAAGAGAAAAAAAAAACTAGAAATGATTTCAACTGTTAAGATTTCAGCTTCAAGAAATGAAACGGTTTCAACCGGCTACGGTCTCAATCCACAAGAGAAAAAAAACTATAATAGATTTCAACTGTTAAGATTTCAGCTTCAAGAAATGAAACGGGTTTAAACGACCAAAAATTGGAAACAATTGCAAACCAAATTAAAAAAAAATTTTAAACAATTTCATCTGCAAAGGTTTTAGTTTCGAGGACTGAAATGGTTTTAACCGGTTATGCTGGTCAGCCATAAAACGGGTATAAATTTGGAAACGATTTCAACTGTTCAGGGTATTGCTTCAAGGAATGTAGCCGTTCAATCTGCTAAGGTTACAATCCACAAAAGAGAAAAATTTTGAAACGATTTCAACTACTAAGTTTTCGGCTTCAAGGAATGAAACAGTTATAAACCACAAAAAAAAAGTAAATTGAAAATAAATTTCAAGCCAAAACAAAAGTAAATTTTAAACAAGTTTAGCTGGTAAGGTTTCGGCTTCAAGACTTTAATCGGTGCAAACAGAAATAAAACCTCGAAACGATTTTAAACTAAAGCGAAAATAAATTTGAATAAAATTGTAGTTCTTATGGTGTTGGTTTCGAGAACTGAAACGGTTTTAACCGTTTACGGGTTTAAACTGTAAATATGATAATAAATGATTAATTCGAAACTGGATTCAGTTTCAAACGATCAAACAGAAATAAATTTTTAAACGACTTAAACGGTTGATGTTTCAGTTTCAAGAACTAAAGCGGTGTTAACCAGTTACGATTTCAAACCATACAATAAAAAGTATAAATTTACTTTAGTTGTTAAAATAGAATTCGAGAACTGAGTCAGTTTTGCTCACGAAAAAAGATTAAGCTTTAATCGTTTAAGAAAACAGAAACGGTTTTTGGCGGTGATGTTTTCAGTTAGAAATAATAACAGAATGATGAATGAGAAAGTTAATCATTTTTCACACGGTTACAGCAGTTGTAAACGGTACTGTATCGGTTTCGACTTTTGAAAGGGTTTTCGAGAGTAACGATTTTAATAAATTAAAAGGCGTTTAGCTGTAGCTTGTACATCCTGGAACAACACCCACCTTCGTATTAAATTAAATGCTAGTCCAACGTGTTTTGAATTCTTCGAGTAACGCCATTTCGGTATGGCCATTGGCCTGGCTTCGTGTTACGGGCTATGGAGTGTCTATATACGAGCACTTCAGGTTTGTTATGAACATCGAATGTATCGTAGGCAGGACGCACTTTTCAATGCCGACAGCTGCAACATTCAACATCGTTATTCCCTTGAAAGAAGATTTGTTGGAATGATTCATTTGTGGCAGTGAGCTATAAAGTTGATAGATGAATGTACCGAGTTCGAGAGGAAAGGTTGTTTTGGGAAAACGTTTCCCTCCGAACCTTGACGAAAACCATAAGGTCAAGCTGCACGATTACGGTGGCGTCTTCCAAGCAGAGGTCGCTGCGATTATAGAGCGGTGCATGTGATACTTTCCGGTGATATTGTGATGCTATCGAGGATGGTCTGAGAGAGTCTGAACTTGCTTGCGATTGTCTCGAAGTATTTATGTTTGGGATCATCTGGGTCTCGGTCGTAATGGCCTATAGAAAATTCGCACATCTGTGGTGAGCTGTCGAGTCAGCTAAGAAAGTGCTGGAAAGATATTTCGTGAGTGTACTGTTTTTGGAAGAAAAACCACTGAACCACTCGAATCTCTTGAATCTTCGCGAGATTTTTCCCAGATCGAGCTACTCAGACCTATATCGTTTTTGTATACGGATTCTATTTGTAATTTAAACTTACATCACTCTTATATTATGTAGTAACACCAAAGACTCTCTTGCTCTCTGATTGAGCTTCGCCTGCGTGTGCTTACGGAACTTGTTTTACTTAAATGAATTTTGTGAGGGGACATTCTGCAAATGTGTTATTTCGATTTAGGATACTTGTTCACTGCCAGTCCAGTGAAGAAGTATTGTTTTTTTTTATCCAACTAACTAACACCACGGCGGCCACCGAATGCCCTGGGTCCACACCCTGGGCAAAGCAACATCAAAACTTTAGAAATAAGGTTTTCCAATTAGAAGAAAATTTGTCTAAGCGGCGTCGTCCCTCGGCAGTGTTTGGCAAGCACTCCGAGTGTATTTCTGCCATGAAAAGCTCTCAGTGAAAACTCATCTACCTCGCAGATGTCGTCCGGAGTCGGTATAAAACAAGCAGGTCCCGTCCCGCCAATTTGTAGGAAAAACTAAAATGGAGCACGACGCAAATTGGAAGAGAAGCTCGGCCTAAAAGCTTTTCGGAGGTTATCGCGCCTTACATTTATTTATTTATTTTTTATTAATATTTAATATTTATCTTTAAATCAAACGCTGATTATATTTTGAAACACCCTTTGCAGTTATGTAATACATAGGTGTATACTTGGATCTTTGCTTACTATGTCAGAGTGGCTATAAGGAAGCAATATTTCTAGTTGCTGATTATTGCCAATTATTTATTTATAGCAAATTAGGACATTGTGAAGTAGAAGAAGCGTTTACCTTGGGTTAAAGCAGCACATTATATACAGATGTTCACAGTTTCAGGGGTTTTCACGACAAACTTAAACATGTTCTTGATAATCTTTATACAGGCTTGCATGTGAAAAGACCAAGAATGTAATTTAAATTTTAGTGATGCAATGGACTGCTAAACAGAGCAATTGAAGTTAGTGATTTTTACGAAACAATATGATTTGACACTGTGACTTTTTAATCGCACGCTAACTGTAAGTAAAATTTAAGTGAAGATACTACTTGACCTATGGAACACTTAGGGCTGGTTAATTTCGCGACTTTTTCGGAACAAAGTGATTTGTGAATGTGATTTTTCTGTTTCCTGCAGAATATAGTTTCAATTTTAGTGAAAGTATAACTTAACAGAATGTGATGCAATTTTTGGTACTTTGCCTGTGACTTATCAGTCGCAGCAACTGGCATGTGACTTAGAAATAGCAGCGAATTTTATACATGACTGTGCTGCTTAGTGATAAAAGAGAATCATGATCTAAGTCACAGTTCTTAATTGCACTTCACAATAACTGAAAACGCAGCTCTGCTCTCAGGCAAAAAAATTTGTTGCGATATTATGAAATGACGAATCTGCGACTTTTTCTCTAGGTAAGTAGCAGTAGATGGCGCAGAAACTGCTGCTAAGTCGCAGCTTGATCCAAATTTTTTATGACTCCTATAATTATATCTAAGTACTTCTGCGACAGGAAATTATTATTGGGTGTAGTGCTGCGATAATTGGCATGCTTGATTGCGAATAAAACGCAAGGTGCTGTAACAATCAATGAGTCCTAGTGATTTTTTTAAAGCTGTTGGTTTGATCTACCGATACTATTTAAGTCGCTTTGACAAAATCACAACTATGGGAATATTTTCCAAAAGCCCAAATCGGAAGATCGTTGGTTCACGTTGTCACAGCTAACTTCACATTGTCACAGCTAAGCGACGACTCTTGAGTGCGTGATTGCGACTATTGGTAAGCGTGATCGTGAACAAAATACAAGTGATGTAAATTTCACTATTTCAGAGTGCCTTATTCGTCACTGTCGCTTCGACTTACTCGGGATTATCAGCCGCTGTGACAGATTCATAAGAACATGAAGATTTGACTACTTTAACAAACAACTTCTGGCTCAATGCCAGAATATTGCTACAAGTACTTTTAAATTAGTTTTATCATAATAATAATAATTTTATTCCCCTGCATTTAGCCACTGAATTCTTTTAATATTTATCTGGCAACCAACGAAAATGTTTATTTTACGACGCGAGAACAATTATATGGCGATTCGATAAGTAATTGAAATTTTATTGATTGCTATTTGAATTTTATTACATGATTTGATTTGATTTGGTTGTGTTTTTCCAAGAAAACTCTATTCAACTGCAAATGTCACAAAGCAAAACATGAAAGTGCCAGCAGGAAGTAAAGACCGCAAGCTGAACAATTGGTTACACCCACTCACATTCAAATTTGAAATAAAAATTCGCCCTAAAAAGTCGTTACGATTCAATTTGGCGACACTTTTATTTTGTTTTGTAAACAAACCAAATATAAACGCATAGAAATGAATGACCAAATTCTCGAACAAAGCAAAATATATTCCCACAATGTCGGATACGTCCTTATTGGGAATAGTTGCACATATATTAATGTCAAGTTGAGACTTTTTACACATATTTGGAAGTTCGGTTGACTTCAACTGGTCTCTCATATAGATAGAGTGACTCTATGTTTCACCACAAGTTCGCAGAACGAACACATTCGCAAAAATATTTAAAAAAACAAAGAAAACATTGGTCTCGTATATAAATCGTACCAAACTCTATCCAATATCTTCACACAAACAAAAAGCCCCATCGAACCCCTACAACAAAGCAACGTCATATACCAAATAACCTGCAAAGGAAAAGAGAACGAGGAATGTAATACGCTATACATCGGCACGACCCGAAGGTCACTGAAAGTACGACTAGCAGAGCACCAAGCCGACATACAGCAAAAAAAAGCAACACCGCATTATCAAAACCCACAACAACCAGTGGACACACAGCTGATCTGACAAACACAAAAATATTGGACAAAAACAAACGAGGGAGAGCGAGATACACTTTGGAAAGCTTACGAATATTACAACAAAGGGAAAACACAGTCAATAAAAAGGAAGACACAGCTGGCATTGCCTCTGTGTACCTACTATGCCTATAAGCACTTTAGTATGACAATGATACCCAATGCGCGCGGTACCAATAATTAGTTAATTTTTTAGTCAATAATATAAACAAATAATGTAAGTTTTTTAGTTTTTATTTTTGTCATATGTAACTCAATGTTTAATTGTTAAAATTCAAAACGTAATGCAAAATATGTATAATGACTTTGTTGTTGAATATAGATCTCGCTCCTGAAGATGCTAGGGTGGCTAGCGAAACGTCGAGCTGCGACAGTGAAGTAAAATTGTTTTATTTGCACTGAAAACCAAAATAGGTCAAATAGCCTACTTAACTCCAACAAATTGGAAAACGTTATCAAATACAAAGACATATGTTATAAGACAACTCCGTCTTCTTGGCAAATACTAGAAGCTTTCTTGGGCCAATGTTACTTGCAGCTTATGGATCTTATAGCGCCACTTCTAATAGTTAAAGCTCAAGCCTGCCTAGCTGAGGATACGAGCACATGCTCTATCGTTTTCTCCTGCAACCCGCACTTCCTACATCTGTTATCATTGACGAGGCCTTATTTAGCAACATGTGACATGAGAAGTCAGTGGCCACGCCTGGCACCAAGTTTAGATATATGTATAATTATCCCTTAGCTGTTTCTTCCTAGGGGTTACTTAAACTCTTACCCACATTTATATGTTGTACTAGGAGAGGTTATTGCCTCAGTTGTTGTTTGGCTGTCAATGCAGAAATTGACGCGGCTGCTGTTTAAGCTATTTCCCCAAATGTTTCAACTGCTTTTGTCACGGCTACTACTTCTGCACTACAGTGGCTATAGGATCTGTTTATTTACGGATCAGCATATTCTAGGTCCTAATAAAACTTATCGGATGAATCTAGCTATGATTTGTCCAACAAAAATACATAATTTAATTACTGTTACCAACAAATTCTCCGAATATTGTACAAGCCTAATCATATACAAGACTTCGTGAAATAACTCGCTAAGAGAGCCATCTGTTGGAAATTTAAGTCGACATATTTCTTCACTTGTCAGACACTGAATGTATTTCTGCCATAACGAAAATTTAATCGCTTTGCAGATGCCGCTCGGAGTCGGCATAAAACAAGTAGATCCCATTTCTCAAACATAATTTTAACCGTAACCGAAATACTAACAATAAACGTAACAAAAACTGTAACCATAAGCGGCACCACAACCATAATCATAAAAAATAGCTGCAACTTATAATAAAATCATAACTGTAACCATTACTGTACCATAAATAACCATAGCAGTTGCTATAGCCATAACCATAACCGTTACAAAAACCTTTACCAAAACAGAAATCACGCCCGTTACCATAACCGTAACCGTAACCTTTCCCATAACCATATCCATAATCATTGCCAAAATCATGACCCTATTTGCAACTATAACCGAAAGCCTAATCGTAACAATAACTGAAACCAAAATCGTAACCATAATCACAAGCGTAACCATAACCGTAACCATAAAAGTATTCATAATCCTAAACATAAACGTTGCTGCTCATCCCCGAATGATCCTATTCAAATATTCAGGATAGGGTAGGACTTTTTGAAGATGACCTGAGGAAGCAAATGGTGAGATATATCCGCCTGGACACTCGATTACCGATCTTGCCCTAGTTTCTGAAAGATTGCTGCTTTAATCATTCCCTAAAGTCCAGAGGGGGTTAAAACTCTTAGTTGTGAGAAACTCTATTGCTTGACTTTACAATAATTCATTCATTCTTTTGAATAATGTCAAAATTGCTATTAGACCCGGACGAGAAACATTTTAATGCATACATGCAATCATGTATTTAATGGAGCTAACTGTTAGTAAAACAGTAAAAAGTAAATATCGCGATCAAAAAGAAACTGCAAAATCATTGAATGAGTTTTAGAGTTTAGTTTCCATTTCCCTTTATTTTTGATGCAAAAGTTTGTTTACCTTATTATCAACAAAGCAAAGTATGTGTATAAGGCTGGATCGGTGCTCTTAAGAAAAAAAGGTAGAAGTTTGCCCAAAAATCTATCGAACGGTCCTTATACATCAACACATACTAATTCCGAATTTGATAAATATATCATATTGTAACAAATTTAGGGAAACTCCGCTTATTTGCAATCTTCTACTAACGTTCGTATAGCTAAACTGTTGAATAAATAACTCCAATATTCAATAATGCAAAATGGTCTTTATTAGACTACTTTGAAAATACTTCACAATAACCTTATACTTCGCAACCGATAGCGTGCTTAAATCAAACTGTTTGCTCGCGCCTCAACTGGTGCTGCTTTTATGGTCTTCAGTTTCCTCGTTCGCATATTTTTAGGCGTTTCTCCTTCAAGAATTTACTGGTTCGCTTAAGATTGCATACTTTTGTGAGTATCTCAGAAATATGCATGTATTTATGTGAGAACTACTCTCCTGATGATTGCATACTTTTGTGAGTATCTCTCCGCTGCTGTATGTACATATGTGTAGGCATAATGATTGATTTGTTTATGTAGATAAAAGTGACTGCTTAGTATCGGCTTAGTGATGATAGTACCCCTTAGTGTTGCTAATATTCGTCACAATACTTTAGTTTTGTAGCTCAATAATACGTCAAGAGCTCTAAAGTCATTTTGGCAAAGTCGATGTTTCCAATATTAAATATTGTGCTTAGATCTTCTCAAGATGAGTTTAAGATTTAGAATCATACTTTTCCAAAAATTTATCCGACCCAAACTAATGTCCATGAATGCATGATTGTGTTTGTTACAAGTTTTAAATTGGAACAGTTTTTGTCATTTTGGTATTATTACTGCATTGACTTCGCAACATTAAATCGTCTACATTCCGGATTAATATTAGATTAAGCTTTAAACGAAGTGCTTAAATTACATATTAAAAAGACATTATTACAGTCGATTACACATGGTTGTGAAATTTCACTCGTTTAGTCTTTTTCTGGCATTTTTTATAAGTACAAACATTGAGAAAATTTCGACTGTATTGTTTAGCAATGGCGTTGGCAATTCTTTTTTTAAAGTAATGAAATCGTTATTTGAAGTGGCGCGTGGTCCAGATGGGATACTTATAATTTTTGTTTGTTTTGTTGCAAAGATATCTAACTTTATACGGACATCTTTCTTGTAATCCAGAATATTAAAGTACATTATAAGGCATTATGAATACGAAGCATGTCAGCAAAACAAGCCAGAGTGTCATCATGTTTTCGTGGAACAATAGGAGCAGCGCCTATAATCACAGCACCAATTTCCGTAACAGCCGGAACGTTGTACCAACCCTGGTACTGACCGATAGGTACACGATACGCGTGGATCATTATCCTGCAACTCTTCTCCAATATGTTTTCTAACGATGTTATGTGTTAGTTGATCAATACATTGTGATTATTCAAGAATTCTTGCAGTTTTATTACTTTGGCGAATATTAGCAGTACTATACATCACCATGCTGCTATTAAATAAATGCACAACACCAATAAAGCAAACAGCCACACTTATGTAGACATACACATTAAAGCAATTAGCCAAATTTATGTACATGAAAACATCAAAGTAAGAAGTCACACATACACATATAACCAGCAGCTTGAAGCAGAGCGATTTTTTACATACATATATATGTATTTAGCAGATACGAGTGAGGAAGAAAGAGAAACAATCACACATCACGTTAACATCAGCTAAGAGCAGAAGTTGTTACTCACACATACACACGCATATAGCTAAATAACCAAGTAGAGATACAACTGTTCCAAAAGGCATGTTCGTGAAGAGTATAGACCTTAGGAGAAATATGTGAACGAGGCAAAAGAGAGTATAAAAGCAGCGCAAGCTGAGGAATAAGGAATCAGTTTGATTTAAACAAGCTTTAGGGAAGTACGCGATAATTGAAATACTACTCCCAAAGTTGTCTTCATAAAGAACGTTTTATGAACTGAATAGTTGAGTTATTTATTCGACAGTTCAGAGATTCGAACGCTAATAGAAGGCGTATAAGCAAAAGTGATCCTATTCTATGATACACTCCAGATATGGCAAAGATCCGATTAACTCTCATATTTGGGCACAATGCATTAATTTTTAATGGTGCCCAACTATGCTTGGCAGATTTAGTGGTAGTTTTAATTGAAAATACAGTACACTGTTCTAAAATTTAGTACTAAAATATTTAGTGGTTCTAGAATTGAAAATTTATTTATATTTATTTATGTCTGAAATGTTGTGATTGATCAGTTACGCTTACTGAGTTCCTTTAAAGGGTTCACTGGCTCTTTCAATGCAGGAAGACTAAACTTGTGTCCAGAGAAACACATTCCCACCATTTCCTCTTTTCATATTACTTGAATACTTACTTAGTTGGCGCTTAACCGTTTAAACAGTTATAACCGTTCAACAAGTCGCTTCTTCGCTGGTTTAGCTGGCGCCCATTGGTCACAACGAGTAAATTTAAGAGGTTTTTCACCTGGTCCGTCCAACGTAGTGGAAGCCACCTTCTTCTTCTGCTTCTAGGCGGGTTCCGGACCGCTGGACTATGTTGATGTCTGCGTAAAGCTCGTAAAGCTCATTCTTATTATTAATAGTCCAAAGCTAACAACATAGTCCAAAGTAGGATTAACTGCAAGAGTGATTTTTCGCTGGATTTCAAAGCTAATGTTGTTTGGGTTTATACGAGTTCCCAAATAAACAAAGTCTTTTCTTATTTCGAAATTATGGCTTGCAAAAGTGGCGTGTTTGCCACAGTGTAAATACGCCAACGCTTTGCTTGATGGCCGAAAATACTTCATTTTGTCCTCACGCACCATCAAACCTATATTTTACGCTTCTCATTCTACCTTGGAGCAAGCAGAACTTACGGCGTGAGTTTTCAGTCCGAAGATATCAAGCCAGCAGCATACGCCAGTAATAAATATTGAAATTTCAATTACCGAATTTCGTCCAGTTGGACCGTTTCCGTGATAGAAATTAATGTAAAAATGAGTATATATAATCAAGTTAGGTGGCATCCCCAGTTTGATGGCAACCCTTATTAAAAATGTTCCTATAAAAAGACTGTGTGAAATATATTTTGTTTGGTGTGGGTGTCATTTGCGTGTATCGTATAACTTAAATATAAAATTGAAGTATGTGGTAATCTCGCAAATTTATGCTTAATGGCAACATCTGGGGAGAAGGTCTTAGAATGTAATTCACTACCTAAGTACTTAATTTCACCCAAATTGAAGGAATATATATCTATAACTAGAAGACCCGGCAGACGTTGTCCTGACCTAAATTTGGCCTATCTAAATACATTTTAATAAGCTTTTTCCGGCGGCCACCGTGGTGTGATGGTAGCGTGCTCCGCCTATCACGCCGTATGCCCTGGGTTCAACTCCCGGGCAAAGCAACATCAAAAATTTTAGAAATAAGATTTTTCAATTAGAAGAAAATTTTTCTAAGCGGGGTCGCCCCTCGGCAGTGTCTGGCAAGCGCTCCGATTGTATTTCTGCCATGAAAAGCTCTCAGTGAAAACTCATCTGCCTCGCAGATGCTGCTCGGAGTCGGCATAAAACATGTAGGTCCCGTCCGGCCAATTTGTAGGGAAAAATCAAGAGTAGCACGACGCAAATTGGAAGAGAAGCTCGGCCTTAGATCTCTTCGGAGGTTATCGCGCCTTACATTTATTTTTTTTTAAGCTTTTTCCGTCTGACTCTGCCCTCCCCCCTCTTCATATTTTCCTGATCATTTTACTCATTCATTACTCAAAAGACGGAGGTTTTTCGCTTCGTATATCTCTTTCTCTCTTTTCTCTTCTCTCAATTTCTTCTCACTCTTCTGAATCCCTTATTGCCTATCCCAGAGGGTGGTATGTATTTTATTCCAGTCCCAGTCCCACTCCGAGTCTCAGTCCCAGTCACAGTCCTAATCCCAGTCACAGTCCGTCTCTGGATAATATATTACTCTGTACTAAAGCACTCCTCAACAGCTTTCATTTGATATCCATATTATATAAACACTGTCTAGGCATTCACTGGCCCACGTTTTGGCCTATATCTCGAGACCCTAGTCACCCAGGGGTATGAAAATTACCCTCTACTAAAGCACTCATAAACAGCTTTCATTTGTTATCCATATTCTATAAACACATTCTAGGAGTACTCGGGTCCACATTTCGGCCTATATCTCGAGACCCTGTACGTCGATCGCAACCGAGCCTATGTAACAACCACCGTGTGAGGTTTACGCAACTTGTGTGAAAGTTTGAACAAAATCGACCGACGCATCTCTTCAAACACCGGCGACAAACTAACACACATTTTAGCCTTTCTTTTCATTTATATAGATTTTTATTTCACATTTCACTATAATATTAAAACGAAATGCAGGGTTTCGTTGCTTTTGAAATTCGGCTTAAAAATTGCACATGGAACAAGTAAAGACTGTCCTGAATTAAAAAGAATGTTATGGTACCTCTAAATCGCGGTCACCCTCAGAAACCCTCACCCTCTCTGCGGGCCTGGTGATGTGCTATACTTGATATCATTCGCTATAATATTCTTTATTGATAAGCAGGTTGTTTAATTAAACACCAACCAATTACACGGATGTATATCCGCACCCCTGAAAATGTGAGTGTCGGTGCTTATACGTAACATTTTATTATTACATATAAACAAATAAAGAAATTGCAATAAAATAATATTGTCACTATAAACTGAGATATAACCTATCCTATATTTCAAGTTAGATCAAACTACACACGGGGTGCAAAACAAATTCAAAATCGGTTTAGTAGTTTAGGAGTCCATCGCGGTTAAACATAGTGACACGTGATTTTTATATATTTAGATAAAGTAAGTTAACAACCCCAGTTGGTAAGCCTACTTGAAAAAAATTTTTTTTAATATTGTTTTATTGAAAAAAAAATTTTTTTAAATGGGTGGCAACCACGTAAAGACATCTATAGTAACAACACGGATAGGGAGTCATTTTCTGAGTTAGTAAATATACCAATCGGTAGAACAGGGCATACATGTGTTGTGCACTTCGAAGGACAGCTGCAAAGCAGATTGCCCCGCTTGCCTGCCGGGGACTTGAACTCAGGTTTTTCATAATCACCTTTCATGACTGCGTGCTATATTCGCTGCAGGGTATTCACTGAAATGGCCACCGCTATTATATGAAATATCTGGGCTCATGCTGATAAAGACTTGCTTATATAATTTGGCCACAGCAGCAGCAGCAACAAAAAATGCTTTTTGTACCAACATAAAATGCAAATGGAAATGCAAATAATATTGACATAGAGTCAGTACTATGAATGTGAATGTTGTAAAATAAATTGAGTCAACACATGGATATCATGTTTCATTTGTGCTAATGGCAATGTGACATCCATATAAATTCTTCATACGTGAATGCACTTCAGTTATTTTTCGCACATAAAAAAAAAAAAAAAATAAATAAATGTAAGGTGCGATAACCTCCGAAGAGATTTTAGGCCGAGCTTCTCTTCTAATTTGTGTCGTGCTCCTCTTGATTTTTTCCTACAAATTGGCGGGACGGGACCTACTTGTTTTATGCCGACTCTGAACGTCATCTGCAAGGCATATGAGTTTTTACTGAGAGCTTTTCATGGCAGAAATACACTCAAAGTGCTTGCCAAACACTGCCGAGGGGCGTGCCCGCTTAGAGCAACTTTCTTCCAATTGAAAAAACTTGTTTCTACAATTTTGATTTTGCTTTGCCCGGGGCGTGAACCCAGAATCGTCGGTGTGGATGGCGGAGCACGCTACCATCACACCACGGCGGCCGCCTATTTTTCGCACATACCATGAATATTTTTCACAAATACTTGGATTTTTGTTTAATTGATTGCATTTCAATTTCATGTGTGGGATTGCATATATGTACATTAGAGTGGTCTTAAAAATGTGTTTTCCGCAAAAAGACTGTACCGCCTCTTCACATTATTCCTTTGTATGTAAGTAATAAATATCAAAACTCCTAGGCAGATTAGACCAGCTTAAGGCGTGGCACATTCCCACTGAAAATGCCTAAAACCGTTTTGAATTTTCGGGAATAATGCCCGACAAAATCTTATAAAAAGTTGTATTACGCTGTTTTACTTATAGTGTATCTATAAAAAGAAAATGATACTATTTTCAAATAAGCATTCCCCCCCCCCCCCCCCCCCCCCTTTTTTTTTTTCTGCGATTCATTATCCTGCGATAGCCACTACTGGAAGCACAACTGAACTATTGTGAAGAAATCTATATCATTATTTGTGATAAATATGAATATTTCTAAAAAATTATCTCTACGACAGCCCTCTACTTCTAATTAATTGGCGGTTAACCGCTTAATCGGTTATGTCCGTCAAACAAGGTGTGCCAACTGGCGCCAATTTGTCACACCAATGGAGATTAAATCGTTTTCCACCTGGTATTTCCAGCGGAGTGGGGGCCGCCCTCTTCCTCTGCTTTCATAGGCGGGTTCCAATAACAATACTTGCTTAGTGGGAGCGTCATCTTTAAATCACATAACATGGCCTAGCCAGCGTAGCCACTGCGTTTTAATTCGCGGTACTATGCTGTCTGCGTAAAACTCGTACAGCCCATCTGATGTTGTCATGGTCCATGCTTATGCACTATATAGCAGAACGGGTACGATAAGTGACTTGTAGAGCATGATTTTCGTTTTCGGAGAGTGGAGTTTACTTTCAATTGCCTACCTAGTTCAAAGTAGCATTTATTGGCGAGAGTGATTCTCCGCTGGATTCCAGAGCTGGTGTTGTTGTTAGTGTTAATGCTGGTTCCCGAATAAACGAAGTCTTAATTCGGATGTAAACGAACATCATATACCCAGCTAGAGATCTATCATGCAGTTCTTTTAGTTCAGTTTTTGGACCTAAGTATCATCGAAAGAGGGGTGTTTCTTTAATAATTTAGAGTCTTCTATATGAAGTATTCCTCTTTATGAAGGAAATAGGTGTAAAAAGTTTCTTCACAGTAGAACAATTCTTCATCATTGGTCGAAAGAGGTTACGTCAATCGGTCATCGAGTTATGGCACCAGAAATGGTATCCAATGCATTATCAAATAAGAGGCGGTGCCTCGCCCATTTCCAAAAATTGTTGCCATTCATTTAATTGTTATAAATATACTTTAGAAAAGAAATAGCGTATTAACAACTTTTTATAAGGTTTTGTCGGGCATGGGTCTCGAAAATAACAAAACACCCGATTCTGGGCATTTCCAATGGAAATGTGCCACGCTTTAACTTTAAGTTATCTGCCCAAGAGTTGGAAATTAATTACCTATTTACAAAGAATAAGGAAGGGGGGGGGGGCGGTACCGCCTTTTCATAAACTTTTATTTTTTTTCATACAAAATATATCCAGTCTAATGTACATACGAGATTGTGTAAAAAAATTTTATTTTTTTTCGGCAGTATTACCGTACAATTTACGTTTTTAGCAAAGTGCGTGTGATATATTTATTTCTGTTATGTATGCGTATTGGTGTACCGTTTGTCAGATTACAAATCATGAAATATTTATGAATGAATTTGAGTGTAAGGATTTCTCTTGGGCACTGTTGCTTTTCTGTTATTTTGTTTGCTTGAATGCGTGTATGAGCTTTTGAAAAGTGTAGGCTAAATGAATATTTCACATGTATTGTATGAAAGAGGATGATGTAACAAAATTATGTGACCTTGAATAAATATGTTACCTATAGTAAAAAGAGTGCAGTTGAAAAAGGAGGGTCTCACTACTTTTAATATTGTTACGAATATTAGCAAAACTAAGGGGTGCTGCTACCTCTAAGCCAATGCTAAGCAGTGACGCGAATTCACATCAATAATTCAATCATTATGTATCTACATAAACGAAACAATAATTGCGTCTACACATATGTACCATGTACGTATACGAGCAGCGGAGAGTCAATGCACAAACACATGCATATATCTGAGATACTCCTATAAGTATGCAATGAGAAAAACTATAAAATTGTGCAATTGTAGTTACAGCTGAGAAGTTTGAGAGCTGCTGGACTAGTAGATTCTGGAAGCGCCTAGAAGATTCGAAGGTTGAAATCAAAGAGTATACAAGGCGGCAATTGTAGAGGCGCTAAAATTCAGTTTGATTTGAGTTGTCAAGCAGTTTCGACTAAGACGCTATCTAGCGAGCAAGAGCAGTATTATTTTGAATAGTAGAGTTTCATTTGAGCTATCAATCAGTTTGGTTATTAAGCAAGCTATTCGTTGCACAGTTTGAGTGTTATTGTGAAGTACTTTAATAAAGGCCATTTTGCATTAATACAAATTGGAATTATTTATTCAACAGTTTAGTGATTCGAACTTAGCAGAGGATTGCAAATAAGAGGATTTGCAAGTAAATTCGTTACAATATGATGTATATTGGAACGATTTTCCGTCATCCCTTGTCAAATTTGGTTTCGAGACAAACCGAGATTGGCGTTGTGGCATCATCAGTGTTGATTTTCCAAATTTGACAAGGGATGACGGAAAATCGTTCTCCTATACATCATTTATCCACCCTATCGGAAAATCAATAAAACAAAATAAGTACTTATAATATCGAATTGTTCATTACCGACGTGATAACATCAAAATCTTGCTCGCTGACCCTAATGCCAGGGTAGTCTTTGAGGCAGTCTGTGACATATTTCATCGGAAGGTGGTAGATTGACCTGACTTTACTAAAAATAAGGGTCATATGTAGTATCAGATTATATTAGCAGCAATTAAGATAGCCTTGTAGTCATAACCTAGGCAATAGGTGGGGCTTAAGCATGCTGGACGATCGCACTTAATAAGATCCAAACATCTACATGGATATTTTAGTATTGTCAGCCACGAAAGAAAATAAAGTTTGACCACGTGAAGCAGTCTACGAAGTGGCTCACGTACTTTTAATCTAAAACCCGTTATTAGGTGACGTATGGTGAGCGTACCCAACCGAAGGTTAAAGGTGGTGGTGCTAATCAGATGAGGCAAAAGCTATAGATTGATAATTGATGGCAACTCAATGAAAGCTGATTAATTTAGCAAATGCTAAACGACCTTGACATAATTAAAAAGACACCCCAACGATCTTAAGAGCAGTCTTCACGTATGCTGCAACAATCTTCTGGACTATGCCAAAGACTGCTTTGACGCCAAGCGGCTACAACAACAACAAAGCCAAGAGGCTGCGTAAGATAAGATTCCACTTGCAATTACCGGCATTTAAAAGGCAATTGCCATATGTACCACATACTGTTGTTGTTATTGCTCCCTTTCTTTTCCTCCTTTCCATTTCCTACGCTTTCTTTTTGTCTCGCTCACAGCTCTACCTTCCAATTGTTTTGACTTTTCATCCTTTCTCTGTTCATTCCAACTATTTCCTCCATTTCTTTCCCCTTTCCCGAGATCTCATCTTAGTCGTATCTTTGCTCTTGGGCCTTCCTTACAACATACGCTGCTTTTGCTCTTGTTTTTTCTTTGAGTTTTCTTTTTTGGCCTTCTTTTATTTTCTTGTTTTTCTTTTTCGTTCTTTTGCCTTTTATTTTAATTTTCGTTCTTCTTTTCCTTTTTATATTTTTATTCTACCTTTCCTTTTATTTTTTGTTTTTGATTATTTCTTTGTTTTCATACTCAGCGTGCTTTGCACACAGAGTATATTAACTTTTTGTTGGATAACAGTTGCTTGTACAGGTATAAAGGAATCGAGATAGATATAGACTTCCATATATCAAAATCATCAGTATCGAAAAAAAATTCGTCCGTCCGTCCGTCCTTCCGCCTGTCCGTTAACATGATAACTTGTGTAAATTTTGAGTTATTTTGATGAAATTTGGTATGTAGGTTCCTGGGCACTCATCTCAGATCGCTATTTAAAATGAGCGATATTGGACTATAACCACGCCCACTTTTTAGATATCGAAAATTTCAAAAAAGCGAAAAAATGCTATAATTCTTTACCAAATACGGACAAAGCGATGGAACTTAGTAAGTGGGTTAACCTTATGACGCAGAATAGAAAATTAGTAAAATATTTGACAATGGGCGTGGAATTGCCCACTTTTACAAGAAGGCAATTTAAAAGTTTTGCAGGCTGTAATTTGGCAGTCGTTGAAGATATCATGATCAAATTTGGCAGGAACGTTACTATTTACGTAACCATTACTATATATATGCTAAATAAAAATTAGCAAAATCGGATGAAGAATACGCCCACTTAAAAAAAAATGTTTTTTTAAGTCAAATTTTAACAAAAAATTTAATATCTTTACAGTATAAAAGTAAATTATGCCAACATTTGGCTTCAGTAATGATATGGTGCAACGAAATACAAAACTTAAAGAAATTTTCAAAATGGTCGTGGCTCCGCCCTTTTTCATTTAATTGGTCTAAAATACTTTTAATGCCATAAGTCGAACAAAAATTTATCAATCCTTGTGAAATTTGGTAGGGGTATAGATCCTATGACGGTAAATGTTTTCTGTGAGAATGGGCGAAAGCGGTTAAAGCCACGACCAATTTTTATACACAATGGGCTGTCTGTCCTTTCGCTTGGCCGTTAGCACGATAACTTGAGCAAAAATCGACATATCTTTACGAAACTCAGTTCACGTACTTATCTGAACTCACTTTGTATTGGTATAAAAAATGGCCGAAATCCGCCCACTTTTTCGATAATGAAAATTACGAAAAATGAAAAAAAAAAATGCCATAATTCTATACCAAATACCAAAAAAGGGATGAAACATGGTACATAATTGGATTGGTTTATTGACGCAAAATATAACTTTAGAAAAAACTTTGTAAAATGGGTGTGACACCTACCATATTAAGTAGAAGAAAATGAAAAATTTTTGCAGGGCGAAATCAAAAGCCTTTGGAATCTTGGCAGGAATACTGTTCGTGGTATTACATATATAAATAAATTAGCGGTCGGACAGATGGATCACCCTGGTCCAAATTTTGGTGGATATCTAGAAACTAAGGGCCACTTCCCTTTAACACCCTCATTAAAACCTTTAATTTGATACCCATATCGTACAAACACTTTATAGAGTCAGCTCTGGCCCACCTTTATGGCGATATCTCGAAGAGGCGTACACCTATAGAAATAAGGCCCACTCCCTTTTAAAATACTGACTAACACCTTTCATTTGATACCCATATCGTACAAACACATTCTACAGTCGCCCCTGGCCGACCTTTTTGGCGAGATCTCGAAATGGCGTACACCTATAGAACTAAGGCCCACTCCCTTTTAAAATTCTGACTAACACCTTTCATTTGATTCCCATATCGTACAAACACATTCCAGGGTTACCCTAGGTTCATTTTCCTACTTGGTGATTTTCCCTTATCTTGTCTCCAAAGCTCTCAGCTGAGTATTTAATGTTCGGTTACACCCGAACTTAGCCTTCCTCACTTGTTATTTCTACCTTAATATTAAGTCGCTTTCATGTTTGTCCCCTCATTTCCATACGAATTTTTGACCCACGGAAGTCTTTTTCGGTAACTTCCCGTTGAGCTAGATACTTGATATTTAGAACATAGTTCAGATCAGGGAGACATTACAATGCAAGTGAAAAAAATCCGCTGGGTGGAGCACGGATCGATTTATACAGAAAATTTATTTTAAAAGAGAAATTTTTTTTTTAGGCGTACGCGACATTCACCACGATTCTTTTAGAATTTCAGGCATATACGAATTTCACCGCGATTTTCAGCTGTGAAAATTAAATAGCTGACAAACGAGGTGGAATCCTCTTGAACATCGAACAGCTATAATAATTAACCGATTTATATGTAGCACACATACATCTTTCTACAGTCACCTAAGCCGAATATAGATATAGACGTAGCACGTCCGAGCAACGCCAAAGAACGGGTAGCTATTTTGAACAAATAATTAAAGATAAGAATTTTCACTTACGAATTACTTAAATTACTAATCAAAGTTGCAATTGCCTTTTTGTAGGCAATACTAAACAATTGAAAATAAAAAAATGATAAAAAATGTTTAATGACTACCTTTATATAAATGGGCCAAATAGTAGAAGGCAATTTTTCCTTTAATACAGACATAATCTTGTTGAATTTTGACTAAAAAAACTTTAGCAATAGCTCTTGTAAAAGAATTTAGGGATTTAAAACTACTAAGGTGGAGCGCAATCTTTCAATTTAAGGCAAACCATGTACTTGGGATTAACTAATTGATTATTTAAAATTTAAACACGCGCTCTAGCTTTATAATTTTAAATCCCAAAATTCTTTTACAACAGCTATTGTTAAAGTTTTTTTAGTCAAAATTCAACAAGATTATGTCTGCATTAAAGGAAAAATTGCCTTCTATTTTTTGGTCCATTTATATAAAGGTAGTCCTTAAACATTTTTTGTCATCTTTTTATTTTTCTTTTCGTTTTCTTTTTCTCTTTTTCACTTCATGTTTCTTTTTCCTTGTTTCTTCTCCTTTTTTATTTTTCTTTCTTCCTCCTCTTTTCTTGTTTCCTCTCTCATATTTTAACTCCATTGGCCTGTTTCTTTCCGCCTTCCTACCCTATTATTCCCTTCCACCCTCTCCTTTTTTCCGCTTGCCTCCCACTCTCTTCTATTTCTCTTTTACATTACTTTATATCACACTCACGGTTCTCCGCCCTAGTTTTTTCTTCCTTACTAGTCTTCGGTTCCCCATTCCCCCTTCCGTCTCTTTAAAACTTTTTGTTTGCGCTGGATTTTCTTAAGAAAGGGGCGTAGCCCCAAATTTAGCAAAATTTAATAATCACGTACGTTTCTCAATCAGGCGAGCGTACTGGATAAATATTCAACAGAGAATCCTCAATATCAATAGAACTCCGCAAAATCATTTGGGTGTCTCTTTATCGATACAAGAAGAAGAAGAATGAGAAGAAGAAAAACGAATTGCTGCTATTTAGAAGTTGCCCCTTTTTCTTGTCTCTTTTTCACACTTTCTCTGCTCTGCCTCCTTGTTTTCGATCCACTTTTTATTTAAGCTCTCTTTTCTCCTCTCCCATTCAGAGCCGTCATGTATGTATATGACTTAAATACCAACTCTCTCGTCACTTCTTTAAAATATGTAGCTGAAAAGATTTTACCAATTAATTTTTTACTATTCTCTAGTTGAATTTGCACTAAATTAGAGACATATTTCCCAGCATACAAATAAATAAACTAAAACTTACCCAAAAACGCTGGTATCGCACCCAGTGGCATCACAAACAAGCTAACCAACAAATCAGCTATCGCCAGCGAGAAGAGAAAATAATTTGTAACATTTTGCAACTTTTTATCGAGCGCCACAGCCAAGCACACAAGAATATTGCCAACACCACCGGCAAAGATGAAAAATATGACACAAAGAAAAATCCACTCATAATCACGCTGCTCCGCAATTTTATTGTCAAATAAAGGATCAATACTGAGATTGCGAGGACCCCACAGCGATAGCTGTGAATAGCTAGAGCGGGGATTGGACGTCGTAACACTATTGGGCAATAACAATGAACTACTTGCACCATCTAACATACCAATAGCGCTACCATCACTTGAGAACTCATCCATTGAATTCCATGACCAAAGTGCATCATCATAAGCTTTAGAGAGCCAAGTGTTGTTGGTTCCTGCTGCTGTTGTTGTGGTCACAGTAGCATTCAAAAGTTGCTGCACGCTCAATTGTGGTAGCCAGCCACGCGCGCTCAGTCTACTGCTGCTGCTATTATTATTGCTTAAGATATTTAGCAACTTGTCAGCATTCACTGTATTACTTTGCAACTCAGCACTCAAGTTTGTGCGTTGGAGTATTGAGCTATGTAACGCTTCGGCAGCATGTGGCTCATTGTGCGCCATTGCGGTTGATGCAGCTTTTAGTGTAGAAATTATTTGTTCGTATTGTATGCGCAGGTAACAAATGAAATCATCAAAAAGTGAAGCATCACTAAAGCTTGAATTGAAATCTAAATTTGTTGCATTGTTCGCTGCCGCAGCATCCAACTTGAACTGCTGCGCTCGCATGCTGCTCGTGTTATCAAATATGCTCGCGACTGTAGTTGATTCATTACAAAAGAGCGTACGGCTTTGTACTATGTTACATGTTTGATTTGTTGCTTTTGTTGTACTTAAACTATTTACTATATGACTAAGAGAATTATGCTCATATTGCTGTTGTTCTTGTTGTTGCGCAAGTGCTAAGTTGAATTCGGCTAACGGTTGTTGCACCTGCTCCACAACAACTTCTGTACGCACAACACAATTTCTACCATCTAGACCGTTTTCACTGATCGTCTCATTTGTCAGCATTAGCTTATCACTATGCTCTACCTCTGCAGCACTCTCCGCCGACACGTTAGTACTCTCGTCGATTGTTCGTCGGCATTTGTAACGCGCTCGGCGCAACGCCATTTCGTATTTACTAAGCATACAGCGGTAAATTTCGCTAACTGTTGACAGCGTGTTTTTGATAGGCGGGAATATATTGTTGATTGCATTTGTTGCGGTCGTTCCTGTTGCGGTTGTGTTATGCACAACTTCTGCCGTTTGAGCAAGGTTGCCACCATTATAGAATTTACTGATATTTTCGTTGATATTTGCTTGGGGCTGACATTGAATGTCAGCATCCCAGTATTGTGTCCATGCGGTATTTGATAGGCGGCAAGTGTATGTGTGGGTGGTGTTCGCGTATGGAATTGTTGTTTTTGTGTCAGTGTGTGGTTTTCTTTTTTCATTTTTAAATATTTGTTGCATATCCATTTCATTTCAAAGCTGTGTGATATTGCTTTGTGGTTGCTAAGCTGTCATTTCGTCGCCTTTTTTGGTGAGCGATGATGTAGCGTAACTTGTCATAATATTTTCGTAGATCTCAAATTGTATATCGAGAGTTGATTTGAAGCGCATGCTGCTAAAAAAAGAAAAAAAGGTAATAAGAAGATTAGCATCAAATAATTATATAAGTATTGAAATATAAAGTGTTAAGTTTATTCAAAACTACTTTTCTAGGCTTTAAGAATTTGGAGGTATATTACTTTTTTTCACCTAACACCCTAGTATCGGCCAAATCATGTATGTAGCATAAAGGCTGGGCCCTTTGGTGTTGGCTACGACTTTTGTCATTAAAGTTATGTCTTTAGGATTTTCCATGAGCAGACCGCAAGTTACAAGCACATGCAGTGGCTAATAATCCAGGGTGGGCGTGAGCTTAACACCTGCTAAGCGACTATATATGTATACGATAAGCGAGAGCACAATGGCTACTTCGTCAAAAGCAACGACAGCTCTTTTAGTTTGATTTTGATAGTCGTACAATAAGGAAGTGTCGCACGCGCGTTTAAAACAGAGTACCAAAGAGTGCGTGTGACACATGTTCACCATTCAAGCATTGAAATCAAACTAAATAAATAATTGGTTTTGCTTTCGTGCTTGCTACGCGTTCGTGTTTACTAACACATTCTCAATTTGGCAACCGTGTAAATGTAGTAACAGCTGGTCATACACAATAAATCTACACAAAGGTCGCAGTGCTTCCAGGGATAATAATTAGGAGTAACGTGCCTACCAAATTTCATCATGATATCTTCAACGACTGCCAAATTACAGCTTGCAAAACTTTTAAATTACCTTCTTTTAAAAGTGGGCGGTGCCACGCCCGTTGTCCAAAATTTTAGTAGTTTTCTATTTTTCGTCATAAAGCCAACCAGCCTACCAAGCTTCATCGCTTTATCCGTCTTTGGTAATGAATTATGCCACTAACATCGATAGCACTCCCTAAAACCTTCTGGGAGTGTCTGTGT
This sequence comes from Eurosta solidaginis, assembly GCF_040869045.1. Classification (NCBI taxonomy): domain Eukaryota; kingdom Metazoa; phylum Arthropoda; class Insecta; order Diptera; family Tephritidae; genus Eurosta; species Eurosta solidaginis. The sequence continues at coordinate 24,188,743 of NC_090319.1, read as the reverse complement.
GATTAAAACAACAACAACAACAACTATGTGAAAAAATTTTAAATCATCCCAAAAAATAATAACGGCGGATAGTCCGTAGAGCTGATGGTACATGCCAGAGTTGATCGGAATGTACTTGCCTTCCAACTGGAATTTAATTGTGCTCTCCTCAATTCACAAACGCTGGCAGCTATCAGCAAAGCAGTCTTAAGCGATTATATATATGACAAAAGCATATCGCCTTCGAGATGTTCGAGAGACAAAGACTTTTTATTAAACGAGCCCTTCGGGTTCAAGAATCTAACCAGCGCTCTCCTAAAGGAAACCCTTACTTTGCTACATTCCATCGATAAAGACTGAATTGGCATAAAGATTTTCCCCAGGACTAGTCTGAAACCCACCTTAAGTGAAATGCCAAACCCAATAAATATCAATGCGGGTGGCATGAGACGTGGACATTCTTTCCAGGGTGGCCGAAGAGCACCTCTCTCTCCTGCTCTCTGACTTAAAAGTGAAGACAAACGGGTGACTGCTTTTACAAATTCAATATTTTAAAAATGCGTGCATCTCCTTTCTATTCAAATTATTAAGTAACATAAATATTTTTGCCAAATCGGCAAAGCTCAAAAAAATGTTCAACGACTAATTGTCGACAGCGAAAAATAAATAAAAAGCAAAATATATTAACATTCAAATATAAGTGTAGAAAAGTAGTGCTGAAAGCCAATCAAAGTAAGGGAGACTAAGTTCGGGTGTAACTGAACATTACATACTCAGCTGAGAGCTTTGGAGACAAAATAAGGGAAAATCACCATTTAGCAAAATGAACCTTGGGTAACCCTGGAATGTGTTTTTATGACATGAGTTTCAAATGGAAGGTACTAAGTAGTATTTTTTAAAGGGAGTGCGCTATAGTTCTATAGGTGGACTTAATTTCAGGATATCGCCATAAAGGTGGACCAGGGGTGAATCTAGAATGTGTTTGTACGATATGGGTATCAAATTAAAGGTATTAATGAGGGTTTTAAAAGGGAGTGGCCCTTAGTTGTATATGTGATGGCGTTTTCGAGATATCGACCAAAATGTGGACCAGGGTGACCTAGAATATCATCTGTCGGGTACCGCTAATTTATTTATATATGTCATACCACGAACTGTATTCCTGCCAAGATTCAAAGGGCTTTTGATTTCGCCCTGCAGAACTTTTTCATTTTCTTCTACTTAATATGGTAGGTGTCACACCCATTTTACAAAGTTTTTTCTAAAATTATATTTTGCGTCAATAAACCAATCCAATTACCATGTTTCATCACTTTTTTCGTATTTGGTATAGAATTATGGCATTTTTTTCATTTTTCGTAATTTTCGATATCGGAAAAGTGGGCGTGGTCATAGTCGGATTTCGGCCGTATTTTATACCAAGATAAAGTGACTTCAGATAGATAGATAGATAGATTGATATTTATTATTAATATGTTTACATATTTTTTTATTTCACAATAAATTTTAAATATCACAAATTCATTTTCAATTCACAGACGTGTATGATATATATATATATCTATATTAAGTAATAAAAAGTTAAAAGTAATAAAAAGTATTTTAGCCTCGAATAAGATCTATACATAGCCGTTTAAAATTCATAATATTATTCTCTCGTTTGATATAATCAGATAACGAGTTAAATATGTTAAGGCCCTTATATAATAATGTGTTTTGGGCTGCAGTAGTCCGCAGTAATCCTAGTCGAAAGTCATTCGCATTCCGCACAGCATATTGGTGTGTATCTCTAACATAGTGAATGCAACTTGTTAAATACATCGGCGCCCTGTTCTGTTTAATTTTAAAAATCATTATTAGTGTATTGAGCATCAGTTTTTGCTCAATATTTAGCCATTTCAATGTTTCAAGCATGTGTCTTATTGGGGTGTATTTGTGGCATTTTATTATTGATCTCATACATTTGTTTTGTAATTTCTGTATCCTTCCTATTTGTGATTGGTTACAAGATGTGTACAGAATTGTGGAAAAGTATTCAAAATGTGGCTTTATGATTGTATTGTATATTTTTATTGCTGTTAAAGTGTCTAATTTATTTCGTATTCTTCTAAAGAAGTAAATCTTTTTTGCAGCTTTTTTACACAAATAGTCCACGTGATTGTTAAATTTGAGCTCATTGTCTATTATTACACCTAAGTATTTCATATTGGTTACTTGCTCAATACTAATATTATTTATCTCTAAATTTATTTCGCTATTTGTATTCATCACCATTACTTTTGTTTTCTGTTCATTTAATTTGAGCCTATTCATTTTAAGCCATTTCATAATTTCATCTATATCACATTCTAACTTTCGTTTACATTCTTCCACTATTTCTGTTCTGTATATACCAATGTATCGTCTGCATACATTACCAATTTGGATTTTGATATCACTTTTTCTATATCATTTATGTAAATTATAAACAGAATTGCTCCCAGAAGAGATCCTTGGGGCACCCCTGTATTCACATATGAAAAACTTGATTTTGTGGATTTTATTTTTGTTTACTGTCTACGATTTGTAAGGTAGTCCCTAAACCAAAGTAGCTCTTTTCCTCTTATTCCATACATATACAGCTTTTTTATTAGAATACCTCTGTCTATTGTTTCAAATGCTCTTTTAAAATCAAGAAATAGAGCTGCTATTATTGTTTTTCGTGGACGCTTCTTCCACTCACTTACGACGAAGTTTATTGCACTTTCACATGAATGATACTTACGAAATCCGGACTGGTTTAGAGACAGTATATTATTAGTTTCTAGGTACGTTTGTAGTTGATTTTTCACAACACTTTCCATTATTTTTTCAAATATCTTAAGAGTATTTATTGGACGAGTATTTATTTATTGGATAAGATAGATATAAGATAAGTACGTGAACTAAGTTTTATTTGAGATATGTCGTTTTTGTCGCAAGTTATCGTCTTAACGGCCGAGCGGAAGGACAGACGGTCGACTGTGTATAAAAACCGGGCGTGGCCTTTTAAAACCCTCATTCATACTTTTAATTTGATACCCATATCGTACAAACACATTCTAGAGTCACCCCTGGTCCACCCTTATTGCGATATCTCGAAAAGGCGTCCACCTATAGAACTGTTGCTCACTCCCTCTTAAAATACTCTTTACTACCTTCCATTTGATACACATGTCATACAAACACATTCCAGTGTTACCCTAGGTTCATTTTGCTAAATGGTGATTTTCCCTCATTTTGTCTCCACAGCTCTCAGCTGAGTATCTAATGTTCGGTTACACCCGAACTCAGCCTTCCTTACTTGTTTTAAAATAAAAATAAAAATACGATTGGCACAAAACTATTTTTCGCTAAGATTTAACTTATTATTTTTGCCTACGACCCTTTTTAAAGTCATTTATATAAAAGTGGGCGTGGTCCTAAACCAATGTTATCCAGTGTTACTAGAAATATTTCCTGCTATAAGGAAAATATCTGTACCCAATTTTCTTACGACATGTAAATTTTTCTTCGAGTTGTGGCTCCCGAAATAATGAAAATTGCGTAGACAAAAAAGGGGCGGTGCCACACCCATTTTCAAAAAATTTAGTGTTTTCCATTTTAATGTTATAATTCAGTTTAGGAAGTAAAATTCTATTGATACAAAGCTCTTTTTCGCAAAGATATAGCTTATTATTTTCGTCTACGACCCTTTTAAAAATCTTTTATATAAAAGTGGGCGTGGTCCTTAACCGATTTCCTTGATTTTTCTTCTGGGGCATTCCTTATAGTAAAGGCAATCTCTCTGCCGAATTTTGTTACGATAGGCTTAACGGATTTTGATTTATGACTAATAATATTTGTAAAATTTATTTTTTCACAAGTGGGCGGTGCCACGCACCTTTTAAAAAATTATTTTAAACTGTTTATCAAGAGTCTCAATATCAATCCACACGTCAAATTTCAACATTCTAGGTGTATTATTTACTAAATTATCAGGTCTTTTGTGTTTTCCAAAATGTTATATATATATAAAGTGGGCGCGGTTATCATCCGATTTCGCTCATTTTCAACACCAATCTATTCTGGGTCCAGATATGGTCCAGCTCGTGTACCAAATTTGGTAAAGATATCTCAATATTCACTCAAGTTATCGTGTTAACGGACAGACGGACGGACGGATATGGCTCAATCAAATTGTTTTCGACGTTGATGATTTTGATATATGGAAGTCTATATCTATCTCGATTCCTTTATACCTGTACAACCAACTGTTATCCAATCAAATTTATAATACGCTGTTTATGTATGGAGGTATTCTGCGGTCTATCCTTCATGCTGCTCCGAGCGTAGAACTCGAACATAAAATATACTCTACCATTTCTTCCTGCATTCGCTTACTGTGGAATCAACGCTTCATGGAAAAGGTCATAAAAATGTTTCGGCGCATGCTATGCGACGGAAACAATAAAAATTGTAATGGCTATTAATCAATGGTCCTTAATTCGTTACAACATTCAGAGATATATTGGTTGACCATTGGGCGTACATGTGTAGGTCTGTAAGTACGTTAGTTTCTTAAACCTGTTGCCTACGGCTACGAGTTGTGTCCTATAGCTACCGAGTACATACATATGCATACACTTTAGAGTCCACCTAATTTCGCTTAATTGTTTCACAAAGTTGTTATGCGAATGAAAGTTGACGCTCCGGCCAAGAAAGTGTTTCTCTCGGAACCCGTCTATGGAAGCAGAGGTAGAGGGCGGCCCCCACTCCGCTGGAAGTACCAGGTGGAAAGCGATTTAAACTCCCTTGGTGTGATCAATTGGCGCCGGTTAGTACAGAAAAAAAAGTGACTGGCGGGCCTTGTTAGAAGGCCATAAGAGCCAATTAAGTAAGTAAGTAAGTTTCACAAAGAAAGCCATAAAAAGTCCTGGCACCTGAATGAAGTTCTTCCTTTTGGTCTTCAAATAAATTCTGCTAACACAATGGACACGTTTAATCCAACCATTTCATTCTACAAATCCCGCCTGCACACCAAAAGGCCAAACATCGCGTTAGCAATTGTAAATAAGCTTAACGGCCTCGGAACAACTTAAAAGCAGGCGTAGCGCCATAGCAGGCAGTATAGCGCCAACTTATATCGAGCAAACGGAATGCATGGCCCCTTTCCTGAGCTTTGAAAGAGATTTTGGAGCCATAATTGAACCAGTGGATAGGTGCCCGCGAGCAGAACATACTATACCCGTGCATACCGATGGTTCCAAATTAACGGAAGGGGTCGGATCTGTTGTTCATTGTGTCGATCCAGAAATAAGTAGATATCATAGGCTGGCAGATTTTTGCAGCATCTTTCAGGCGGAAATTACAGAAAGACTCAGAAATTCTGGAGGAAGCGTGCTTAAGCTGCTTTTACGTCATTATATATATTGATAGTCAGCCGGTGGTTAAAGCTTTAATCTCACGCAGTACTTCATCAAGAAGTGTCCTGGAATGCAAAGAAGCATTGGTAACACTTCGCTGAGGCCGGCCGTACATCTGGGTACTACGTTCCCAGTCATAATCGTATAGAAGTTGGAAAAGGAGGTCGCAGCACTCGGCGAATTGACGATATTCGTCCCAATACATTTTTAAGAAATCAATAGGAGACATGGGTTTCATAAGATCCATCAAGCAGGAAAGACGTGGACAGATGCGCGAGTCTGCAAAATTTCTAAGATCATGTATAAATCTTAGGATACTGTCTTCTAGCAGCGCATGTTTATAAAGTAGGCCTTGTGAGTAATAGGAAATGTAGGAAATGCGCGTTGCAGGATGTTCTGGGTTCGTATCCTGCGATCGCCAGGTCAACGCTCCAGCTATTAAGGACTGCAGAGTTGCAAGATTGCGACCAACTTATTAAGCTAGATCCTAGAAAACTTCTACTGTTTGCAAAGAGGACGGCATTTTTCTATAACATAAGTCTTGGCAACTGATTGTCCGACCAGTTCAACCTAACCTAACCTAACCAAATACAGGCAAAGATACCAGTACCAACTGGAAAGACTGGTACCGGTGCGTATACGTAACATATATTATTACTTCCTTTATATTAGTTTCGTTTGATGTCTTTCCGCCAATTTCCGTAAAAACTGGAAAATTTTGCAATCCTTTTTTGATAATTTTTCTAGAAAGCTAGAGTCTGCAGTTTGAAACATAAATCGTAACCCAATGAAAATTTAACATGATGCAAAAATAACTTTTCTAGGTTGTACAGGGACCGTGAAAGCTCAAAGCAATTGTACGAACGAGGAAATTTCGCCCTCGAGTCTTAAAGAACTGCCGATAATCCAGGACATGAAACTTTGGAGGCAACTTTGGGCTCTATTAGTTAATAATATGAAGAATACAAAGTTTTTCTATATTGTACAGGGTTCGAAATATTTAGAGATATTTAGAAAGTCTTTTTAAAACATGTGGAAACTTACGATCACTATTTGATTAACTTCCCGAAGAGCTAGATTCTTGAAGCTAAGAACATAATTCAGAATCTCACGACATTGCGGTGAGGAAAAGACTTCCGGTAGGTGGTCCAGGGATCGAAACAATTAAAAAAATCGCCCCCAATTTGTAAATGCAAGTAGACATTGTTTCTTTTATTGAAAAGAGTTTATAAAGAAATATATTCAAATAATACAAGTTGTTCCTTGTGTTGTTCTTGTTGTTGTTGTTGTTGTAGCAGTGCTTCGATCCATCCAAAAGACGCGACCGATCACAAATTTTCAACAATACCCTCTAACGGGAGTGCAAGGAAAGTTGCAGTTTCAACAGGGGTGGACCAGAGTGAGAGTGGTGTTAGAGGCGCTGGTTTCACATTACAATTGAAGAGATGTTTGGTGTCATGTGGCGACACATTTCACGCAGGATATACATTATGTATGTCGGGGTTGATTCTGGATAAATAAGGGTATCACCTGTTATGGTACCCAGATCGAAGTTTAGCTAGATTGACGCGCATTTCCCTAGGGAGAGTGCGTTCCGCTTCTTCGAGTTCTGGGTATTATTCTTTAAGAACTGGGTTCGCCGCGCAGGTTCATGCATAGGACTCCAACGTCTGTTTGTGTATATCATTGAGGACTTGTTTGTGTTTTTTAGTTCATACCGCTGTGTTCTTAGGTGTCGTATTTCCTCATAATGCTAATGGATGTGAGTTCTTAAGCCCAGCGAGTTGTGAGTTCTTCAATCATATGTCTGTTGAGATGTCTGGGTATTCAAAGGAAACTGTTTTTTCAGCATTTCATTTGTCTCCCTAATGGTGTTCTGGAGACAAAATGTGACAGCCCATAGTGATTTTGAGAGCGGTGTTTTGGTGGGACTGTATTTTCTTCCAGTGAGTAACCTTTAGGCTTGGCGATCAAAGCGGGGCCGCGTAGCATACACGTGGTAATGAACGTTTATATGTCTCTACCTCAACTGCCGCCGGCAACAGATCTTAGGTTTTATTATCGGTCTGGCTTTTAGGTACAATAGCGGTTGCATGCTCGCTAAAATGTTACCTCATTTAATTCGTAAACACATTTAATTTGTACCTTATGTTTTTTTGTACGACGACATCGGGGTTTGCGGTCTAGCCCAGAATATTCCGTCCGGTGAAACCATACCTTACATGTGACACACTGACAAGAGTGTGACCGTCCTAAAACCTTTTCTCTGGACCGGCAAAAGGTACAGGTCCCGGAGTGGGTTCGATACCTTCCAGGTGTAGTCCCGGAGCAGTCCCGCTTAAAGTATCTGTTGGGAGGATGGCAATTTGTGGGAGGGACTCAACAAACTAAATGGGGTTTTAGTGAAATGACAGCCCTTGGTGGGAAAAAATCTCGAGTCGATCCGTTACATAGAACCGACTGCCATCGGAAGCGTTCTTACTGTTTTATGAGTGTTTATCGTAGGACTTCGAAATTAGGACTGATGATGCACATGATTGTGGGTTAGCTGTTCTTATAAAAAATGGATATTTGAAAATTTTTACACCTACGACAATTTTTCAGTTTTGGCTCGATATTCATATATACTAACTTCCTTTTTTTTTGCATCTGCCTCTGATGTATCGGTAAAGAGAAGGTACCTCACAAAACTGTTTTAAGTTATATTTCTTGTCACATTAAAACTAATTCGAGACCAAACAGTTAAAACGGTGTTTAAAAAGTTTGACATATTGTCAACTCACTGAATTGACAATTTAATTTATTTTTTATGCTAGGAGAATGATTAGAAAATTTTAAATTTTTCCCGTGTGCAATATTTATGCATTAACAGGGTAGGGCGCATTATGATCCAAATAACCTCCGGACAGAAAACAAGAAAGATCAGCGGTTCCGGGGAAGTTGGTCACATTTTTCACAGCTGGTGGAGAGTAACGTCCACCATGATATTGCTTACACTCGGCATGTGAACTATATCTCACTAACATCCAAGGTCCACATGGCTGGTTATTGTAAGCAGATTATGATGCGCCCTTGATCCTCATTTTGCAGTCTTCTAAAACCAACATCCACCAGAAACCATTTGCAGACTCCACCAAAAGCACCACACTCTATTGGAAGCCCAGTCGCCACACCAACTAAAGCACCAGCCATCGTCCACTGAACATGCATAAGCGCATATCAACAAAAAAAACCAATTTCTGCTTTTTTGTTCAAGTTTGAAATTTCAATTTAGGTTGAAGAATATGCTCAAAAAAATTCTAAATACTTTCTTTTGAACTGCCTTAATGACAGTCTCCAGTTATTTAGGTATTTGGTCTATTTAGGTAGCAATTTAGGCGAAACCAACCTTAATATAAAAGAACAAAAATATTCAATTGTTTTCTATTAATTTGGTTGCAATTCAATGCGAATGAGATATTCAATTATTTAAAAAAAAATGCGTTAACTTTACCAATTATCTGTAATATTAAATTTAATCTGAGTACTACCTTTAAGTGCGCCTGAGCGCATTGAATCTAAAATTCCTACACTGAAAGAAATGGTGCTAGTAAAATCAACAAATCGGTTCTGTTGTTCTTGACTTAACGGAGATTCAGTAAAATTTATCGAATTATGGTTAATTCGACCAAGTTCTTTGTCAAGCGAACGAATTAATTTAGCCATTTCAACAGGAGAGAAATTGTCTCTCTTAAGTTAACACAATTCTGTAAAATAGACAGATTCCTAATCAAGCTAACTGATTTTTTTGTTAACACAACTGATCTCACTGGTCATTTCGACAGCGATCAACAGTCAATACATGAGCAAATTTCAAAGAGAATTTTACGCTCACTGCGCTCTGTGCTGTGTACTTATGTATACTGTGTACTATATGTATGCACATATTTAAGTACGTATGTATATGGCGGCCGCCGTGGTCTGATGGTAGCGTGTTCCGCCTACCACACCGAATACCCTGGGTTCACACCCCGGGCAAAGCAACATAAACATTTTAGAAATAAGGTTTTTCAATTAAAAGAAAATTTTCCTAAGCGAAGTCGCCCCCGGCACTGTTCGGCAAGCACTACGAGTGTATTTCTGCCATGAAAAGATCTCAGTGAAAACTCATCTGCCTTTCAAATGCCGCAACATAGGTACCTTCGTACAAAGCTGTCGCAACAACGTTTTTTGTTCATTTGACTACTAAAACGGTCAATTACGAATCAATGATTTGTGGGCAGTTGATTCAACATTTTGTTGCGATGGATAAAGATTGACAGAAATTTCGGTAGATTTTACCAGTCTTTTTCTTTCAGTTTATTTATAAAAGATAGCTACAAAAATTTTCATTACTGGATAAAAAAATTATTACCTGAAACCACCTTTGATTGCCTGCATAAAATTACATAAAATTACAACAAAAGCAAACTAGTTAATGAAATTTTATATTGGATTCTTTGTGTCCTTTTGCCTTCTTTCCTCTCTTCATTCATCAAGCAAAATTATCGGTTTCACTGATGCTTGTATTAATTGTGGTTTGTGGGCAATGAAAACAATGTTTTTTTTACGCTGTAGCTGAACATATATGTACACATACATATATAGTAAAACGTAAGTCGACTTGTGATCAAATCTGTTTAGAATATTGTTAGAACGGCTCTGATGTCTCGTAATTTATCGCCAGCTTACTAAGCATTGGTTTGTCAACAATTGCAATGGATTGTTGAATGTGCACATTGTGTGGCTTTTGTTAACTACAAATTTGGCAGGTGTACAACTATCGGATTTGCTTTTAGCTCAGTGCAACATTATATATGTAAGTACATGTATGCGCGTACCCTGTAGGAATTTCGGTAGCTACTCATTGAAATTGTGGAGTTCTTCCACTCAGGAGCCACGGCTGAGTAGTAACGGCGAAAATATTTCTAAATAAAGGACGGAAAAATTCAAAACCTTGGTGCATGGAGGTAGGCCCAGATCTCTGTTAAAAAGGAGATTAAAATTTTAGTTTTTTTTTTAATTTCAGCAATGATGATGTAAAATCAGAAAACCTCAAGCGTAATAGCAATGAAATCTGAATGGTCTCAACGTACATGCCTAATGGGGATGTAGCGGGACCTGCTATACTGGGTGAAATTACCGCTGAAGCAAGGCTGAGAGGTATTGGCGTGATTGCGTGTGCCGATGCAAACGCCCACCACAGCATCTGAGTAAACTCGGATACTAATAAGAGAGGTAAGTCTCTATATTAATCTTATTGTAGATGGGCTGCGAGTCAGCTCAGCAAGCGTTGGGCGGACCCCAGCAGGAAAGTAAGATCTTTCTGGATGGAGGTGAATGGCAGGATGTCTGCCGAAAAAATTTGGCTCATTAAGGCTCATCTATCAATGATCATTGGGGTTTTGACAAGCACTGTCCAATGGGAATCCATGCGGTACGTGTCATTATACTGGACAACCAAACCTGTATGGAGAATGATCAGGTGGAATCATTGAATCACTTTTTGCTTGATTGCCCAGCTATTGCCAGAGCTAGGCGAAGGTACTTGGTTCGCGACTCACTTGCATCTCCAGATAATTTATCCAAGGTTGAGATCGGTTTTATTGGAAACTATATTGTTGCAACGCAACGATTCTCTAAGTAACTATGGCTACGTCACTATGTGATATCAAAACGGACCTTCATATTGTCCAAGTGAGCTTCACCTAACCTAACCTTATATAACTTATAGGGGAAGCGCAGTGTATGGGAGTGTAAGTTACCAAATTTTTTTTTAAACAAAACAGAAAACGGGCACAGAGCTTTATGTTTTGCGTTTTCATGAAGTCAGTTTCAGAGATATAAAAAAATATTTGGTGTTGGTATAAAACTGCACCTGTTGTTGTTGTAGCGATAAGGACACTCCCCGAAGGCCTTGCGGAGTGTTATCGATATTGATGGTCCTTTTTCGGATGCAGATCCAGTACGCTCCGGTAACAAGCACCATAGAGGCACTAGCCCGACCAAGTCCGAAACGATTTGTATGACCACATGGATCATTTTAGGCCATCGCGCCCTCCCAACCCCTCGATCCATCAGGAGTTGGGGGTCACCAGAACCTCGGATGATATTGAAACAGGTTTAGCCACGGGTTAGTGAGGTTGAAAATTGGTTTGGAGAAGCTATATATTGCGCTACATAACCCCTTGAATCAATTTTGTATTTTAGTCGCCTCTTGCGACAGGCATACCTACTACGGGTATATTCTAAGCCGCATAACCCGCTGGAGAGAAACTGCACCTCTTCTTTCTTTCGAGCTGTTTTACGCAAAAAGGTACTTTAATTACAGCTTAAAACTTGGAAAAACTGAGCTTGTAGTTTGACTGTCTGTCTGTGAAAACTGTCTGAGTTTTTCGGCACCATGAACCAGATAGAATGAAATAGTTTGCTGGGAGCAATGAAAGGTAGTTTACGCAGAGTTGTAAGTCGTTCCACAGTTCACTATTTTAATCACCATGTTATGTACCCTATGGGGTAGTTACAAAACATGATATATGTACATAAGTAGGTATGTGTATCTGAAAAAGTCATAATAACAGAAATCCAATACGTTATTTCCCTGCACACATACCTACATACAAATATATAAGTAGGTGCAAACATATGTATATTAACAAAATTTGTCTTTGCGGTTTAATTTTACATTTTCAAATATTCTTTGAAGGTACATAGGACAAAATCTGAATCTAATACTATGTTCAAACAGAAAAAAAAAATTGATGCAATTTCGATTTAAATTGAGTGGTGTTCATACAACTCAATTTACCTTACACAATAGTATTTTGATAGCTGGTTGGCTCATCTCTACAGCAACAATATACCTTTGTTCAGACTGTCAAAATGTGCGTGTTGGTATTAGGCGAATGGAATGGAATGAAAACATAAAACTTTAAAATTTTTTTTTGTTGTAAGAAAATGTGTTCAATGTTTTGGTTTCACTTTGAGTTTGCCATCTTCTTTTGACAATTCCTACTCCAGTGAAATGAAAAAAATAAAATCAGCTGATGGAATGAGCCAACCATATGGTTGAGCCATGCGTAAAACTGACGTTTAAATTTACTCAATAAACACACTTCACAAGGTTGAATTTGCAGTCTGAAACAATTTATTACGCAATTTTGTTTAAATTGGCAATTTATTATTACAATTTTTTTATGATAAATTGCGTAATAAATTGGCCAAATGGTATAAATTGCCAATTTGGTGTGTGTTTGTACCTAGTATAAAAAAAATTTTAAATTGCATATGTAAATTTTAAGGGGTAAAACTATAAATTTGAATTTATATGAGCGTAATAAGGTAATAAGCAATATACAGCAAATTTTTAAGTTGGGAAACCGGTTGTGGAAGGAGAGGGAAAGAAATAGAAAAGCAAGCAACGGTAAAGTGAGCAGGAGCCTCAAAATAGGGAAAATTGATGGAACAACGGAAAATAAGAACGAAAACAAATGAACTAAATGGATGTACGAGGTATAGTGGTTGCGACCCACGTCACACAAGTAGCCACTGAAAAGTCGTTTTGATGACATTAAACTGCTCTAGACCTACTAAATGTTACATCGAATAAGTACTACAAGTAGTCCGAGTTGTTTATAAACTCAATAATATAAGGAATCCCTATTTTCCATAACCTACCTAGATTTCCCGAAAAAGGGACTTTTGAAGAAACTTAAAACTGTTCTATGTAGAGCCGGAAGTGTTTGTTGTTGTTGTTGTTGTTGTAGCGAAAAAGAATACTCCCCGAAGGCTTTGGGAAGTCTTATCGATGTTGATGGTCTTTTGCCGGATGCCGATCCGGTAGGTTCCGGTAACAAGCACCATAAAGGTACTCGCCCTACCATCTCGGCAACGATTTGGTACGAACACATGAAACCTTCTAGGTCATATTGCCCTCCCACCCCTAGACCTAGCAGGAGTTTGGGGTCGCCAGAGCTTCGGCTGTTATTGAAACAGGTTTAGCGACGGGTAGGTGAGGTTGACAATTGGTATGGAGAAGCTGTAAGTGGCGCTGGCAACACCCCGATTCATTTGGGTATTTAAGTCATATCTTATGAGGAGCATACCTGCCGCGGCTATACTCTCAGCCACCAAAACCCTAGCAGGTAGTCTCTTTGCTAATTACGCTTTTACAACTTCTGCAGTGGTTATTATGCGGAGTATAACACCTTTCCGCCTGCGTATCTAAAGCTCAATGATTGAAGCAAATCAGTGTAAGTTTATGACTATCGGCTCTATATCTACAAGACGGCTGGTCCTTCTGTTATTGTAGTCTGGTCGTGTAGCTCATGATATTGCACTGCGCTTGGTGCTCTTCTACTTTTGCTGAGATTTTTTTTAACGAAAGTGAAAGAGAAAAAGGAACGAAAAAGGTAGGGAGGGGGGTAATAAAGAAGAAGATAAATAAAGATACGGTAATGGTAACGACACGGATGAGACTTACGATTTTAGACCTTAATGGTGATGCTGTACATGATGATGATAATGATGAACAGAAATCAAAGCGTATAAGGCGAACACGAAAATGGAATAACCAGGCCACGATTTAGGCGAGCGCTTGCCTGAAATTCACATATAAAATATATTAAAACAAAAAATTTGTTGTAGATTGGACCAAATTTCATTGAGTAAAAAAAGCTAAAATTCATTTTGATAAGATCCAGCATATTGCTAGAACTTTTATGATCATGTGAACAATGAACCATCGCACTCTACGGTCTATGAATGGAATCAATATTAATTTGCTATAGTTTGGGCTTTGCTTTGGAAGCCGTTACACCATTGACAACTAAAAACTTCATACTTCAAAGGAATTTGTATAATTGTGAACCAAAGCCGATAATCAAAATGAAGTCGGCGTAATTTTCTTTGCGTTTTTGCGTTCTGATTGTCCATCACCACGATAAAACATCACATGTTTCAAATCCGATTGATGCATGGCTGGATTTCGCTCAACAAATTTCAATTGACGGACATTTTTTTGGATTTTGTAAAACAAAGTTGTGCACCTGTAGACATTTTTTACAAACTTACTGAAATTGATGGCATTCAATTGATGTTTCTTTTGTACATAGGATTACTGGAGTGTACATATGTTGAAGGACACAACACACAGAGTGTGAATATAACCATGCCTGTGTTTTTGTTGATCCATACAAAAATAAAAAATAAAACCCACATTGTTTTTGTAGGTTGTCTGCCAAATCACGAGGTTGCAAAAGGGTAGCATTCAAAGACAAATTGGAACAAAAAAAAAAAAAAAAACCAAACAAAAAAAAAAAAAACAGTGCAAAAAAAGTACATACTCTGGGTTAGTGTTGATTTTTTTACTTCCTTTATATAAGCTCGGTTGAATGTTTGTCCGCTTTTCAAACAAATCTTGCAATCGATTTTTAAATAGCCTCTCATTCAGCTACAAACGTGAAACTTTACACATAAGCTAGAACACCGTGACAATGCAACAAAAGAAGAAAAAAATCCGTTATGTGGCGCACGGATCGAAATAATTATATAAGAATTTGAAAATTTTCATACCAGCTTTTAAGTAACTTCTTGATGAGCTAGAGACTTGAAATTTCAAACTAAATTCAGAGGTCGATGACAGCCAATGACACGATACAAAAGGATTCGCTAGGGGGCGCACGCGATGAGATATTTAAAAAAATCGTACGAAACGGAGGGAATTTTGGGATTGAAAAATATAGAGGTGGAGCGCAATTGATTGGCTAATAATATCTCTTCCCCTACCAACTTTCCAATCCAAGTAATATGCGCTCCAATTTTATATTTTTACTTCTCATAAATAGTTTTGCAATTTCTACCCTGAAAGAAAAAGACTGGTAAAATCAACCGAAATACGGGTCAATTCAACCAAAATTTCTGTTAATTTTTATCCATCACACCAAGATGTTGAATCAACTGCGCACAAATCGTTGATTCGTAATTGACCGTTTTCATAGACAAATGAACAAAAATAAATAAATAAAAATATAAGGCGCGATACCCTCCGAAGAGATCTAAGGCCGAGCTTCTCTTTCAATTTGCGTCATGTTCCTCTTGATTTTCCCTAAAAATTGGCCGAACGGGACCCTACATGTTTCATGCCGACAAACCGAACGGCATCTGCAAGGCAGATGAGTTTTCACTGAGAGCTTTTCATGGCAGAAATACACTCGGAGCGTTTGCCAAACATTGCCGAGGGGCAACCCCGCTTGGAAAATTTGTCTTCTAATTGAAAGACCTTACTTCTAAAATTTTGATGCTGCTTTGCCCGGGGTGCGAACACAGGGCATACGGTGTGACAGGCGGAGCACGCTACCATCACACCACGGTGGCACTTACTAACCCAACGTCAATTGGGCTTACATCAAATATGCTGGCACACATTAAACATTATACACTTTATTATTTTGTTTTATTAAACGCACTTTCACCAAATTTTATATTTTATAATTTATTTAATTTGTAGTTTTGAACTTCGCTTTGCAAATAGAAATGAAAATAGTAGTCACATAGCTGATTCTCAATTCTTTCGGTTGCAGCTCAGCTCATTCTCAATTTCTTCTCTCGCATGTGGTTGCCACATTTGATTTTTTCGAACAAAACTTTTAGTATAAATGTTTGACGTAACATTTTAAAAAGAGAACTTGTAAGTTATAGAAAAGTAAAAAATCAAACCGCAGGAAAGTAACTCACCACTGGAGTAACCTTAATGTAATTCGGCAAGTTTAATTTTTATAACACTTTAAGTTGAAGCGATTCCAAAACAGCTCAAACTTTTATTTTGTCGGAAACATCAACATTAAAAAAGGATGTTTTTTTTATTATCTTATTAGATTCGTTTGCGTGAGTGAAAATTCATAAAAGCTTGAACAAAATGTTACTAACTTTGGAAAAATCCTGTTCATTCAAACAAAACTTTTGCAACAAGAGGGCGCAAGTTTGCATTTCGCTTGTACGAGAAGTTGCAAAATTGTACCCGATAAATAGGTGTCCCGGTATCTCGTAATTTTTTGCACAGTAAATTCAAAAAAGGGTTTTTCGTTTTGTATTGATAAGTGAAAGACTAGTTTATTGTTGTTTTCCTTTTTTGTGTGCTTTTTCGATTTAGCGGTTTTCTTATTTTGGTATTTTTTTTTTTTAAACAAGTGGCACCATCGTCATAAGTACAAAGTAGATTGTAGATAGAATTTTACATAATTTTGCTAACTTAAGAGCGAAAATTTCTCTTCTGTTGAAATGACTACACTAATTTGTTCGTATGACAAAGAACTCGGTCGAGTTAACCGTAATTCGATCAATTTCACCAAATCTCCGCTAAGTCAAAAACAACAGAACCGATTTTTTGATTTTACTAGCACCATTTCTTTCAGTGTATGTCAAAATTTAAAAATCAAAGTTTAGCAAGAATATGTCTTTATATAAGGAGACATTTTTCGCTTATGTTTGTCCATTTTTTTATTTTATTTTTATTGTAAATATATGTTTGCTTATCAATTGAAATACAATGGTATAAAAAGTTGGAAAGTGAGACCTAAAATACAAATTTTTAAGGATAGGTCAGTAATTTAACTTTTATTTTCTATAAATGCTTTTTTTAATAAGCAGTTTCCATATTAGAGATCGAATATTCGAGTTATTCGAATGCTATAAAAATCAATTTTCAGAATTCGATTAGTTAAAATTGAATAATTGTATATCGTCGATTATCCGAATAATTGCTCTTTGTCGTTTATTCGAATAATCGTACTTCCAATATTGGGTTGGAAAAGTACGGTTCTCTCCTTTATTTTAAAAAAATTGTAAAAATGTCGATTTTTTTAAATTATTAAAAGAGTATTGTGTTTTCCCGAAAGTTTTGTATGCTTACTAATGTTTTTCCACTGGAGTCGGAAAGTTCAAATGTTTTACTTGCGGACATTAATTTTAAAGACATACCATTCCAAGATTTCAATATCTACTAACCGAACGAATTCACAAAGGAGAAATATTTTTATGTGTAAATTTTTTTGTTTTGAACACTTCATACAAAATCGAATTTGATTTTGAAAATCGAATATTCGAATAATCATTGAGTTGCGATTATTCGAATATTGTAAATAAATCAACTATTTGAATAGTGAAATTCGATTAATAGACGTACAAAAATTTAAGATCGATTAGGCCCTATGCCATATACGTTGATCTGTTTCTCTCCTTCTCCCTCTACCTCCAATTTAGGAGGAAACATTGACTCAATACTTACTTTAAATGATGCTTTCAGGGCGTTGGGAGAGATAGTTTCTAGAGTTAGTGGAGAACTAACGATTATAATGTACAACATCGGCGTCCCAGGCAAAGTTACCCGTCAGCTATTATCCAACATAACCAGCTCGATATGTAGCACCAGTGTGGCACAGATCTAAAATGACCCACTAAAAGTATACCAGTAGCCTACCATATTACTGCTATACGAATAACATGTGCTTATCGGACGGTGTGCGAGACGCAGTCCTTGTTTTACCTCAGAAAATCTCAGTAGATCTAGTGACAAGTGAGAGTGAAAGGTCACGACCAATAGTTGGGTGGCAAGTACGGTGCGAAAAATCGGGGAAAATCGCTGGCCATTTATGTTTGTTCGGAATATAGCAGAATGGTACGTGCAGAAGTACAGCAAATAAAACTACAACCTCACCCAGTTATTGAGAGGGTACGGCGATTTCAAGAAGTATCTACATAAGCGCAGGATAGAGGAGGGTCCTTTCTGTCCACAGTAATTCACCAAATTGGAAAACTCAGAACACGTAAAGCTTCATTGGCATTGTATTTGCGGTAAAAGACTCTATATACAAAGAGTTGCTGGTAAGGAGCCTTCCAGGAATTAAGTACCCCTATTGTACAGAGACATACATTGTTTGATTGCTGTGAATAAAATTGCGTTTCTAGTGATGACGCGATTGATGCATGCCAAAAGGGAACGAAGAAAAATGCGTATACGAAGCAGTGGCGACTAAATCGCCCCGTGACCTTCTATCGAATGGTGGTACCGCGGGGTGTGGCACATGAACAGGATTGGCCTGGTTTCATTGGGCCACTTGATGGCAGTGCGCTGCTCCAAATTCCAAGAAAAAAAAACTCTAGCTCTACCTCGACCTCTACTTTTCACTCCCTCTCTCACTCTTTCGCCCTCTCCCTCTTCCTCTAGTACTTCCTGCCACCTATACTTGTAGTGACTTAACCGTGGGCCCAATTAGTTCCCGAAAATAATATTGATCGATAGCCCACATACTTCAGCGATTGATGTAAATGCATATACGTACAGTAGTTTAACACTGAACTGAAAAAAGCCGCAAACTTCTCAGATACCCAGGTTTCAAGCGAAATGTGGTTTTAATTTTTCTACGTATTGTGTGCTTCTAATTGTTGGCGGTTCTTTATAAATTAATTCAGTTATAAATTCATTCAGTTCACAATAGGCCTAAAAGAGCGTGCTTAGATATATGTACATATATTTATCTATACTCCGAATTTTTCAGGTGAAGATGCCCCACAGAAAAGACCCCTTAGACAATAAAGCCCACTTAAAGAAATACGAGGAAGATGTAGAAATTAAAAATAGATCTGCTTAACATATCAGCCTTTAAGTGCACCCGTATATGTAAGTACTTTTATGTTTGTTTCCGTATGGGACTTTTCAACGAAGTATTCAATTATAAAGAAATATGCGTTATGATACTTCAGGTCATAAGACCTCGTCAATAAAATCTTTAGGCTCCTATTCGTTCAATTCTGAACTAACACCAAACTCTCGCCGATCTCTTCCAGCAAAGAACGCTTGGGTATGCCCCTGGCCAATGCAAGCTAATACTAAAAGAACACATCAAACGTCAAGCCGACGAAAGATGGCTACAAACACCGAGGTGTCGGACATCGTAGGAAATCAGGGCAAAATGGGGTCCTAAAATATCCTGCCACGTCTACAAACCAAGTAGAGATACTATCTCCACACTTGTGGGGCACTAACTGGGTATTGCCTTATAGGTAGGCATGCATAAAGGCCTTATCGTCGATGCTACGTGGATGAGGAGGAGGAAACCGTGGTTTAACTCATCTGCAACTGCCCGGCACTAACTGGCGCACGGCAACGGTACCTGGGTGCTCCATTTCTGGTTGTGGAGCATGACGTCAAGGACTTGATTTGTTTCCTCAAGCCCTCAATTTGGTCCGAAGAGGAAAGATAATGGTGTGTTTTTGTGGTTTCACAACGGGCCTCTTCGGGCAGCCGCTTCTACCTAACCTTACCCTACCAAAGTTAATATATCCTGTGTGTGAAGCACGCTGAGTATATCAAAATATCAAAAAAAGAAAAAAATATTGATTCTGGTACGATGGTATGCTTCCGTGTGACTGTAGTACTTAATATGTTTTCCGAATCTTATGTTTTCTGAGTAACATCGGTATTGGAATTTACCTATTACTAAATTGTAAGATGTTAAATTTTGAAGTTTCATTCTGATTTGACGGCTGTTAAAATTTTCATAATTTTTTTCCAAACGCACCGATCCACATTCAATATCCTTGCAGTCAATCAACGACTTCTTGTATATTGCAAACAAAACGCTTACAAAAAGGTATGCATGACATGAAATACATTGTGATTGATATCTGTACTTTATTGTCGATTGGATGTAGATATGTACGTATGTATGTACATACGTGTAGATATATATTAAAAATATGCGTGCATTAGTGCAATATTCTTGCTAGTTTTTTTTAAGAATGCAGCAGAAGGTACCAATTTGAGTGTGTGGGTGGTTTTGCAAATTTTTTGCCAATATAATAGCTCCGAAACATAAGCAGTTTTTCATATAGATGAGTTTAACACATGATTATGCATTACGAGTGTATTGCACGTATTTTTATCGAGAATGGCGGAATGAGCTTCACTGGCGCCATCTGATATTGAAAAGTAGCCAACTCCCCAATTTTCTTCCAAACAAATCATAAGAAGAAGAATTTGACATTTGCTTTGGCTAAGGGTGTTGGCACACTTTGCAAGTGAAATACCTTTTCCCACTGGTTAGTAAATTTTACAGTTTCAAGATAGAATGCTATGGTAGAAGCGTACTGGCCTACCACACAAAAGGTCCTGCGTTCAAGGTCTGGGGAAATCAACGTCAACGACTATAGAAAAAGTTTTTCCAGGCGGGGGAACCTTTCGGAAGTGATTTGGCATTATTGCCATGGAAAGCTTCTCAGAAAAAAGTGATCTGCTTGCAGATGGAGTTGGCATAAAACTTGTACAACTCGTTCTGTCAATTTAAAATTAAATAGTTTAAATTAAAAAGTAAGGAAATCTAAGTTCGGGTGAAACTGAACATTACATGCCCAGCTGTACACTTGAAGTGCTGTTGTTTGCTTTGTGTACTTAATAGCGTTACAAGGCTGCGCAATAATACATATACATATGGTTCTATTCTGGCGGCGGCGCTACGCCCATTTTTTTAATTTGAAGTTTTTCCTATCTATTGTTATAAAACCACTTGGGAATGAAATACCATTGATGTAAAGCTCCTTTTTGCAAAGATATAGCTTATTTTATTCGTCCACGACCCTTTTAAAAATCTTTTATATAAAAGTGGGCGTGGTCTTGAACCGATTTCGTTTCTTTTCTTCTCTCTTATGGTAAAGGCTATCGAATTTTGTTACGATAGGTTTAACGATTGTTGATTTATGATTAATAATATTTGTAAAATTGATTGTATCACAAGTGTGCGCTGTAACGTCCATTTTGAACAATTTTTTCAAATTTTTATCAAAAGTCTCAATATAAGTCCACACGTCAAATTTCAACATTCTAGGTGCATTATTTACTAAATATTCAGGTTTTTGTGTTTTCCAAAATGTTATATATATAAAAAGTGGGCGTGGTTATCATCCGATTTCCCGCTCATTTTCAATACCAATCTATTCTCGGTACAAATAAGCTCGTGTACCAAATTTGGTGAAGATATCTCAATATTTACTCAAGTTATCGTGTTAACGGACAGACGGACGGACGGACATGGCTCAATCAATTTTTGTTTTGTCGATATTGATGATTTTGATATTTGGAAGTCTATATCTATTTCGATTCCTTTATACCTGTATCCAATCAAAGTTATACAATCTAAGTTAATATGCTCTGTGCGCAAAGCACGCTGAGTATAAAAATCAAAGGTAAATGCTGCCACATACATTGTTTTATCGACGGGCTTGGGCGTCTTACCTAACTTTTTCGACAAGTGATCGATTAGTTATCCATTTGGTATTGGTTTATTATCATCGGGTTATCGTGTATAGACGATTTATCGCTTTAGTTGATTTATTGATCTTATATCGAAAAACTATCGCTTTGTTATCGAAAAGTTATCGACTTGTTATTGAATTATTCCCGAGTCGACGAGTAAATAAAAATAAAATAAATGCAAGGTGCGATAGATGCAAGGTGCCATAGCCTTCGAAGAGAATTTAGGCCGCGCTTTTCATCCAATTTGCAACGTGATCCTATTAACTTTCTCCGCAGTTGTTTTACTCGACTCGGTAGGCCATCTGCAAGGCAGATCAGTTTTCACTGAAAAGTTTT
This sequence comes from Eurosta solidaginis, assembly GCF_040869045.1. Classification (NCBI taxonomy): domain Eukaryota; kingdom Metazoa; phylum Arthropoda; class Insecta; order Diptera; family Tephritidae; genus Eurosta; species Eurosta solidaginis. The sequence goes on along the minus strand of NC_090319.1, from coordinate 24,166,681 downwards.
AAATGACCGAAATACACTCCGATCGCTTGCCAAATCTCTACCGAAGGGCGACCCCGATTAGAAAACCTTTTTTCAAATTGAAAAAATTGTATTCAAAATTTTTGAAGTGGTTTTGCCCGGGGATTTAACCTAGGATCTTTGATGTGGTAGCCGGTTTCCGGTTTATTATCGAATAATTAGTTTTTAAACGCCGTAATATCGGTTTGATAACATCGCTTTATCATGGCTGGCTTAATCGGTGTGTTGGCGACACGCTGTCAGTTTTTTCTATACTCAGCGTGCTTTGCACACAGATTGTATATACATAATATATATATAATATATGAACTTTGATTGGATAACGGTTGGTTGTACAGGTATAAAGGAATCGAGGTTGATATAGACTTCCATATATCAAAATCATCAGTATCGAAAATTTATTTAAATGAGCCATGTCCGTCCGTCTGTCCGTCCGTCCTTCCGTGTGTCCACTAACACGATAACTAAATAGATATTGAGATATCTTCTCCAAATTTGGTACACGAGCTTATCTGGACCCAGAATAGTTTGGTATTGAATATGAGCGAAAGCGGATGATAACCACACCCACTTTTTATATATATAACATTTTGGAAAACACAAAAAACCTGATTATCTAGTAAATAATACACCTAGAATGTTGAAATTTGATTTGTGGACTGACATTGAGACTCTTGATAAACATTTTTTGAAAATGAGGTGGCACCGCCAACTTGTTATAAAACCAATTTTACAAATATTATTAATAATAAATCAAAAATCGTTTAACCTATCATAACAAAATTCGGCAGAGAGGTTGCCTTTACTATAAGGAATGCTTTGAAAAAAAAAAAATTACGAAATCGGTTAAGGATCACGCCCACTTTTATACGAAAGATTTTTAAAAGCGTCGTGGACGAATAAAATAAGCTATATTTTTGAAAACAAGAGCTTTATATCAATGGTATTTCATGTCTCAAGTTGATTTATAACAGTAAATAGGAAAAACTTCAAATTTTAAAAAATGGGTGTGGCACCGCCCTTTTATGACTAACCAATTTTCTATGTTTCGGGAGCCATAACTCGAAGAAACATTAACGGATCGCAATAAAAATGGGTACACAAATTTTCCCTATAGTAGAAAATATTTCTAGTAAAAATGGTCAGGATCGGTTAAAGACCACGGCAACTTAGTTATAAAACAAGTTTAAATGGTTTAAAAGGGTCGTGGACTAGAATAATAAGCTATAGCCTAGCAAAAAATAGTTTTGAATCAATGATATTTCACTTATCAAGTTTTATTGTAAGAGGAAATTGGGAGACATTTTTTTTAAACGGGCATTGCCACGTGTTATGTAGAAAAGTAATTTATGTGAAATGAAATGAACAATTGAAGCTCACGCTGAGTATATAATGTTCGGTTACACCCGAACTTAGATACCTTTACTTGTTTTGTTTTCGAGTTGTTATGGGTAAGCAATCCTTAACTAATCACTTACGAATGCACTCAACAACTTGAAAAGATGCTATAGGAGACCAATAAATAATTTAAAAACATCGGCAGTCCATTCTTTAACTTTTTCGCATGTGTCAATGCGCAATTCAGGTTTTGCATGGTTTTATACGAGACATCAGTTAGACCTAGAGTTTACAGTTCTGAGCTTTGGTTCTTAATTTTCAGAATAACTCCACAGATCTTGTATGTATCTATATATATGACAAGATATTGTAACGGTATAAAAGAGGTTCCCTTTTATCGGCGCACAGAACCATGATAAGAAAAGTGTGCAACAACGTTTTCGGTGGTTTTGTGGGGACTCCAGCAGTGCAAGAGATAAAATAATATTGACCAAACCACGACAAAAATCAGGCTCATCAAGTCTATTAACATATCTATCCTGATGTGTGGCTCGTTGAAGATGAGATGGCTCTTGGAGTGTACGAGAGAAAAGTTCTCCGGAAGATGTGTGGGTCTGTCCGTGATACGAACGGCGAGTCGCGAAGTAGATATAATGATGAGCTGTGCGGGCTTTAAGCAGATAGGATGATAGTGCAGCGAATAAAAACCTGAAGGGATATGTTATGCGAATGTGCCAAGATGCTCCGGTCATGATAGTGTTTCAGTCAACACCGCAGTGTGGAAGCAGACGAGGGGGACCCCTCCACCGAGTTGAGAGAAACAGGTGGAGAAAGACTTGACCTACCTTGGTGCACCCAATTGGCGTTATCGCGTAACAGGGATAGCTGGCGCTACTTCTTACAAAACGTCAAAAATCGATGAGGCGGTTAAGCGTCAATTAATGAAAACAAAGATATTAAAGGTTTTGTCAGTTGCGCTCTGCTTTTAATAAATCTAGTACGGTAAGAGGAAATGAATATGAGTCCAAAAAAAAAATTAAAAAAAAAAAGTGTTGCTTTCAATCAGAACATCATTTCTCAAAAAATTGCGTTTGAGTATATAATTCATTTTCATACAGGGGATCCAAGAGCTGTAGCCCACTACGGCCAATGTCGCTGTCGTTTGAGTTACTTAATCCGCAATCTCTTTGATTTCATGGCTGCCTAAAGGTGTTGTTGTTTTCGCAATAACGCCAAGTATGCAAACAACAACAGCCTAAAGCATTTTTTTTCACGCTTAACATTCAACTTTGCTGATATCCGCTGCTCAGCCATCAGCACTGCCGTTGTGGCTAATCTTTACCACAGGCGGTATTTTTGTCGATGTAATTAAGATGTGAAAATAAAAGTGAAAAAAAAAAACATGATAGAGACTAAAAGCACCAGTTGTTTTTATTTACCATGCACATCAGTACAACATTGCACATACATACATACATATGTAGTGAAGTTTCCGTGGTTTACATATTGGGAAGGTTGAGAGAAAATTTTTAAAACTGGGTGTGCCAAAATATTTCATTTATACTGGTGCATAGAATAAAAAAATGACAGGTATATTATTAGTACATTATTGCCGTGCCTTTTTTGTTATAAAATAAACAATGTCGCCTATTACGAGCTGAATCCTGTCAACGAAACGCTGGAATCAAATATGGTTTTGGTTTTACAACAAAAGCATTTAATCAGACAAGCCTAGAGAAACTTATTATTTTCAACTTTTACTGATTAAACGAATTAAACTCGAAAATTGCCATACCACTTCATAAGATGGTTACCAGTGCGTATACGTAACATTTTTTCATGTGTAGCCATTTTTACTTACTACCGTAACTTCGTTTTGCCCAAAATTTTGGTTAGAAATTTGTGATTGCTAATAACTTAGGTTATCTTTATATATAAAAATCACGTGCGACAATGTTTGTCCGAAATGGACTCCTAAACTACTGAACCGATTTTGATATTGTTTTGCACCCCGTGTGTAGTTTGATCTAGCTTGAAATATAGGATAGGCTATATCTCAGTTTATAGTCGCAATATTATTTTATTGCAAATTTTTTTATATGTTTATGCGTAATAATAAAATGTTACGTATACGCACCGGGACTCATATTTTCAGGTGGTGCGTACATACTTCTATGTAATTGGTTGGTGTTAAATTATACAACGTGCTTATAAATAAAAAATATTATAGCGAATGATATCAAGTATAGCACATCACCAGGCCCGTCGAGAGAGAGGGGGGGGGGGGGATTACCCCCGGACCCCGGGTTTCTGAGGGGCCCGCGATTTAGAAGTACTAAGACATTTTTTTTTTAATTCAGGCGAGTTTTAGTTGTTCCATGTGCAATTTTTAAGCCGAATTTCAAAAGCAACGAATATCTGCATTTCGTTTTAATATTATAGTGAAGTGTGAAAAATAAAAACCTATATATATAAAAGGAAAGGCTGGAATGTGTGTTAGTTGGTCGCCGGTGTTTGAAGAGATGCGTCGGTCGATTTTGTTCAAACGTGGACCGGGGTACCCCTAGAACATGTTTATAGAATATGGATGACAAATGAAAGCTGTTGATGAGTGCTTTAGTACAGAGTAATATATTATACCGCTGGATGACTAGGGTCTCGAGATATAGGCCAACACGTGGACCCGGATACACCTAGAATGTGTGGGTAATATGGATATCAAATGAAAGCTGTTGCTGAGACATGCGCGGTTACAGGGGGGGGGGGGGACTTTTTTTGTATTGACTGTAATGAAGTATATAATACTAATCTACATAGTAATTTCTTATCACACAACGGATTTTTACTAATTTTTAATTGTTCTTGCTTTTTTACATTATTATTACATATATTTAAAAAAAAATCCCCCCCCCCCCCCCTTTTCGTAAAAAAGCAAAATCAAGAAAAATTTAAAATTAGTAAAAATCCGTTTTGTGATAAGAAATTACTATTTAGATTAGTATTATATACTTCATTACAGTCAATACAAAAAAAGGCCCCCCTGGAACCGCGCATGTGGTGAGAGCTCTAAAGTTTTCATTGTGATGTTCGGTTTAGTCGCATGAACCTGGCAAAACTGATAAATATGCGTGCGAGGCCGAAATAGAGACATGAATTAATAATACCAACATACCTATTTACATACATATGTCCTATTCGATTTGCCTGAAATTTGGTATACAAATTTGCCTATATTAGTATTTACAATCCTTTTTTTCCGAGAAGTAGACCAGAGACGGACTGGGACTGAGATTAAGACTAGGAATGGGACTAAGATTCGGATTGGGACTGGGCTGAGACTCGGAGTGGGACTGGGACTGGAACAAAAGAGATAGACTGAGAGATAGATAGAATGAGACGAAGATGGAGATAGATGAAGCGAAAAATATGGAGGGAGGAGTGAGTGAAAGGATTAGGAAAAAGTGAAGGCCAAACTAACAGAACAACGTCTGCCGGGCCTGCTAGTAGATTTATATAAAAGAATACAGTAAGGCTGCGTAACTTTGTGCGGTGTTGAGTTATTGAGTTGATACCGAGCCTGCCCCCAAATTCCAATTTTCGCTTAGCTAAAATTCCATCGCCAAAAATCTCTACAACAAAATAAAGTGCGCAGATGCATGCAATATTTAGCACCATGTGGTCGATAGCAAATACCAGTAAGTAACAGAAGTTAGGCTCTTATCGCTTATGACTACATGGTACTAAATGCTGCATATTTTTCTGCGCACTTGATTTTCTTTTAGAGATTTTTGGCGATGCAATTTTAGCTAAGCGAAAGTTGGAACTTGGGGGCTAGTGTCACTGAAGTTAACACATTGTTTCGTTATACCATGGCGCATTGACGCCACTAACAGCAATACCACTACAGACTTATCTTCGACATAACATCAATTCTCAACACTTCAACTCATTGCCGCCAATAACTCTCCAGTGCTAATCTACTTAGTACTAAGTACTGGTATTATGATCGGGCGACATTTGTAATTCGGTAATCGGAGTTGCTGTTAGTCAAAACTTCACCCCGATGCCGCCAACAAAACTGCTGTGACGCCACCTATGACTGGTAATAAATAGCGTTATGAGCGGGCGACATCTGTAATTCGGTAGTCGAAAGTTCCTGGTAGTCACATAATGCCACCTACGAATATTATAGCATAAGCGGGCGACATCTGTAATCGAGAGTTGCTGCTATTCAACACTGTGCGTAATACGCGAGCATGGAATTCATCACGTGGAAAGAAATTTTTCTGATATAAAATAGCATGGTTAATATCCATATTGTATAAACACATTCTAGTGGTAGCCGGGTCAACGTTTCGAGACCCTAGCCACCCAGAGGATTGAAGATTGTTCTGCAGTAAAGCACTCATCAACAGCTTTCATTTGATATCTTACTTACTTACTTACTTAATTGGCGCTTAACCGTCTAAACGGTTATGGCCGTCCAACAAGGCGCGCCAGTCGCTCCTTCGCTCCGCCAACCGGCGCCAATTGGTCACACCAAGGGAGTTTAAATCGTTTTCCACCTGGTCCTTCCAACGAAGTGGGGGCCGCCCTCTACCTCTGCTTCCATAGGGGGTTCCGATAGAAACACTTTCTTGGCCGGAGCATCATCTTTCATTCGCATAACATGGCCTATCCAGCGCAGCCGCTGCGTTTTAATTCGCTGGACTATGTTGATGTATGCGTATAGCTCGTACAGCTCATCATTAAATCTTCTTCGGTACTCGCCATCGCCAACGCGTAGAGGTCCATAAATCTTTCGAAGAACTTTTCTCTCGAACACTCCCAAAGCCGCTTCATCTGCTGTTGTCATGGTCCATGCTTCTGCCCCATATAGCAGGACGGGTACGATAAGTGACTTGTAGAGTATGATTTTCGTTCGACGAGAGAGGACTTTACTTTTCAATTGCCTACCTAGTCCAAAGTAGCATTTATTGGCAAGATTGGTTCTTCGCTGGATTTCAGTGCTGATGTTGTTGCTAGTGTTGATGCTGGTTCCCAAATAAACGAAGTCTTTTACTATTTCGAAATTATGGCTGCCAACAGTAGCGTGGTTGCCAAGGCGCATATGCGCTGACTCTTTGCTCGATGACAGCAGGTACTTCGTTTTGTCCTCATTCACCATCAAACCCATCTTTACCGCTTCTTTTTCCAGCTTGGAGTAAGCAGAACTAACAGCGCGGGTGTTTAGGCCGATGATATCAAAGTCATCAGCATATGCCAGTAATTGCACGCTTTTATAGTATATTGTTCCAGTGCGGTTAAGTTCTGCAGCTAGTATAATTTTCTCCAGCATCAAATTAAAGAAATCGCACGATAGGGGGTCACCCTGTCTGAAACCTCGTTTAGTTTCGAACGGCTCGGAGAGGTCCTTCCCAATTCTGACTGAGCTGATGGTGTTGCTCAACGTCATTTTGCACAGCCGTATAAGTTTTGCGGGGAAACCAAATTCAGACATAGCGGCATATAGGCAGCTCCTTTTCGTGCTGTCGAAGGCGGCTTTAAAGTCGACGAAGAGGTGATGTGTGTCGATTCTCTTTTCATGGGTTTTTTCCAAGATTTGGCGCATTGTGAAAATCTGGTCGATGGTAGATTTACCAGGTCTGAAGCCGCACTGATAAGGTCCAATCAGCCGGTTCACGGTGGGCTTCAATCTTTCGCACAATACACTTAAAAGGACCTTATATGCGATATTAAGAAGGCTGATTCCACGATAGTTGGTGCATTTTGCAGTATCCCCCTTCTGGTGGACTGGGCAAAGAACACTTAGATTCCAACCGTCGGGCATGCTTTCGTCCGCCCATATTTTGCTAAGAAGCAAGGCAATCTATCAGCGCCCACGGCCTTGTTGTTTTTCAATCTGGTTATTGCTATTCTAACTTCGTCATAATCGGGCGGGGGGACATATATTCCATCATCATCGATTGCGGGATCGGGTTCTTCATCTCTGCGCGGTGAATTGCTGCCCCCATTTAGGAGAGCAGAGAAGTGTTCCCTCCATAATCTAAGCACTCTCTGGACATCAGTTACAAGGTCGCCGTTTTCATTCCTACAGGAGTTTGCCCCGGTCTTAAAACCTTCCGTCTGTCGCCGTATTTTTTGGTAGAATTTTCGGGCGTTATTCCTGGTGGCTAGCAGCTCAAGCTCCTCGCACTCACGCCTTTCTGCTTCTGCTTTTTTCTTCCTGAAAAGGCGTCTTGCTTCCCTTTTCAACTCACGATAGCGTTCACACACTCCTCTTGTCGCGCTCGCTTTTAACGTAGCCCTGTAGGGAGCGTCTTTTCTTTCGGTTGCAACGCGGCATTCTTCATCATACCAGTTGTTTTTTCGTGGCCGCCGGTAACCAATTTTTTTCCTCGGCGGCAGTATGAAGTGCTTTGGAGATATGCTCCCACTGCTCCTGTATTCCTTCAGGATGAGTTGTGCCCTCAGAGAGCAGGTGTGAGAATCGAGTTGCGAAATCATTGGCAGTCTGTTGTGATTGAAGCTTTTCGACGTCTAGCTTTCCTTGTGTTTTTTGTTCCTTGTTTTTACCCATAAAATTGTATAAAAGTCGGACCAGTAGTTTTCAAGTTTTAAGCATCTGAATATACACTCACCACGATTCATTTTTATATATGTGACCCGGCCTATGAAAAGGTGGCTAATGAATCAACAAAGAAATTGCGAGAAACAGCTGTTAAAGATAAACAATGCATTTCTTCAGTTTCTTAGTAGTTTTTTTTTTTTTTTTTTTTGAGTCATAAGCCACCTTTTCATAGGCCGGGTCATATATATATAGATTGTAAGACTAGGGCTGGGACTGCAACGGGAAATGGACCAAGGACCGATTGTGGACTGGGACTGGGATTCAGGGCGGGACTGGGACTGAGACTGGGAAGAATACGAATAACTAGAGAAAAGAGAAAAGATTGACGGAGAAAGAGACTGAGAAAGAGATAGAGTTAGACAAAGATAGAGAGATAGGTATAGATTGGGGGAAAAGAATTGAAGGAAAAGACGAAGTGGGAGAAGGAGAAAGCTTGAGGTAGGACTGCATAAAAGGATAAGGAAAATGGGAAGGTATGGGTGGGAGACTAAAAGGTGAAAACATCTTAAAATTTATGCAGGTTGACCAAAGTAAGGGCGGAAGAGCATCTGCCGGGTCTGTTGATTTGGTATAAAAAGGAAGAGTAACATACATACAAACATTCAAGTGAAACTAATTTGAGCGTGCTCAAAAAAAAAAACTAAAAGAAAAAGGACTGCGGATGACTCATTGTTTAAGTCGTTTGACAAATGATAATAGAAAATCATACCAATATACATCCTATTGAACATTTCTGCACACCCAGTATACACCACCACGATTACTGTAAATTTGTCTGCTCACATCACAGTCAGTCGCAATGTTAACTCATGTTGAACCGGACGAAGTGCTGTAAATGTGAATATACGACATAAACAAACGCGTGTTTCAGCTCTTCTCACTCTAACAGAAAACCAGCTGCTCAAACTTTTCAAAAACTAATTTATAACAACGTAAAATGTTCACACTTTGTTTACGTATCATGTATGCATAAAAAGTGAAAACACAACAAAAAATATTGATGAAACACATCAGCACTAACAATCATTTTATTTGTATATGAATGTCTTTGAAATTTGTCAAATGCAACCAGAACAAATACTTTAATTAAAAACTTGTTGCATATATTAAATGTAATCTAGTTGTTGTGAGGTATTGCAATATTTTTTTCAAACGCTCTGTAACAAAGAGCGTGGAAATAAATTTTTTTTGCAAAAATCTAGAATCTCAAGCGGGAGAATTCATGCTGCAAAATAACATGAGTACCACGTTCTCTAGAGCGTTCACCCACTCCAATTATCGTATTGATTAATTAAATAATTGTAATATTTTAAATTTCAATTTTAAATGCAGTTAATTCGTTTATAGGTTTTTTTGGCTGAACGGGCAGCATGGGTTCTTCCACACTTCTTTATAAAGACATTTTCATCCACTGTGAATGCCCTCAGTGATTGGTGGTTGGCGGCACATTTGTCCAAACAGATTACTTCCTAGTAGTTTTCAACGAAACACTTGCTTTTCAACCTCTGCCAGACTGTCGAAAAACCGTACGCCCTGAAATCTGAGACGTCTTGTTTGCAGTACAAGACATTGGCAAAGAGAGTGATAAATCGACCCAAGCGGGTTAGGGGGCTTAAGATATATCCAAAGTAGTTATGTCTGCCCCAAGATCCGAATAATATCCCGAAATAATGTAATGGGTTGTGTAGCGCAACCCGTTCAAAGTGTTACCAGCGCAATTTATCGCTTCTGCAACCCAATAGTCCAGCTCACCTACCCGTGGAGAATCCTGTTTCTGAATCAGCAAAGGCCGTGATGACACCAAGTTCCTCATTGAATTAGGGGTGTGGACGGAATGGCCTAGAAGATTCAATGTGGTCATATTAAGTCGTTCCCGAGATGGTTGGGTTTGTACATTAATGTTGTTTGTTATCGGAACGTACCGGATCGATGTATATCCGGTAAAAGACCATCAACATCGATAACCCTGTCAAAATCCTTTGGGGAGTCTCTTTATCGCTAAAACAAGAACAACAAAAATCCATTCCGACTAGACACCGTCGCACACTATACGAGTTTATCACGTTGGTTTCTTTTCCCTTTAACACGGTGTGGTTGTCGACAAAGATCGTTACATTGGTGCAGGAGACCTTGCTATCCTGGGGTAGCCCAGCTGCTCTCGGTATGGTATTTACCACCGCCTGGAAGACACTACATGAGTCAGGAAATCGGCACGACTGATCTGTCTACAGTTCAGTTGAAACTTCCTTTTCATTTTTTGCGTGGTCTGTGTAGATTGTTATATCCCTGTTACTGCCTAGGCCTTCCTTCTGATCCCGTCCAGGCGGATGTCTTATTTTCTGCAGCTGGAATTCAAAAACCACCATAATTTGGTCATTGTCGGACTTTAAATCAGTAAGTGTCCTGTTTAGTCTTTCCATTGCCATGTCATGTTGAATTATCTTAGAAGTGAAGCCCTTTTCGCTGCCAAACCCTACAAGAGCACTTTTAGAGGCATTAAATTAAAACTTACATTTAACTTTTTCTAAGGTACGGTGCTTACACTGCTAATATTCCCTGGCATGTTGTCCCTTGTATCTTCCTAACCCTCTATTGATTGCTCTTTTTGTCTAGTCCCAAGACCAAAGCACCATATGATTCTATCGTACGAATAATTGTATTTTAGATGACACGTTTGCGGTGTTATTTTATTAGGAGTTTAGCCCGCTTTCGCGGTCAGCTTTGGTTTTAATTGCGATTCTTGTTCCGGATTTGATATCGGTTTGGGCCCCGTTTCGCTTCATTTTTTTGTTTCACTCGCGTTTATGATATACCGTACCGTTCCCACTCCGCTGGAATGACCAGAGTGACCACAATTGGCGCTGGTTGGTAGAGGGAAAAGCAACTGGCGCGCCTTGTTGGAGGGCCATAACCGTTTAAACGGTTAAGCGCCAATTAAGTGTGTAAAATTCACGGTGACTGTTCTAGTTTCTGTTTCGATTTAAATTCCATTCCCACTTTTGACTCTTATCCGGCTCCGGTTTTCATAGAGGTTTTGATTTAAATACCGCTTTTCATTCGAGTTCTGATTGAGTTTTGCTTCAGCTTTCGTTAAAAATTTCGGAACGAGCTTGTGTTCTGGTTTCGATTTCGATTTTGCTCAAGTTTCAACTTCGGTTACAGCCCCGGTCCATTTTTTTATAAATGTTTTAATTCTAGTTTCAGCTCCAGCCATAGCTACGGTTTGAGCTCCGGTTTCCGGTTCTTGTTTCGGTTTCAGCTCCAGATTTGCTTTCGATTCCGGTTTCACTTTAGATTACGGTTGCGGTTCCGAGTACGATATCGATTTCAGCTCCACTTCTGGTTTCAGTTTCAGCTTCATTTCCGCTTTTGGTGTCAGCATTGGTACCAGTTCTTATCAGGTTTCGGTTCCAATCTCAGTTCCATTCGTATTTCCAGTCTCAATATTAGTACCGGTCTTTATTCAGTTTTCGATTCCAGCATTGATAGTAGCACTTATACTGGTTATTAATGAAGTTTTTGTTCTAGCTTCAGTTCTGTTAACGTTTTTCTTTCGAGCTTAAGTTCTAGTTTGTGTTCCAGACTCAATTCCGGTTCCAGTGCAGATGTTGATTCTGTGGATTACGATTTTGGTATCAGTTACAACTTCGCTGCCACCTCAACTTCTAGTTTCATTTCTAGCTAAGGAGCAGCTTTTAAATCCGGTTTGGGTGTCAGTTTCGGTTTCAATTAAATTTATGCACCTTAATAAGATAAAAGTCATCTGCTTTGATTTGAAGAATACTTAAAGCTAAAGTACATAAATTTGTTAAATACTTTCAAGAGCTTCTAATGTAATGTAAGTTTGTTATCCAGTCGATCTGCCGGTCACAAAAACAACGGCAATAACTTTTTCTGACTAACTTTAACTTTTTCCTAAGAAACAGTTTGCCCTTGGCGGAAAATAATAATGACTGAATTATTATTTAATTTTAAGTGTAAATTCATTTTAAACTTTGCGTTGCTTACAGCAATTAGTTACTTAAACACAGCTGGAAAAAATATTACACTTCTTTTGAATGCCAATAAAAATGTATGGGGTATAGAGATATTAGCGAATATTTGCAGTGAAGATAGTCGTTTCCTTATTTATTCAGTATCTTACTTCACTTCATTGTACTAATCCTGTGTTTAAGGTTATTTTTTTACTCAGATATATGTACTTGTACAACAACAATGCATACCGTCTCTCAATGTGCTATTTCGGAGCTGCTGCGATTCGCTGCATTGTTGTTAGCGAATTGTTAACGGTTTGTTATCGTGGGGTTATCGGTTTGTTATCGAAGTGTTAGGGGTGTCTTATTTATGTCTAAACGACGAGTTGCCGTTTTGTTATAGGTGGTTTATTGAAGAGGTATAGTTGAGCTATAGATTTGATATCGGAGTGTCATAAATTTGATATCGATAGCAAAGCTTATATCACACCAAAATTAATAGGCAACTAACTTAAAAATCTGAGATTTCGAAGTTATAAGTACCATGGGGCTTGTCTATTTAATACCTATCGATCTGTATACTCAATTACTTATACATCCACTAATTCATGTGAAAAGTCATTTGAAAAATAAAATGTTTTTCGTGATTTCTGAGCAATGCGACTTTTTGAGTTGATCGCTGTTTTGTATCTAGGTATGCCAGATATGAGTTAATGATTTTTATCGACGTGCTAGCTTTCGAAGAGTTATAGATCTTATTGAAAACGTGCCAATTATTATTCGAAAAGGTATCGAAAAATTAATAAAAAAGTATCGATTTGTTATCAAAAAGCTATCGGTTTGTTATCAAACGTTATGGAATTATTATCGAAAATGTATCGATTATTCATTAAGAAGTTACCGATAGACTGTCACAAAATTGTCGAAAAGTTTGCAAGAATGTATAGTAAAACTTTGGATTTGTTATAAGCAGACAAGATATCGATTTCCAATCAAAAAAAGTTATAAATTTTTATCAAAAGTTATCGACTTTTTATCGAAAAACTATCGATTATTAATCAAAAGGTTATTGATATGGCATCACAAAGCTATCTAAAAGTAATGGATGCGTTATCAAAAAGCTTTCGATCGAGAAATTATCGAATTGTTATACAAATATTTTCAAATTGATATAGAAAAGATTAACAAAAAACTATCAATTTCTTATCTAAAAGCTACCGGTTTGTTATCAAAAAAAATGTATCGATAATTTGTTAGAAAGTTATCGAGTTACTATCACAACATTATCGAAAAGCTTCCGAAAATGTATCGTGAAATTCTTTTTGCTATAAGCAGACAAGGTATCGATTTCCAATCAAAAAGAAATCGACTTGCTATAAAAATTTTACGATTTTTATCAAGTGTTAACGATTTATAATCGAAAAACTATATATTATTTATCAAAAAGTTATCGATATGGCATCAAAAACAATCGAAAACAAGTAAGGAAGGCTAAGTTCGGGTGTAACCGAACATAACATACTCAGTTGAGAGCTATGGAGACAAAATAAGGAAAATCAATCTGGGGTAACCCTGGAATGTGGTTGTATAACATGTGTATCAAATGAAAGGTATTAAAGAGTATTTTAAGAGAGAATAGGCCATAGTTCTATGGATGAACGCCATTTAGGGATATCGCCATAAAGGTAGACCAGGGCTGACTCTAGAATTTGTTTGTACGATATGGGTATCAAATGAAAGGTGTTACTGAGCATTTTAAGAGGGAGTGGGCCTTAGGTCTATCGGTGGACGCCTTTTCGAGATGTCCCCATTAAGGTGGACCAGGGGTGATTCTATAATGTGTTTGTACGATATGGGTATCAAATGAAAGCTGTTAATGAGTATTTTGAAAAGGAGTGATCCTTAGTTCCATAGGTGGACGCCGTTTCGAGATATCGCCATAAAGGTGGACCAGGGGTGTCTCTAGAATGTGTTTGTACGATATGGGAATCAAATGAAAGGTGTTACTGAGCATTTTAAGAGGGAGTGGGCATTAGGTCTATAGGTGGACGCCTTTTCGAGATATCGCCATTAGGGTGGGCCAGGGGTGACTCTAGAATGTTTGTACGGTATGGGTATCAAACGAAAGGTGTTACTGAGCATTTTAAGAGGAAGTGGGCATGAGGTCTATAGGTGGACGCCTTTTCGAGAAATCGTCATTAGGGTGGGCCAGGGGTGACTCTAGAATGTGTTTGTACGATATGTGCATCAAACGAAAGGTGTTACTGAGCATTTTAAGAGGGAGTGGGCATTAGGTCTATAGGTGGACGCCCTTTCGAGATATCGCCATTAGGGTGGGCCAGGGGTGACTCTAGAATGTTTGTACGATATGGGTATCAAACGAAAGGTGTTACTGAGCATTTTAAGAGGGAGTGGGCATTAGGTCTATAGGTGGACGCCTTTTCGAGATATCGCCATTAGGGTGGGCCAGGGGTGACTCTAGAATGTGTTTGTACGATATGGGTATCAAATGAAAGGTGGTAAGGAGTATTTTAAAAGGGAGTAATCCTTAGTTCTATAGGTGGACGCCTTTTCGAGATATCGCCATAAAGGTGGACCAAGGGTGACTCTAGAATGTTTGTACGATATGGGTATCAAACGAAAGGTGTTACTGAGCATTTTAAGAGGGAGTGGGCATTAGGCCTATAGGTGGACGCCTTTTCGAGATATCGCCATTAGGGTGGGCCAGGGTGACTCTAGAATGTGTTTGTACGATATGGGTATCAAATGAAAGGTGGTAATGAGTATTTTAAAAGGGAGTAATCCTTAGTTCTATAGGTGGACGCCTTTTCGAGATATCGCCATAAAGCTGGACCAAGGGTGACTCTAGAATGTTTGTACGGTATGGGTATCAAACGAAAGGTGTTACTGAGCATTTTAAGAGGGAGTGGGCATTAGGTCTATAGGTGGACGCCTTTTCGAGATATCGCCATTAGGGTGGGCCAGGGTGACTCTAGAATGTGTTTGTACGATATGGGTATCAAATGAAAGGTGGTAATGAGTATTTTAAAAGGGAGTAATCCTTAGTTCTATAGGTGGACGCCTTTTCGAGATATCGCCATTAGGGTGGGCCAGGTGTGACTCTAGAATGTTTGTACGATATGGGTATCAAACGAAAGGTGTTACTGAGCATTTTAAGAGGGAGTGGGCATTAGGTCTATAGGTGGACGCCTTTTCGAGATATCGCCATTAGGGTGGGACAGGGGTGACTCTAGAATGTTTGTATGATATGGGTATCAAACGAAAGGTGTTACTGAGCATTTTAAGAGGGAGTGTACATTAGGTCTATAGGTGGACGCCTTTTCGAGATATCGCCATTAGGGTGGGCCAGGGGTGACTCTAGAATGTTTGTACGATATGGGTATCAAACGAAAGGTGTTACTGAGCATTTTAAGAGGGAGTGGACATTAGGTCTATAGGTGGACGCCTTTTCGAGATATCGCCATTAGGGTGGGCCAGGGTGACTCTAGAATGTGTTTGTACGATATGGGTATCAAATGAAAGGTGGTAATGAGTATTTTAAAAGGGAGTAATCCTTAGTTCTATAGGTGGACGCCTTTTCGAAATATCGCCATTAGGGTGGGCCAGGTGTGACTCTAGAATGTTTGTACGATATGGGTATCAAACGAAAGCTGTTACTGAGCATTTTAAGAGGGAGTGGGCATTAGGTCTATAGGTGGACGCCTTTTCGAGATATTGCCATTAGGGTGGGCCAGGGGTGACTCTAGAATGTTTGTACGATATGGGTATCAAACGAAAGGTGTTACTGAGCATTTTAAGAGGGAGTGGACACTAGGTCTATAGGTGGACGCCTTTTCGAGATATCGCCATTAGGGTGGGCCAGGGGTTACTCTAGAATGTTTGTACGATATGGGTATCAAACGAAACGTGTTACTGAGCATTTTAAGAGAGAGGGGGCATTAGTTCTATAGGTGGACGCCTTTTCGAGATATCGCCATTAGGGTGGGACAGGGGTGACTCTGGTATGTTTTTGTACGATATGGATATCAAATTAAAGGTATTAATGAGGGTTTTAAAAGCGAGTGGCCCTTAGATGTATATGTGAAGGCGTTCTCGTGATATCCACCAAAATGTGGACCAGGTGATCCAGAAAATCATCTGTCGGGTACTGCTAATTTATTTATATATGCAATACCACTAACAGTATTCCTGCCAAGATTCCAAGGGCTGTTGATTTCGCCTTGTAGAACTTTTTCATTTTCTTCTACTTAATATGGTAGGTGTCACACCCATTTTACAAAGATTTTTCCAAAGTTATATTTTGCGTCAACAAACCAATCCAGTTACCATGTTTCATCCCTTTCTTCGTATTTGGTATAGAATTATGGCATTTTTTTCATTTTTCGTAATTTTCGATATCGATAAAGTGGGCGTGGTTATGGTCAGATTTCGCCCATTTTTTATACCAAGAAAAAGTGAGCTCAGGTAAGTACGTGGGCTAAGTTTAGTAAAGATATATCGGATTTTGCTCAAGTTATTGTGTTAATGGCCGAGCGGAAGGACAGACGGTGGACTGCGTATAAAAACTGGGCGTGGCTTCCACAGATTTCGCCCATTTTCACAGAGAACAGTTACCGTCATAGAATCTATGCTCCTACCAAATTTGAGAAGGATTGGTAAATTTTTGTTCGACTTATGGCAATAAAATTATTCTAGACAAACTAAATGAAAATGGGCGGAGCCACGCCCATTTTGAAATTTTCTTTTATTTTTGTATTTTGTTGCATCATATCATTACTGGAGTTGAATTTTGACTTAATTTACTTATATACAGTAAAGATATTAAATTTTTTGTTAAAATTTGAATTTAAAAAAATTTTTTTTTAAAAAGTGGGCGTGTTCTTAATCCAATTTTGCTAATTTTTATTTAGCGCATATAGAGTAATAGTAGTAACGTTCCTGCCAAATTTCATCATGATATCTTCAACGACTGCCAAATTACAGCTTGCAAAACTTTTAAATTACCTTCTTGTAAAAGTGGGCGGGGCCACGCCCATTGTCCAAAATCTTACTAATTTTCTATTCTGCGTCATAACGTCAACCCATCTACCAAGTTTCGTCGCTTTATCTGTCTTTTGTAATGAGTTATCGCACTTTTTCGGTTTTTCGAAATTTTCGATATCGAAAAAGTGGGCGTGGTTATAGTCCGATATCGTTCATTTTAAATAGCGATCTGAGATGAGTGCTGAGGAACCTACATACCAAATTTCATCAAGATACCTCAAAATTTACTCAAGTTATCGTGTTAACGGACGGACGGACGGACGGACGGACGGACATGGCTCAATCAAATTTTTTTTCGATCCTGATTATTTTGATATATGGAAGTCTATATCTATCTCGATTCCTTTATATATGTACAACCAACCGTTATCCAATCAAACTTAATATACTCTGTGAGCTCTGCTCAACTGAGTATAATAAATCGATTCGATATTGAAAAGCTTTCGATCGAGAAATTATCGACTGTTATACAAATATTTTCAAATTGATATAGACAAGAATAACAAAAAACTATCGATTTATTATCAAAAAGCTACAGGTTTGTTATCAAAAGTTATCGAACTATTATCCAAAATGTATCGATTATTTGTTAGAAAGTTATAGAGTTACTATCACAACATTTTCGAAAACCTTCGGAAAATGTATCGTGAATTTTTTTTTGTTATAAGCAGACAAAGTATCGATTTCCAATCAAAAAGAAATCGACCTGCTATGAAAAGTTTACGATTTTTATCAATTGTTAACGATTTATTATCGAAAACCTACAGATTATTTATCAAAAAGTTATCGATATGTCATTAAAGCTTTAAATCGAGAAATTATCGACTTGTTATAAGTAGTTATCGATTTCTGTTGGATCTGCTATCAATTTGTAATAGCCGTGTCACCGATTTGCTAAAGATGTCTTGTGATGAAAAAGATAAAAATAAAATCAATAGCTTGACAATAAATATTCGCTATGGATAGTAACACAACAACTTGTCGGCGTCGGTTGTTACACATAAGCTGACGAAGCTCTTCCCAAAAAGCCAGAAAATATTTGTTTCCGGTAAAGTTACTTATGTTGTGGCTTAACTGCAAACTCTTGGTCGAGCTCTAGTTAATTTAAAAATACTAGCTTTCTAGACCAATGTTTGGGATTCACCTACAAGTCGCGTGAGCGTAGCAATGATTTCAGCATGAAAGCATTCAATCAATTTTCACTTGTACTTCAAGGGTTTAACATCTAATGAGCATAGATTCAAACATCCTACTTATATACACATACTACAAAACACACATACTGCAAAAAAAGTTGCGTTTGTATTCGAATCTCTGCCGGCTTGTTGCTTCACTGTTCTTGACGTACAGCTGTTTGTTTACACATTGTAGTTACTTTACGAGTACTTGGTACTCACGCCTTGTTTTCCAGCGATAACATCGATATTCAGAGAGTTATTCTATATTAATTATACCTTTCATGAACATAAAGTGGTATATTAACTTTGGTCCGATGTTTGTAACGTTGAGAAATATAGAAGATAGACTCACCATTAAGTACACCGAATTGATCAGGGCGATGAACTGAGTTGATATAGCGATATCCGTCTGTCCGTCCGTATGTCCGCCCGTCTGTCTGTTCGAACGCAAACTAGTCCCTCAAATTTTGAGATATCTCAATGAAATTTGTCACAAGGATGTATTTTTATATTATATAAGACATTTGTCGGATCCGGTAGGATCGGACCACTATAACATATATCTCCCATACAACCGATCGTTCAGATAAGGCGATTTTGGTCATTCCTGCCGCAATTTAGAAAGTATAAACGTGAAACTCGGTAATATATATTCTAATATATCATAGAAGATATCCAGAAAAAATCACTTTGATTGCAGCTATATATAGTATATATCCCATACAACCGATCGTTCAGATAGAAAGATTTTTAGCGATTTCTCCCTTAATTTCCAATATAAAAACGTTAAACTTGGTGATATTTATTATAATATATCATAGAAGATTTCATGAAAAAATCATTTTGATCGGAGATATATATAATATATATCCCATACAACCGATCGTTCAGATAGAAAGATGTTTAGCGATTTCACCCTTAATTTCCAATATAAAAAAGTTAAACTTGGTGATATTTATTCTAATATATCATAGAAGATTTCCTGTAAAAATCATCTCGATCGGAGCTATATATAACATATATCCCATACAACCGATCGTTCAGATAAGGGGGTTTTTGCCATTTTTTATTTTATATTTATCTTAAAAATCGTTTAGGTGTGTACATCTGTTCACTATATATTTCCTATCTTATACATCCGATTATTTGGAGATTACGAACGGGATAAGATTATTGTTCAACCCCATTCATGAAAGGTATGAAGTCTTTGGCACAGGCGAAAACAGTCCCGTCCTTACTTGTTTATTTAACTTTATTAAGTTATAAAAGCCAACAATATAAGTTCTCATTTATAGTATATTTCACTATTGTGGCAAGTAGAAAGTAGCGTAAAACAACATAATTTCGAAACTATTTGCAACGCATGCCGCGTTTGAAATTAAGATTTAAAGCCTATTTTAGGACTCTGTGCAAACTTTTACCAGTTGAAAATCAAATACCAAAATTACTTCAGCAAGAAACTCAGTTAATATAAATTAAGAATTTTTATAAAGGTATGCCAAAGTACGAGCAAGTATTATGGTGGTCGAAAAAAAAAAGAAAGTTCGAAGTTTTTATGTTGACGTTTTTCTATGCCATTAAAATGTAAATGTACGTTATGTACATAAAATAAGTTTATGATTTCCTTTAGCGTTGTGAAGGATTAAAAAAATTTAAAAGGGTTTTTCGACCACCCTGGTAAGGATGAAAAATAGTATTAAAAATTTTCTTTTTAATGATTTCGGCATAATTTGCATATCAAGCGTGACCAGAATACAAATCAATAGTCAGAATCTAAAAAAATGAAAAGCTTAGGAAAACGGCTTTTCAGCTTTTATAAGCTCTCTTAGCCAACTGAAGAAATATTCTCTTATTAGTGAGGGATGTAACTGTCCGCCTCGAGGTTAATGAAATGAAAGTCATATTTCTGTTTCATGAAGTTTCTTACTTCAATTTCTTGTGTGACATCTTATTAAAAGTATTAACGTAACAGTTTGGATGTCTGTTCAGATGTCTCAGTCATGTCAGAGTGGACAGACAATAGTCTGGAAGGGTTTGCTGTGTATGTTTTGGAAAAGAGGAATCATATTCCCCATGGAAATGCTTTTTTTATTATTTCTTTTTTAATATTTGTGACTCAATCATGCCGGAACTGCCCAATGAATTTGCATGAAATTTGGCACAGCGGTACACAATGGTGTGGAAAGATTTATGGGCTACAATGTTTTTAAATGAGGTATTGGGTCTTACATCCCTTGCAGACACTTATTCTATATATATTGTATATGTACCTTGAGCAGTTACATTAAGTCTTCTTATGTTGTGGTTGTTGTTGTTGTAGCGATAAGGACACTCCCCGAAGGCCTTGGGGAGCGTTATCGATATTGATGGTTCTTTGCCGGATGCAGATCCAGTACGTTCCGGTACCAAGCCCGACCAACTCGGGAACGATTTCGTATGAGCACATGCGACCTCTTGGGCCATAACGCCCTCCCACCCCCTAGATCCATCAGGAGTTCGGGGTCGTCAGAGCCTCGGCTGTTAATGAAACAGGATTCGCCACGGACAGGTGAGGTTGACACTTAGGTTTGAGAAGCTATAATTTGCGCTGGAAACACCTTGAAAGAGTTGCGCTACACAAGCCCTTGAATCTATTTGGTATTTTAGTCCCCTTTTACGAGAGGCATATCTACCGCGGGTGCATTCCAACCCTTATCCCGCTGGGTAGTTATGAGGACGTAGAGTCATAGCAATTCACCTTTTGAGAGAAGTAGTGCGCGGATGAGGAGAGGGGGGGTTAAGTTAGGTTGAACTGGCTGGTCAATAAAGACCTAACACTGAATGTGTTCATAGTGTTACCATAATTACCAGCTTAATTGCTGCCTGGAGATCTGGCCGTGATGCGACGTTTTCCAAAACGGTTATGACTCTAAATTCTGATTTTGTTGGAAAAAAACTCAACTTGAGGTATAATTTGGGCATCATTCCATTACAATTAAGAGGTTCTTTTCGGGGTCGTTTTGAGGCTAGAACTGTATCGCTTAGGGACTGTTTTGATAATTTATGGATCTTTTCAAGATGATTTTAGAATTGCTTTTGGGATCATATCGAGCCATTTAGGGACTTTTTCGGAATAATTTTCGGAAATAATTCGAGATTATTTGGACCAGTTCGGAACTGTTTTCGGCATCATTTCGGGAAAATTTTTAAATTACTGCAGGTTTATTTCGGGACCATTTCGGGATTGTGATCGATATTATATTGGGATTATTTTGGTGGTTTTGAGATTATTTTCGAGCTTATTTTTGGACAACTTCGAGCGGTTTCAGTAGTTCAGTGTACTAATTTTTTGATGATGAGTGTTCGAGAGGAAAACTCTTCGAAAGATTTACGGACCTTTACGCTTTGGCGACGGCACCGAAGAAGATTTATTGATGCGCTGTGCCAGTTTTACGCAGACATCAACATAATCCAGCCAATTAAAACCAATCGGCTATGCTGGCTAGGTCATGTTGTGCGAATTATAAATAATGCTCTGGCTAAGAAAGTATTTTTATCGGAACCCACCTATGGAAGCAGAGGAAGAGGGCGTTAAAAGTTAGTGAAATCCACCTCAACACTCTTTTCGGGACCAGGCTGTACGAGAATTCCATTGGACCGATATTATTTTAACTATCGCCGAATGATTTGGAAATTGTTTTCGGAAATATTCCAAGACCATTAAGTTATCGTTTCGTGAAAACCTGTTTCAGGGGAGTATTTGATCCTACCTTTTTAAAACATGCGGTATATCCTACTTTCAACGGATCAGTACGGGTCTATCGCCGGATTATGTCACGATTGTGTGCGCTTTAATTTCGGGCTTGTTTCAAGATTATACACGATTGACGGCCTAGTAAATGCCTGCTGTAATGTCCTTCAAAGTGTGATGCATGTGAAACCACAAACAAATTAAGTCTCTTTCAAAAGTTGAAAATGTGGGTTCAGCTTCAATAGGCTGTTTTTGTTAGTCTAATTGGTCATACATAGGTACCGCGTTATCGCAAAAAGTTGTACAAATTAAAACTCAAACAAATGATGAGTATTATTGAAGCCACTCAATGGCAAATATTGACCACCAAACAAATAAATTGACATGTGGAATCGTTTATAAATAGCGACATCGAATATTTTGAAAAAACTTATAAACAAACAAGTTTGGGTGTGCGCTGCATTGTGGCGCTTGATTTGACAACAAATAATTGGTAGTGATGCACTTTTTCCTTGTCAACTGCTTGTCACGTATTGGCGCTTCAATGACTTCTTGTCCATGTCATCTAAGTTTAGTATAGTATACTACATATATATTATTATACATATTATGTTTATGCTTATGTGCGTGCGTATATACTGCGCATCTGTTTTTTTGTAAATCTTTTCTGTTTTTGTTAGATTCAAATGTCAAATACAAATGCAATTTGCACATTTAAAGGTTAAATGACATTTTTTTTTACATTGTCATATTTTCGCATTACTAATTTGTTAGTTAATATGCTAATATGAATTTGTTCATGGAAATTTGATGAATAAATGTAAATAACTAATGCACATTGCAAACAATCACGGTTAGTCTCAAAATATGATGAACTGTCATTTTAATTGCTTACTAATTGATATTTCGCTATTCTGACTCTGAGTTTGAAACAAATTATTAAGTGGATTTTTTGATAGAAAATCAACCTTTAGTAAGCATATACGCTATTACCCATGGCGAATCCATACCAGGTGATGGCAAAGCGATTTCAACCAATTCGCCGTGCAAAAGAATGTCAAGTCAAAATAAAATTTTAATTAATTTCGATTAAGTGCCATACTAAAGTACAAGGCGCTGTATGGCAAATAATCAAGAAGAAGCAATTAGCTGTTGGGATAACAACACCTGGTACTGAATTCGCCTTGGCTATTACCATAGATTTATTTTAAAATACGAATCGGTTGTCCTTTTAAAAGTGGGTACTTTTTTAAAACTAGCTACGTTTTTGCATTGGGTTCTTTTTGAATATTGTGACGAATATTAGCAACACTAAGGGATACTCTCATCTCTTAGCCGATGCTAAGCAGTGCCTTGTATGCACATCAATAGATCAATCAATATGCCTACACATATGTACGTACACGCAGCGGAGAAGGGACGCACAAACACATGCAGATATCTTATCAGAGATGCTCCCAAAAGTATGCCATTTTAATTGTGGAAATGTCGCTCACAAATACACGCGCATATGAGAAGCTATACACGTGCATCTGTAGTTATAATTATATGGCAGTAACTAAGTAAATTCTGGAAGCGCCTAGAAGATGCAACGAGGAAATCACAGATTATAAAAGCATCAACAGTAGAGGCGCGAGAATTAGTTTTGATTAAGCACGCTATCTGTCGAGCAATAGAAGTGTTATTTTGAAAGTAGTCTAAAAAAGACCATTTTCTATTATTGAATATTGGAGTTATTTATTGAACAGTTTAGTGATTCGAACCTTAGTAAAAGATTTGAAATAAGCGGAATTGCAGTAAATTCGATACAATATATTACTTTATACAACGGGTTATTTTTAAGAACCGGATACTCTTTCAAACCGGGTAATTTTGTGAACCGCATATTGTTTTTCAAGCCGGATACTTTTTTAAATTGTTAGAAACTAGGCACTATTTGGCATGGGGTACTATTTTGAATGGGTTACTTTTAAACCAAGTAGTTTTTTAGAACCGTATCTTTTTCAAACGGTTACTTTTGGATCTCAGGTATCTTTTAGAACTACAACCGGATCATTTTTTAAACGGTTAATTTTTGGATCCCAGGTATCTTTTAGAACTAGAACTCTAACTGATTTTTCTGTTAACACAACTGATCTTACAGGTCAGTTCAACGGCGATCAACTGTCAATACATGAGCAAATTTCGAAGAGAATTTTACGCTCACTGCGCTCTCTGCTTTGTACTTGTGACGATGGTGCCACTTGTTAAAAAAAAACACCAAAATAAGAAAACCATCAAATCGAAAAAATACACAAAATGGGAAAACAAACGAAAAAACCCTTTTTTGAATTTACTGTGAAAAAATTATTAGATACCGGGGCACCTATCTATTGGGTACAATTTTGCAATTTCTCGTCCAAAAGAAATACAAAATTGCGCACACTTGTTGCAAAAGTTTTGCTTGAACGAACAGGATTTTTCCAAAGTTAGTAAAATTTTGTTCAAGCTTTTATGAATTTTCACTCACGCGAACGAATCTAATAAGATAATAAAGAAAACATCCTTTTTTAATGTTGATGTTTCCGACAAAATAAAAGTTTGAGCTGTTTTGGAATCGTTTCAACTTAAAGTGTTATAAAAATTAAACTTGCCGAATTACATTAAAGTTACTCCAGTGGTGAATTACTTTCCTCCGGTTTTAGTTTTTACTTTTCTATAACTTACATGTTCTCTTTTTAAAATATTACGTCAAACATTTATACTACAAGTTTTGTTCGAAACAATCAAGTGTGGCAACTACATGCGAGAGAAGAAATTGAGAATGAACTGAGCTGCAACTGAAAGAATTGAGAATCAGTTTTGTGACTACTATTTTCATTTCTATATTCATATGTATGT
The DNA here is from genome assembly GCF_040869045.1 of Eurosta solidaginis. NCBI lineage: Eukaryota > Metazoa > Arthropoda > Insecta > Diptera > Tephritidae > Eurosta > Eurosta solidaginis. The sequence continues at coordinate 24,141,868 of NC_090319.1, read as the reverse complement.
ATAAGTAGCAAGCATGCGTATTTATGTATTCACATATTTACTTGTTTATATGGCGGTCGCCGTGGTGTGATGGTAGCGTACTCTGCCTACCACACCGAAGACCCTGGGTTCACACCGCGGGAAAAGCAGCATCAAAAGTTTAGAAATAAGCTTTTTCAAATAAAATGTCGCCCCTAGGCAGTGCTCGGCAAGCACTCCGAGTGTATTTCTGCCATGAAATGCTCTCAGTGAAAACTCATATGCCTTGCAGATGACGTTCGGAGTCGGCATAAAACAAGTAGGTAGCGTTCGGCCAATTTGTAAGAAAAATTAAAAAGGAGTACGACGCAAATTGGAAGAGAAGTTCAACCTAAAATCTCTTCGGAGGTTATCGCGCCTTACATTTATTTGTTTATATGTCAATATAGGTACTTTCATACAAAGCTGTCGCAACAATTTTTTTTGTTCATTTGACTACTAAAACGGTCAATTACGAATCAACGATTTGTGCGCAGTTGATTCAAAGTCTTGTTGCGATGGATAAACATTGACAGAAATTTCGGTTGAATTGACCCGTATTTCGGTTGATTTTACCAGTCTTTTTCTTTCAGTGTAGTACAGGATTTTTTTTTCAGGACTGCGTTCACTTTTTGTATCGAGAACTTTTCGAAATCGGTACTTTTTCAAAGGGCTACCTTTTTAAAACCTAGTGATTTTTAAAAACTGATACTTTTTTGAACAGGTATTTTTTCTAGAATCGCTTCTTTTTAAAAAGCCGAGTCCAATTTTAGAACTAGGTACTTTTTGAACCAGGCACAACGTATCTAAAGTAGTGTTTATGTATACCAAAGTTAGTAACTGTTACCACATGCAAGTGATGCTAATATGTATGTGTATGCGTGTTAAAAGAGTCCTGAAGGAGACCGCTTTTATTCTTTTAACCGATAACCAATATTCAAGATATAGAAAAACATTTGTCTCTATTGTTGTTGTTGGCTTTTGGGTTCTTTAAAAACAAGTCTCATCAAACTAGCTTCACAGTTACTTTGTTTGATGTTGTGCAGCGTGATGTGAAGTGTTATTGCCCTGGCCTTATTGTATTCAGAGTTATTTGAATTTTACTTTCTATATCCATTATAGCACGGATTCATGTTTGTCCTCAAATTTTAGTACAAAGTTGCGGAATAATGCAATGCGTTTTTGAGAAACTTTCCGTGGAGCTATAGTCCCGAAGTTTGGAGAATATTTCAGAACCTGAAGACAATGCAGCATGAAGGGAAACATTTTCGATAGTTGGCATGTCCGAACTCGGCGGTTTTTCCGTCAAACTCGGTTTCCGTCGAATAAACCCATCAAGCATTTGGGCTTGAGTACAATTGGAGCTCGTGTTGATAAAAATGCATACTTCTAAAATCTCAAGAGTTTTTCCGAAACAACCAACTCGAGAATCATAGCGTACTCAGCAAAAGAGGGAATTTTATATAAATCAAAAAATGCTATTACTTAAGTTAAAAAAATTTAATTCCGAACTTGTGGTTCTAACTCAAATGTAGGATTGCATACCACAGTATTTGCACGAAAATAAAATAAAAAATATTGTGATGGATTTCTGGGAAATTCCGCTTATTTGCAACCTTCTACTAACATTCGAATCACTTAACTGTTGAATAATGAACTCCACCGCGTCTCTCTCCGCTGCGTGTATTTACATATGTGTAGACATAATGATTGATTCGTTTATGTAGATACAAGTGACTGCCTGCTTTATTGTTGTAGTGGCTTCATTAACTTAACATCAGACTAGTGATGTAAGTATCACTTAAAAAAAATAAATGTCAGGCGCAATAACCTCCGAAGAGATCTAAGACAGAGCTTCTCATCCAACTTGCGTCGTGCTCCTTTTGATTTTCCCTACAAATCGGCCGGATGGGACCAACATGTTTTATGTCGACTCCGAACGGCATCTGCAAGCCAGATGAGTTTTCACTGGGAGCTTTTCATGGCAGTCCAAACACTTCCGAGGGGCGACCCCGCTTAGAAAAATGTCCTAACTGAAAAACCTTATTTCTAAAATTTTGATGTTGCTTTGCCCGGGGTGTGAACCCAGGGCATGCGGTGTCGTAGGCGGAGCACGCTACCATCACACCACGGTGGCCGCCATGTCCATGTGAGTATCACTTGGTATCACTAATATTCGTCACAACATATATTTTATTTTTGATTAATCATTACTGCTATCAACCACGTGTTTATTTCTCACAATAAACAGCTGTTAGTTTTGCTGGTATCACCTTGGATATTTTGTTTTCAACTCCACCTCAACTCGATATCCAATGTAGGATATCAACTAGATAAATGTGTTGAATATTCCTTTGAGAACTGTATATTTCTCAAAATCTCTCAAAGGTCGGAAAATAATTTAAGAATGACGTCTTGAGGAAGGCTTCGACGTTGGAGATTCGAGAAGTATACATTTTAGGAAATTTTTCAAAGGTCGGATAGTGACTGGAGAATGAACTTCGATATCAACTAGAGAACTATCTGATTTAAGAATAATTAAATAATGGTGGTCACCTCCGGATCTAGATATGTTTCGCTGGAGAAATTTTTTTTCCATGTTTGTTGGGTAAACAAAATTCAGCTGTTGCCGTATCTACAAATTATCTAGATAATAAAAAAGCAATGTTGCCGTACAAAAAAGCCTACCCCAAAGGCGGCCTTAAATTGTAACTGAAAAACTGCTCAGTAGTTTAACTAGAGTTTAAATATATCTAGAATTTAAGCAAACTTAGTTTAAGCTTAACTTAACCAACAACTGTGGTTTTCAGTGGAAATCATTTGAAAAAGCACCATGGAGCTACTTTTCCTTTCGGGTTTGTATGTAGTCTATACTAAATTGTCAAGTTATTCTTCCTCGTAGAAAATTTTCAATACCTGGCGCACCTTTTGTTATTGATTGGTTTTTTAATAATGATACACAATTTGGGTGCTTTGTATACCACACTTTTTTTTGCACGCGGTATGCTTACACACATATATACATAAATACATACACTCATATAAATAATTGCATACAAAACATATTTGAAGCAATTTTCACATCTTTTAAAAGCTTCACTCAACGAAATGCTACAATGAAAAAGTATACAAAAAGAAATTCGAAAGGAAATTGTAAAATTGAATAGTGGCCGTTTGAGAAGTGCGAACGGAAAAGTTCCGCCACTCGCGAACTAAAATGTGTATTTGTGTTAACATGTAAATGTAGTTCTGTTTTATTTTTTTAAGCAAAGAAAGCAGTAATGAAACCAAGTAAGGAAGACCAAGTTCGGGTTTAACCGAACATTACATACTCAGCTGCCAAAATACAGCTTGCAAAACTTTTAAATTACCTTCTTTTAAAAGTGAGCGGCGCCACGTCCAATGTCCAAAATTTTACTAATTTCCTATTCCGCGTCATAAGGTCAACCCACCTACCAAATTTCATCGCTTTATCCGTCTTTCGTAATGAATTATCGCACTTTTTCGGTTTTTCGAAATTTTCGATGTCGAAAAAGTGGGGGTGGTTATAGTCCGATTTCGTAAATTTTGAATAGAAATCTGAGATGAGCGCCCGAGAACTTACATAACAAACTTCATTAATATCCCTCAAAATTTACTCAAGTTATCGTGTTTACGGACAAACGGACGGACGAACATGGCTAAATGAATTTCTTGTTTCGCCTAGATCATTTTGATATATAGAAGCCTATATCTATCTCGATTAGTTTATGCCGTTACGGGGTACCGTTATGCGAACGAAATAAATATATTCTGTCAGCTCTGCTCAGCTCAGTATAAGGAGTATGAAAATTTGAAATGCTGTGAATGATTTTAAAATTGATCATGTCCCACCATAAACACATTTTCATATTAGGGCTGTTCACGATAAGGTGCAAATGGTGTTGCGTAGTTGCATAGCAAATTTTCATTGCATACCATACGCAAAGCAACAACAAAATACATGGAAATGTACCTGCCAAAAATTTTGCAGAATGCAATACCAAATGTCCATTGCTTTTGGAATGCAATTCAGAAAGCACGATTTCGAACAGCTGATATTCCCTGCAAGCACACTTTCGGTTAGATCACCAAAGGCCTCAATGGAAGTTTTTACGAGTTTCTAAAAGGTGGTTGATAAATACATGCATTTATGATAAGTATAATAAGCCTTCACCATACATTTATTTACTAAACACCAGAACCGTTAAACTTACAGATTTAGAGATGTGTTATTCCATTATGGAGGTTGAAAGGCATATTGCAAGTGATGAAAAACTCGGAATATGACCCATTTTCTTTCGAAACTGTAGGCGCGGACTGACTTCGGTTTTGGTGTTAATGCTTGTTCCCAACTTTATGTAGTACTTCAGCGATTCAAGAGGTTGCGCAGTTTATAGCTTCACAATCCGTGGCAAATCCACTTTACCTAGCAAGCGAGGCTCTGGCGATTCCCATTCACGTAAGGTAGCGGGTTGGATGACTTAGAAGGTTCAACGGGCTATATCAAATCGTTTCCGAGATAGTTTAACGGACTAAGTTTTCAGATTTGTCTGGCCGACGTGGTTCTTTCATTTCAGCGCTCTTAAATGTTTACCATATTTTTACTATCTACATTTTCCTTTCCATCTCCTTCAGACACGTAATACCTAGCTCAAAAATATCACACCTAAATTTTGTTCCCGATCGGAGACGGTTAAGGAGTTTCGCACAGGAGCCGAGGTTAAGATTGCTCAAAAAATTAAAATTGAGTTTATTGATTCTCAATACTCGATATTAGCAGAGATGAATTTTGATCTCGATCGGAAACGCTTAAGGCGTATTGTTCATGGATCTAAGCTTATATTGCCCTATGAAGACTCAATACATAAAAATTCTATTTTAATATTTTGAGCGTTCAAAATTTATATGTGATAGTTTTTGCCTAAGTGTTATCATCTGAATGTGCGAGACTGGAAAAAAACGTGTACTAGATTTTTAAAGACCACCCTAGTATACATATTTTAAGCAAATAAGAAAAACTCCAAAAGTGTTTACATTTCAAATAGTCATATACTTCCATTTAATATGTATTACTTCCAACTCTTCAAGAAAAATCTCAAATTTACAACATGAAGAGAAATTGTTTCCATGCAAAAAAATGCAAAGCAAAGTAACAGCAATAAAAAATTCGTAAAGAAATAAAAAATAAATTAAAAACATCACCGCATTTAGAACGGAACTTGTGGAAGATAATGTTTTTGTTGTTTATTTGCTTTGCAACCAAGTTTCATTTGTCATTAAGCTTGTATATGCTTCATAAGGTCCAAATCACGAGCTTTAAGTGCTGCCGCCCGTTGTTGCATGTTAGTCCAACGTAATGCACGATATTCGCACAGCACTTTAGGTAAGGTTATGTTAGGTTAGGTTTGTTGGTAGCTACCCAGATAGGGGAAGCTCACTTGGATACCACATACAATACAATAAAGTAACGTTGACTTAGACCTAGCTACTTAGAGACTCGTTGGGTAGCAACGATAAAGTTCCGAATGATACCGATCTCAACCTTGGATAAATCCTCGGGAGATCCAAGTGAGTCGCGACCGAAGTACTTTCGCCTTGTTCTGGCAAAAGCTGGGCAATCAAGCATAAAGTGATTTGATGATTCCACCTCAGCATCCTCTATTTAGCTGCACCAAGATGGAGTTTCCCGTATATTGAGACGTACCGCATGGATACCCATGGTACAGTGCCCTGTCAAACCCCCAATGATCATTGATAGTTGAGCCATAGTGAACCCAAGTACTTCGCACTTTATGTAAAAGCCAATGAGATTTTATGTGTACCACTGAACTTTGCCGATTTAGACGTTGTTAGTAGTAGCGCAGTAGCGAGCGATACCCAATTACAGCCCCAAAAGGTAAAACCAACTGATATTCATCACCATCAAGTAGATTGGGATTATACGACTTCCTCATCGATGGCGCATTTTCAGGCAAATGCATAACTTCGTCACTTCGTACACAAATAATCGCGAATTGACTTACTAAATTTATTTGTTAGCAAATGTTGCTTTGCTGTTTAACTTTTCATTCAATGAGCACATGCTTACATTTCCTTAATTGTTTATACTCATGTACATAAATATTTTGTTGAATCCTTATTTGTTTACACAAGTGAGTATATTGTGAAAATGTAAATAAAGTTGAGTTGTACAATGTATTATGAAAATTATGAAATTTATACCCGGTGCAGGCGTTTCTTAATTTCATGTTTGTATGTTTAAAAATATTGCCTAAAAAATATTTATTGTACGTACATATATCATATTTTAAACGATTCTTGAAAACATCGAAACTAAGTATCCGATTTGCTTAAACTTAAGCTTGTTGATGCCGTGCCTCCTTGTCTTAGTAAGATTCAGGAAAAACCTTTTTGTTAAAAATAATTTTAAGGCACCATTGGATACCCTGTAAAAAAAAGAGAGCCGGACTTTATAGGTCAAATGGGGTTGTCATGTTCTGTAACTTCGGAAAAGTAATAAGAACATAGAGCCTGGTTAAGCATTGCAGAAATAGAGGCAGGAACCTAGAAATAAGACAACCACATATGTCTTGCGCTTTAAAACTTCAATTTTAAAGTTGAAAAAATGTAAATAACAAAACCAGGCGAGGAGCTTGTCATTCGAGAAGACTGCTGCATTTTAGTATATGCTTTTTTGAGCTCTCCAAGAGCACTACTGCAGAAGTTTCTCTGAGTTATCTGAAGACAAACAAAAAAAAAAACCTAAAAAAATTCAGAAATGGGACTCAGCATTAAATTAGATATCCCTATAGAATTCATAGAGACTGATACGATCGAGCACGCCCTGCGCTAGTGTCCGTCGTCCACCCTTATGCGTTAAACAACTATTAGATCTGGAAGCAGCGAGTTGGCAAAGTCCGAGAAAACTTGACTGCCTAAAACCCACTTTTTCGAAATATCGGTTATGTGGAAGATATGTGCTATTGTGGTTCGATTCGATAATGTACCAGCTTACCAAAATTCTCCAAGATATGTCAAAAAATGATGGACTAGTTTGCGTTAAAACAGACGGATTGATGGACAGACATACAGACGGATATGGCTTAATCGACTAAGGTTGTCATCATTATTATTTCAGTATAGTTATTTGTGGGTCCATCACTTCTCTTTTAAGGACTTACAATGTTTGGATTCGTGACAAATTTAATATACCATTTCATTTTAATGACAAGTATAAAGGAAATCGACGAGTTCTTTAAAAATTCATAAACTAAAAGTGCGACTAAAGCTGCAGACATTGTTGCTTTATCGGTAACCGTATCGGTAACCTTATAACAGCTGATTCGACCAACCTTAGGGGAATTAATGCAATCGATTATTGGTGCCGCTAAGGTCGTAACCGTATCGTAGCCAACCAATTGGTTTTTGGTTTACCGTCGTAACGATAAACAGCTGATCACATTAGTGATACGACTACAGCGATACGATATACGGCACCAATGACTCGCGCTTAAGTAAATAAATACCTGGGAAGACTTGCCCCCAAAGTGATTTAGGACGAGCTTCTTTTCCAATTTTGGGCACGTCTTTTTAACTTTTCCTATAATTTTTCGGGACAGGACCTACATGTGATATACCGATTCCGAACGGAAGCTGCATGGTAGATGAATTTTCAATGAGAAGCTTTTCATGGCAAAAATACACTAGGAGTGTTTGCCAAACCACAGCCGATGGGCACCACTTAGAAAAGCAGAAAAAACTTTTTTCAAAATTTTTGATCTTTTTTGCATGGAACTTGAACACAGGACCTACCGTGTGGTGGCTGCAGCGCGGTACCACCACACCGCGGCGGCTGCCGTGTAAGACTACTTTATTTAACTTACTTCTGGAAAACTTGTTCTTTGATTTTAAAAAAGAGGATGTAACAGCCGTAATTCAAATTTCTTATAATTACAGATGAATTAACTTCAAGAGTATTTATTCACAGCATTAGAGGAAGAGCTCGGTGGAAAATCAAGGGTATCTGGAACACAAATGATACACTGTTGAAAATGTTGGTTTAAGTCTGAAATTTCGGTCCACATACATGACGAAATTTTTTAAATGCCAACCTTGCAAAGTTTAAAACGAAATAAGCTCATAGACTAGTTTTGAATTTAAACTTTTTGGCTTAAAGTCTAGTCCAGAAAATTTCCATTTTCCAAATTTCTGGACTAAAATTGAAATCCAATTATACCAAAAATTTGGTTTACTCTTTCATAATTTATAATATAAACCAAAAAATTTAAAAACCGCTACAGGTAAAACTTTTTGGTTTTAATTTCAAACTTTTCATCGCAAACTATATTTTTCAAGTGTCAAATTAAAACCAAGATATCATAGAAATTGCTTAGAACTATTTTGTATTTCTAAAAGTTGTACAAAAAATCTTAAAATCAGCAGCAACTTTGCTAGGTCGAAAAACTAACTTGAAATCCCAAATTATTAAATAAACTAAAATTAAAAAAATTGCTTTAAATAAATGTTTTCAAACATTTAAAAGCATTTAGGGCAATTCCCGCTTAAGTCATATAAAATTTTTGACTTGTAGATTTCCCCTTCGATAATTATGAACAAGTTTAAGATATGCCGATTTTTTTTTTTTTTTTTATGGACAAAGAACCACCTCTATGGTGTAACCTCTAATTGGGAGCACGAAATAAAAGAGAAACATGAAAACTTGAGAGCTAATAATCTAGTTCCTAGGGATGGAAAATATGTGAACCACCTGATGAAGGTTTGTTAGAGCACATGTATACGTGGTCTTTGACGGAGCCCAATTACATGTGCTGTTTGCAGATAAGGTAAGTAAGACGAAAAGAAATAAAACTGAAAATCACATCAAATGTACGACTAAAAGATTTAAGGGACTATAAACGTCAGGTCTCTAAAAGAATTTGAAACACTGTCGGAGATAGTGGTATCACTAACAAAATTTGAGAACGATATTTGAACACGAAAGCAATGTGATCTCGACATATGTCCAGTAATTCACGTCTGCCATCGTTACTCTGCACCAGGCTATAGGTGGATTGATCGGTTAATTCAAGGGGTTTATAAGCACATTTCTTAGCATCCGCTACCCAATTCTCAACCTCACCTACGCGAGGGGAATCCTGTTAAAAATATGAATATAAACATATTTAGCAGGAGAAACTCTGTGAAGAGAGGGGCGGGGGGCATTATGGCCTAGAAGATACAATATGATCATATCAAATCGTTCCATAGATAGTTGCTATAGTCCTTTAATAGTGCTTGTAACAGGAACGTACCGTATCTATGTCTGGCAAAGGACTATCAAAATCGATTAAACTCCTCAAATATTCGGAGAATGTCTTTAGCGCTACTGCAACAACAACAAGAAGGATCGGTCGGTTTGCAACCTACACTGAAAAAATCGTTTTTTTTTTCATAGAATAATTTTTTTTCACTTGACTGAAAAGAAGAAAAATAAATAACAACAAGTAAGGAAGGCTAAGTTCGGGTGTAACCGAACATTACATACTCAGCTGAGAGCTTCGGAGACAAAATAAGGGAAAATCACCATTTAGCAAAATGAACCTAGGGTAACCCTGGAATGTGTTTGTATGACATGTGTATCAAATGAAAGGTGTTAATGATTATTTAAAATGTAGTGGGCCTTAGTTCTATAGGTGGACGCCTTTTCGAGATATCGCAATAAGGGTGGACCAGGGGTGACACTAGAATGTGTTTGTACGATATGGGTATCACATTAAAAGTAGTAATGAGGGTTTTAAAAGGGAGTAGCCCTCAGTTGTATATATGAAGGCGGTTTCGAGATATCGACCAAAATGTGGACCAGGGTGACCCAGAACATCTTCTTTCGGGTACCACTTATTTATTTATATATGCCTTACCACGAACAGTATTCCTGCCAAGATTCCAAGGCTTTTGATTTCGCCCTGCAGAACTTTTTCATTTTCTTCTACTTAATATGGTAGGTGTCACACCCATTTTACAAAGTTTTTTCTAAAGTTATATTTTGCATCAATAAACCAATCCAATTACCATGTTTCTTCTCTTTTTTTATATTTGGTACAGAATTATGGCATTTTTTTTATTTTTCGATATCGGAAAAGTCGGCGTGGTCATAGTCGGATTTCGGCCATATTTTATACCAAGATAAAGTGACTTCAGATAAGTACGGGAACTAAGTTTAGTTAAGATATATCGGTTTTTGCCCAAGTTATCGTGTTAAAGGCCGAGCGGAAGGACAGACGGTCGACTGTGTATAAAAACTGAGCGTGGCCTCAACCGATTTCGCCCATTTTCACAGAAAACAGTTATCGTCACAGAATCTATGTCCCTACCAAATTTCACAAGGGTTGATAAATTTTTATTCGACTTATGGCATTAAAAGTATTCTAGACGAATTAAATGAAAAAGGGTGGAGTTAGGTTAGGTTAGGTTAAAGTGGCTGCCTCCGCTGTCCGAGCGGAGACACACGTAGGCCGTTGTGGCCCATTGTGTTACCACGCGGGGGCCCTATTTCCTGTTACCCTACTTTCGAAGAAAGTTTAGACCCCTGTGAGACTAATGAAACGCAAGATATCGTTTGTGGTAGGCATTGTGGAGGCATTGGTACCTGGTTTTTGACAGTGCGGGACAGTGGCTCAGATAGTGCTCAACGCTTTCTATCTCCTCCTCGTCCATACAGCTGCTGAAGAAGTCATTTGTCTGCAGGCCCATATAGGCACCGTGAGTGCCCATGAGACAGTGACCTGTAAAAAGGCCCACTAGTGGGCTTATAGAGATACGGTTTAACAATATCACCAATCGCGATCTCTTTTCATCCAGCTTAGGCCAGATTTTCTTGGATATGCTACATGTAGGTTCCTTGGCCCATCTGGCGTTTGCCTGATCTGTGAAAAGAGATCGCAGGTAGTATTTGCAAGTGTTTAGAGGAGGGCGGAGTTACGCCCATTTTGAAATTTTCTTTTATCTTTGTATTTTGTTGCACCATATCATTACTGGATTCGAATGTTGACATAATTTTCTTTTATACTGTAAAGATATTAAATGTTTTGTTAAAATTTGAATAAAAAAAAAAAATTTTAAAAGTGGGCGTGTCGTCACCCGATTTCGCTAATTTTTATTTAACACATATACAGTAATAGGAGTAACGTGCCTACCAAATTTCATCTTCAACGACTGCCAAATTACAGCTTGAAAACTTTTAAAATACCTTCTTTTAAAAGTGGGCGGTGCCGCGCCCATTGTCCAAAATGTTTCTAATTTTCTATTTTGCGTCATAAGTTCGCACCTAGCAAGTTTCATCGCTTTATCCGTCTTTGGTAATGAATTATTGCACTTTTTCGGTTTTTCGAAATTTTCGATATCGAAAAAGTGGGCGTGGTTGTAGTCCGATTTCGTTCATTTTAAATAGCGATCTGAGATGAGCGCCCAGGAACCTACATACCAAATTTCATCAAGATACCTCAAAATTTACTCAAGTTATCGTGTTTACAGACGCTAACGGCTAAATGAATTTCTTTTTTCACCCAGATCATTTTGATATATAAAAGTCTCTATCTATCTCGATTAGTTTATGCCGTTACGGATTACAAAGTTAATATACTCTGTGAGCTCTGCTCAGCTGAGTATAAAAAAGATACTGATCTGATTCTCAAAATTCAATATTTATCTAAGATGCTGGTGGAAGGGGAGAGTGACAGAGAGGGAAACAAAAAAATGGGAAATTATTATCTAAATTGCTTGAACAGTAAATTTTAATTTAATTGATACAAAGATATTAAATTTTGAATAACATAATAAAAGTTTTACTACCCGGACCCGTGCACACCTTGCGCAATAAATATAAAAGTCTCATATCAAATATTAACAGAAATCATCTATCAATAAAAACATACATGCGCTTGCGCTGCCCTCTGGAGAATTTTAGGAACTGCCGGTAATGCAGTGTTAGTTCTAATCAAATATTCACAACAGTGTCTTAGTACAAAAAGATTTCTTTGTGTGCTCACAATCGTTTGTTTTTAACAAATTATATTATTAAAATATAGCTAAGCAAAAGCACTACGACCTATAATGCCCAAAAGCTCGCTAATAGCACGAATCTCCATCTTTACAACCAAAACTTTATTTATATATTTGGATTCCAAATAAGAGCGAAAAACGGACCTGTACAAAAAACGGCAATTAGAAATATTATATAATATACTTTGGATAAAATTTCGTACTCAAAAGTTTTGATGTTATGACCGTTGACCTTATGCCACCCCGAACAACATAAACATAATTCTACACAGTTCCTCCCATGCAAATATTGTTCAACAAAATTTCATCTACACAAGTACCTGCAAGTACCGTTCGAATTTGTCATAAGGCCGTAATTGAATCGTAGATTTAGAGAAACAATCAAAAGAGCTCATCATGAATTGGAAGAGAAGCCATAAGCTCCTCGAAGATACATCGCGTCAATTTATAACAATTATTTTCATCGAATGTTTGGAAAAGTCAGCGAACATACCAAACTTTGAAATTACGTGTTAAAAAACACATTCTATGTTTTGATAAGACAGCCTAATGCTCACTAAGAGTGTAAGGTGGGTGTGCGTATCGTATTATTGCAAGGAAAATCAATACTGACGTGATAGTTGCGTCACTACTTAGTTGTGCTCTTTATTTAATAGCAATTACACCCATAAAATGAACGAAGTAAATAAAGAAGTAAAGCGCTATGTAAGCAATAAATAAATGCGTTGAAACTATTTTTATACTACTTGAGTACTCGTACATGCCACTGCAGAAATGAGAATAATACCATGTACAGCAGAGAACACGAAAATAGCAGCGGGAATTTTTATAAAGCTTCCTCAATTAAATTTTTTATTATTTTTTTTTTGATAAAGATAAAATTTCTTTGAATTTTTATAACTGATACTATGTGAACCAATCTCAAAGAAGGAAAATTTGAGAACATATTGCAAAAATTTCGAAATTTTCGATGTGGGTCATCTATAGGCGCACATAGAATTGATTTCTGTCGCGGCGACGCGTAAATGTGTACGAATATAAAATTAACATGCAGTAGTATGTATGGTGTGAGGAAGGATCGCCATGCGGAATCGAACTTCCCACTCGATCCTGCGCTAAGGCAGGGTCATCCCGAGTTCATTTAAAGGTAATTTGGGGCTAATTTCTTGGTGATGTTGGGAAATCCTTCGGAACCTTCCCGGTGTCATTTCGGGATGATTTTTGGATTACCTCACAATTCTTCCGGAGTCGTTTGGGGATAACTTCGGGTAAGCCTTCGGGAGGAATTAGGGGATTCTCTTGAGGTTCTCTCAGTCTTTTGGAGACTCCCTCGGAATCCTTCGGGGGTCATTTGAGGGTTATTTGGCGATCAGTTTCGGATCATTTAGGGGGTGTTTTGGGATCATTTTGGCTACTCTTTCGGGGTCCTCGTTGGGTTATTCGAGTGTCACCTTGGATGATTTTGGGAACTTTCGAGGGTTCCTTCCAAGTTCATTTGGGGTTCACTTCGGGCTCACTCCAGGTTAATTTTGGGTATTCTCTCAGGATCATCACGCGATAATTTGGTGATCACCTCGGGGACATTACTATCGCGGCTTTATCAAGGTCCGCCTGGTTTAATTTGCGGGGCATTTTGGAATGATTTTGGAGACTCCCTTGGGAGGATTACCCTGGTCATTTGGGTTACATTTCAGAAAAAAAACAATAATGTTTTGTTTTATCAATATGTCATATTCAGTTCAAAATTTGTTCTATTTTAAATTTTAATTTTAGGAAATAATGTTGACTTCCGCTGACGGCTCACATTTTTATACTCAGCGTGCTTTGCACACAGAGTATATTAACTTTGATAGGATAACGGTTGGTTGTACAGGTATAAAGGATCGAAATAGATATAGTCTTCCGTATACCAAAATCATCAGTATCGAAAAAAAATGTGATTGAGCCATGTCCGTCCATCCGTCTGCCCGTTAACACGATAACTTGCGTAAATTTTGAGGTATCTTGATGAAATTTGGTATGTAGGTTCCTGGGCACTCATCTCAGATCGCTATTTAAAATGAACGATATCAGACTATAACCACGCCCACTTTTTTTTTGTTTGTTTTTTTTTATCTCGGACGTTGTGGCAGCGTACTGCCCTCAAGTGGCCCGATGAAACCAGGCTAATCCTGTTTTTGTTTTTTTTTATTTCATACATACTATTTTTTTTTTTTTTTTGTATCCTAATTCTTATTTATGTGTTATTTATAATTTTTTTTGTTACCGAGTCTTTGGGAGGCAGTGGCTTCTTAAGCGCCGAGATCCAAACCCGCTCAGCTACAGAGAAACTCATCAGCTGAGAAATATAAATTCACAAAATACAATAGACTAAAAGTATAAATATAATTTTTTAATTATTAAGAGAAGATAGAACAGTATTTTTTATGGCAAAGAGCGAGTCCGAAACATCAATTATTCTCGACTGAGAGTTATAATCTTCACACAAACATAGAAAAGGTTCGTGTAGTTGGAAATTGCTTCTGTATTGTTTAAGAATTATAGGTTTACTAGCCTTTACCCGCGGCCCCGTCCGCAAGGAAAATTTTAAATATATGGGCTATTCGCGTTAGCCTGCTTATTATCTGTTTAAAATTTTGTTTTCTGTCTAATGCATTTTATTTTTGTAATTGAGTAAAAAAAAGAACTAAATGAGCTGATAACCTGATAGGATCCCAAATGATCCCGAAATTATCCAGAAAAAGCTATGAAATGACCCCAACGCTATCGCGGACGGATCCCGAAAACCATCCAGAAATGCCCCGAAAGGGTATCCAAAAGTTCCCCGAATAGTCCCAAAAAAACCCGAAATGAGAGCGACACGATTCTAGACGTATCCAGAGAACCACACAGAAATGGTCCCTGAAGGTGTTCCAAAATGATCCCGAAAAGGTTCCGAAATGACCCTGACGGGCTCCCGGGCGGATCTCAAAAACCATCCAGAAAATATCCAGGAAGGGTCCCTAAATTATCCCGACTAACTCCAGAAAAAGTTCCGAAATGGCTCCGAGGGGATCCACGATGGATCGCGAAAACCATAAAGAAATGATTCCGGAAGGATTCCAAAATGATCCCGAAATAGTTCGGAATTGACCCAGATGGGATCCCGCACAGATCCAGAAATGATCCCGGAAGGGTGCAAAAACCATCCCGGAAAAGTAACAAAAAATCCCGAAATGGCTCCTACGGCATCCCGGACGGATCCAGAAATGATCTCGGAAGGGTCCCCAAATGATCCCAAAATGGTCCCGAAATGACCCTGATGGATACGGCAAACCATCAAGAAACTATGCATAAAGGGTCCCAAAATGATCCCGAAATAATACAGAAAAAGTCACGAAACGACCCTTAGAGGATCCCCAAATGATCCCGTATTAGCCCCGAAAAGGTCCCGAAATAACCCCGACGGGATCCCGGACAAATCCCGAAAACCATCCAGAAATGATGCCGGAAGGAATCCCAAATGATTCCGTAAAAGTCCCGCATTGATTCCGACGGGATCCCGATCGGATACCGAAAATCATCCCGAAGTGATGCCGGAAAGGTCCTCAAATGATCACCTAATAGTCCCGAAATGACCCTTAAGGGGCCATGGACGGATCCCACAAACCATCCAGAAATGATCCCGATATAGTCCCGAAGAAGTCCCGAAATGACCCTGACGGGATCTCGAACGCACCCCTAACTGACCCTGACGGGATCCCGGACAGATCCCGAAATCCATCCAGAAATGATCTTGGGAGGGACCCCAAATGATCCCGAAAAAGTCCCGCAATGATTCCGAGGGGATCCTGATCGGATACCGAAAACCATCCAGAAGTGATGCCGGAAAGGTCCTCAAATGATCACCTAATACCAAAATGACCCTGACGGCATCCCGGACTGATCCCAAAATCCATCCGGAAATGATCTTGGGAAGGTCCCAAAATTATCCCGAAATAGTCTCGGAAAAGTTCAGAAATTACCCTGACGGGTTCCCGGACGAATCCTGAAAGCCATCTCTAAATGATCCCGAAAAAGTCCCGAAATGACCCTGACTGGACCCCTAAAGGATCCCGAAAACTATCCAGAAATGATGCCGGAAATGTCCTCAAACGATCACCTAATAGTTCCGAAAAGACCCTGACGGGATCCCGAACGGATCCCGACAACTATCTAGAAATGATGCCGAAAGGGCCCGCAAATGATCCCGTATTAGTCGAGAAAAAGTCCCGAAATGAACCCGACGGGATGCCGGACGAATCCCAAAAACCATCCAGAAATGATGCCGGAAGGGACACCAAATGATCCCGAAAAAGTCCCGCAATAATTCCGACGGGATCCTGAGCGGATACCGAAAACCATCCAGAAGTGATGCCGAAAAGGTCCTCAAATGATCACCTAATAGTGCCAAAATGACCCTGACAGCATCCTGGACAGATCCCGAAATCCATCCAGAAATGATCTTGGGAGGGTCACAAAATTATCCCGAAATAGTCTGGGAAAAGTCCAGAAATTACCCTGACGGATCCCGGACGAATCCTGAAAACCAATCTTAAATGATGCCGAAAAAGTCCCGAAATGACCCTGATTGGACCCGGAAAGGATCCCGAAAACTAACCAGAAATGATGCCGGAAATGTCCTCAAATGATCTCCCAATAGTTCCGAAAAGACCCTGACGGGATCCCGAACGGATCCCGACAACTATCCAGAAATGATACCGAAAGGGCCCGCAAATGATCCCGTATTAGTTGAGAAAAAGTCCCGAAATTACCCCGACGGGATGCCGGACGAATCCCAAAAACCATCCAGAAATGATGTCGGAAGGGACCCCAATGATCCCGAAAAAGTCCCGCAATTATTCCGACGGGAATCTGAACGGATACCGAAAACCATCCAGAAGTGATGCCGGAACGGTCCTCAAATGCTCACCTAATAGTCCCAAAATGACCCTGAGGGCATCCCGGACAAATCCCGAAATCCATCCAGAAATCATCTTGGGAAGGTCTCAAAATGATCCCGAAATAGTCTCGGAAAAGTCCAGAAATTACCCTGACGGGTTCCCGGACGAATCCTGAAAGCCATCCTTAAATGATCCCGAAAAATCCCCGAAATGACCCTGACGGGATCCCGAAAGGATTCCAAAAACTATCCAGAAATGATGCCGGAAAGGTCCTCAAATGATCCCTTAATAGTTCCGAAATGACCGTGTCGGGATCCCGAACGGATCCCGACAACTATCCAGAAATTATGCCGAAAGGGTCCGCAAATGATCCCGTATTAGTCGAGAAAAAGTCCCGAACAAATCCCAAAAACCATCCAGAAATGATTCCGAAAGGGTTCCCAAATGATCCCGTATTAGTCGCGAAAAAGTCCCGAAACGACCCCCACGGGATCCCGGACGGATCCCGAAAACCATCCAGAAATGATGCCGAAAGGGTTCCCAAATGATCCCGTATTAGTCGGGAAAAAGTCCCGAAATGCCCCCGACGGGATCCCGGACGGATCCCGAAAACCATCCAGAAATGATGCCGGAAGAGCCCCCAAATGATCCCGAAAAAGTTCCCAAATGACCCCGACGATATCCCGGACGGATCCCGAAAACCATCCAGAAATGATGCCGGAAGAGCCCCCAAATGTTCCCGAAAAAGTCCCCATATGACCCCGACGAGATCCCGCACGGATCCCGAAAACTATCCAGAAATGATGCCGGAAGGGTCCCCAAATGATCGCGAAATAGTCCCGAAATGATTCCGGAATAGTCCCGAAAATGTTCCAAAATAACCCCGACGGGATCCCGGACGGATCCCGTAAACTATACAGAAATGATCCCCTAATAGTCCCAAAATGACCGTGACGGGATCCCGACAACTATCCAGAAATGATGCCGAAAGGGTCCGAAAATGATCCAGTATTAGTCGAAAAAAAGCCCCGAAAGGACCACGAAGGGATCCCGGACGAATCCCAAAAACCATCCAGAAATGATGCCGGTAGGTATCCCAAATGATCCCGAAATAGTCCCGAAATGACCTCGTCGGCATCCCGGACGGATCCCGAAAATTATCCAGAAATGATGCCGGAAAGGTTCCCAAATGATCCCCTAATAGTCCCGAAATTACCCTAATGGGATCCCGGACGGATCCCGAAAACCATCCAGAAACGATGCCGAAAGGGTTCCCAAATGATCCCGTATTAGTCGCGAAAAAGTCCCGAAATGACCCCGACGGGATCCCGGACGGATCCCGAAAACCATCCAGAAATGATGCCGAAAGGGTTCCCAAATGATCCCGTATTAGTCGCGAAAAAGTACCGAAATGACCCCGACGGGATCCCGGACGGATCCCGAAAACCATCCAGAAATGATGCCGGATGAGCCCCAAAATGATCCCGAAAAAGTCCCCAAATGACCCGACAAGATCCCGGACGGATCCCGAAAACCATCCAGAAATGATGCCGGAAGAGCCCCCAAATGATCCCGAAAAAGTCCCCAAATGACCCCGACGATATCCCGGACGGATCCCGAAAACCATCCAGAAATGATGCCGGAAGAGCCCCCAAATGATCCCGAAAAAGTCCCCATATGACCCCGACGAGATCCCGCACGGATCCCGAAAACCATCCAGAAATGATGCCGGAAGGGTCCCCAAATGATCGCGAAATAGTCCCGAAATGATTCCGGAATAGTCCCGAAAATGTTCCAAAATAACCCCGACGGGATCCCGGACGGATCCCGTAAACTATACAGAAATGATCCCGGAAGGGTCCCAAAATGATCCCGAAATAGTCCCGAAAAAGTCCCGAAATTACCCCGGCGTAATCCCGGACCGATCCCGAAAACCATCCAGAAATGATCCCGGAAGGGTTTCGATATGACCCTTACGGGATTACAAATAAGGTGAAGTTAATTATAAAACCATGTTAATAAGGCAGCAGGCGCATTGGAGCGAATAAAAAGTTAGATAGAAACATACAGGTAAAGCTAATAAAAGCGTGCTAATAAAAACAATTGATGGAGGGCGGATGGCGGGAGTAGAGGAGAGGACCACTGATCGTTCCTCCAAAATTGTCTAGATCTCGTTCTGTATGTACCAGATACCAAAAACTATTGATTTAGGAGAAAATTTAGATTGAGTTATAACAATTTATGGATTTTACACCAGAGGGGGAGATAAAGGGGGCGGGCGGAGGGTGTCACTGCTTACTTTATAAGCCCTCGACTTATTTGACCCCTTGAGTCTGTGATATTGGTGAAGGCCAGTATACCTAAAGTTATAATGTGCAAAAATTATGAAAAATAATTTCTCGAAGGGGTCGTGGGACCCCCACCCCTCTTTCCATGTTCGAAAAAAATTTCGCTAGTAGACTACTGTATGTGTCCCAAATTTCATCAAAATCCGTGTAGCCATTCTGGCGTGATTCAGTCGCAAAGACGAAAAAATATAATAATTAAATTATAACTGTTCCTAGGGGGCGGGGACCACACCCCTTTTGAAAAATATATAGCTAGTAGATCCTTCTAGACTATTGGCTATATGTGTGCAAAATTTCATCCAAATCGGTCCAGCTGTTCTTGCGTTATTGAGTCACAAAGACAAACGTCTGGACAAACATCCAAACATCCAAACATCCAAACATCCAAACATCCAAACATCCAAACATCCAAACATCTTAACATCCAAACTTTCCCATTTATAATATATATTAGATAATGCCTTGAAACTCGACATGGCACATTCAAGTTTACTTCGTTCAAAAGAAATGGGCTTGAAATCGATCCATTTAAAAGTCTAGCCATAAATAGTACACCTAGCATTTCTCTACGACTTGCAAGTGTAGGAAGATTTATTAGTTTTAATCGATTAGTGTAAGGAGGGAGATTATACGGAGAGTCCCATTGAAGAATTTTCAAGGCGAAAAGTAAAAACTGTTTTTGAATTGATTCTAGTCTACCCACATGAACTTGATAACGCGGATTCCAAATTATCGATCCATATTCTAATATTGGCCTCACCAATGATGTGAAAAGGATTTTTGTAACGTAAGGATCACTAAACTCTTTTGCCCATCTTTTCACAAATGCTAAAACTCCTCTCGCTTTATTGACAGTGGCATTAATATGAGGGTTGAAACTAAGTTTGCAACTCATTGTAACTCCCAAGTCGACAAAAACATCAACGCTTTCCAGAGTTTGGCCATTAATTGTTTAGGAAGTTGGCTGTATGTTCCCACGTGAAAAACACATGGATTTACATTTTTCTATGTTGAGAGGCATAAAATTCGCATTACACTAAGTAACTAAACGATTTAAATCCTCCTGGAGTACGGAACGTTCTTCAACCGACGCGTATGACTTAAAAAGTTAAACGCCGTCGGCATACATTAAAATTTTAGAATATTTTATAGTTGTGGAAACATCGTTTATAAAGATCAAAAAAAGAAAAGGACCGAGATGGTTGCCCTGAGGCACACCGGAGGGTACATCGATGACATTCAAACAAATGTTTTTGAAAATGACTCTTTGAGTTCTACCGCAAAGATAGGAGGAGATCTAGCGAGTTAGGCCAGGTTGAAAACCAAGCAATTCGAGTTTATAAACAAGTAAAGAGTGGCGTACTTTTTCGAATGCTTTGCTGAAATCAGTGTATATAACGTCGGTATGATGATTGTTTCTAAACCCATTAAAGACGTGAGTTGTAAATTCAAGCAAATTGGTTGTGGTTGATTTGGCTCTACAAAAGCCATGCTGAGAACTATCTATCAATGTAGAAATCGAAAATGTAAGGTCATTAGTAACGATTGCTTCGAAAAGCTTAGGGATAGCGGAGAGCTTTGCTATTCCACGATAATTTTCAATAGACGACTTGCTTCCTTTTTTATGGAGTGGGATAAGAAAAGATTCCTTCCAAGCCGTCGGGATACTGCCATTTTTTAAAGAGAGGTTAAACAGATCAGTAAGGGGCTGGTAAATGTATTCCGCACATTTTTTAAGAAAATATGTTGGGATCAAATCGGGACCTTATTTGAAGGATTCTTTTAGTGTATTTAGATGTAGTAGAATATCTTCAGGCAGCAAATGTGGGGCATATATTGAGTTACTAGAATGGAGCTCATGCGGATAATTTGTAGGTGATGAATCAACCACAGCAGAGTAATTAGAGTGAAAGAATTGAGCGAAGAAGTTTGCAATCTCTTGATCGTCGCTGGAAATGCTATTTCTAAACTTCATGGCAGAAGGAAACCCGTTAGTTCTGCGTTTAGAATTTACGAAATCATAAAAAGACTTCGGGTGGCAAATAATGTTTCTTTTAGTTTTACATATGTAAGCTTTATAACACTTTTTATTAAGTTCAAAATACTTATGACGGAAAATAGCGTACTGTGCATAATGAGAATGTAAACCGGTTCTCTTATGTAATTTGAA
Source organism: Eurosta solidaginis (assembly GCF_040869045.1). Lineage (NCBI taxonomy): Eukaryota > Metazoa > Arthropoda > Insecta > Diptera > Tephritidae > Eurosta > Eurosta solidaginis. Next base: position 24,120,353 of record NC_090319.1, on the reverse strand, counting down.
TAAACGTGATTTCTTATTTTTTAAAGCTTTTAAATCTTTAATAAACCAGGCTTGCACTGGTTCAATGTACGAGCATGTGCGTTTGGGCACATGTTTTTCAAATAAAGTATAAATGGTTTTATTAAAATGTAAACCGTTTTACTCAACATCCTCTTTATATCGAGGCCACGTTATCTCAGAAAGCTCTTTATTTAAATTGTTGTAATTAGTTTTGGAAAAATCAAAGCATCTGGTAGAGACACGTGTTTTGTTAGTGCAGCCGACTTCGTTGCTTATGATTTCGTAAGTTATCTCAAGAGAAGGATGGTAAACGTCTTCTGGCAAAACAAGAGGTTCACACCGATTTATAGAGAATTTAGATATGTCGTCAACAAATGCTAAGTCTAAGAATTTTCCATACTTATTCGGAAAGAAGTTGATCTGATTAAGGCAAAGATCAGTATTTCCATCCAAAAAGTCATTGTTATGTATCTTGGATGATACGGGGACAATATTGTGATCAACGGTATTCCAAGATATATGTGGCAGGTTAAAGTCGCCTAAAACAATCATTGAGTCCGTGGGCTTTATCATCGAAATTGACCGATTGTAACAATGAAATATGGTGCATATACACTGATAGATCAGAAGACGGTGGAATATAGCAAACGGCTAAGTAAATATGACCCCGGCCTAGTAAGATTCGGATGCATTTAAACTCGATGGAATCGAAAATTTGAAAACCCGAAAATATGCGATAATTCATTACGAAAGAGGGATAAAGCGATGAAACTTGGTGGGTGGGTTATGACGCAGAATAGATAGTTAGTAAAATTTTGGACAATAGCCGTGGCACTGCCCACTTTTAAAAGAAGGTAATTTAAAAGTTTTGCAAGCTGTAATTTGGCAGTTGTTGAAGATATCAGGATGAAATTTGGCAGGAACGTTACTACTGTTACTATATATGTGGTAAATGAAAATAGAAAAATCGGATGAAGAACACGCCCGCTTTAAAAAAAATTTTTTTAAGTCAAATTTTAACAAAAAATTTAATATCTTTACAGTATATAAGTAAATTATGTCAACATTATACTCCAGTAATGATATGATGCAACAAAATAAAAAAATAAAAGAAAATTTCAAAATGGGCGTGGTTCCACCCTTTTTCATTTAATGTATCTATAATACTTTTAGTACCATAAGTCGAACAAAAAGTTACCAATCCTTCTTAAATTTGGTAGGACCATAGAATCTATGACGATAACTGCTTTCTTTGGGCGAAATCGGTTGAAGCCACGCCCAGTTTTTATACACAGTCGGCCGTTTGTCATTCCGCTCGATCGTGAACACGATAGCTTGAGCAAAAATCGATATATCTTTACTAAACTTAGTTCACGTACTTATCTGAGCTTACTTTATATTGGTATAAAAAATGGCCGTAATCCAACCATGACCATGCACACTTTTTCGATATCGAAGATTATGAAAAATGAAAAAAAAATGCCATAATTCTATACCAAATACGAAAAAAGGGACGACACGTGGTAATTGGATTGGCTTATTGATGCAAAATATAATTTTAGAATAAACGTTGTAAAATAGATATCTTGAAAAGGCGTCCACCTATAGAACTAAGAGCCACTATCTTTAATATAGAAGGTCGGGATATCAAAGAGTGGTTTTGTTGCTTTTTTCGCTGCAAAATTTTTTACAATGATATGAAAATTTAACTGTCTTGCCAAAACCGATTCATCGCGAATCGTGGCAAGTCCTGAAACTCGCTCTTGAGATGAAAACGATTTATGAAAACTTTTGATTCTTGCAAGGGAGCTGAAAGAACGTTCTGCACTAGCTACAGTGACAGGTATAATGCAACAGATACGTAAGCAACAAAATGTTGGGGAAAATTGTATACAGATTTTGAACATAGATGGCATTTAGCCATTCTAATGGTGACAGACCTTTATCAGAATTTGCTACGTAATTGTGTTTCAAGTGAACTAGTTCGCATTTTAAGCTTTGAGAAACGACGACTGATATTTTTTGACAAATTGTGCTGCGCTCGCCCGAACCGTAGTTTCATCCCCGTCTACAAGTTGCCACAAAAAGGAAAATGTCTCGCTCAAATATCTCATAGCTGCGAATCGTTCAGTAATGCCAGTGACTACCGAATGAACGATCACCAGGAATGCATTGTTTTTAAAATCAGACGCTGAATCATCCATATGCATCTCATTTAAGTTATCTTCAGAACGTCTTTTGGTTTGAATAGCAACTGTTTTGCATTCGTTTAAATTGTTTCCCATTGGTTCCTGGTCAACTTCAAATCAGCTAATAAGGCATCTAGATGTCGGACCTCAACATCTATGGTGGCGTCTCTAGCTTGGAAGACCACGTTTCTTTCATTAATGATAGTCAGTATTTTGAACCAAATTGAGAACAGCAAGATACATTCGAACTTGTTGATGTACTTGAGAATGCTGGTAACATCTCCGTATGCTTGCGCAGTCAAATTTGGTTAGGCCTCTTTCACCCAAAAATAAAAGAGTGTCGAAAGTACTATATAAAATTTTTGTCCACTTTTGAGCTTCAGTGATTAGCTGTTCATTGTTTAGTGTATCACTTATAGCTTCCTTTTGAATTAGATTTTGTAAAGATCGCATTTGAATATAACATCTAATATGATCTTGAGTATTTTCGTGTGATGCAAGTTTATCGTATAGCTTCTTCCATACCTGGAATTTCGAATATCCGCACAACAAATTTTAGGTCGATTTAAAGTATTGGTTCTTAACAGACGACATAAAATAATAAATATAAGGCGCGATAACCTCCGAAGAGATCTAAGGCCGAGCTTCTCTTCCAATTTGCGTCGTGCTCCTCTTGATTATCCCTACAAATTGGCCGGACGGGACCTACATGTTTTATGCCGACTCCAAACGGCATCTGCAAAGCAGATGAGTTTTCACTGAGGGCTTTTCATGGCAGAAATACACCCGCAGTGCTTGCCAAACACTGCCGAGGGGCGACCCCGCTTAGAAAAATTTTCTTCTAATTGAAAAATCTTATTTCTAAAATTTTGATGTTGCTTTGCCCGGGAGTAGAACCCAGGGCATACGGTGTGATAGGCGGAGCACGCTACCATCACACCACGGTGGCCGCCACAAACGACATAGTAAACAATAAAATGCATTGCTACTGGCAGTCTACAATTACCAGTCACGATCTACTTTCTCTCCATTAGGCAAGATTCTGTTTAACAGGACACTTGTGATGACCTCGATGAATCATTACGTTGACTTCTCGTCGACTTCAAATAATCTGGATTTTGATACAGGATTGGTGGTATTGTTGGAAGACATTTAGAAGAAGAACTTTCATCAGTGTCACCACGAAAACTTTACGATTTCGGATTCATGTAAACAAACATTTTTGTTTGATGTTATTGTCTCCTCACTGTTGGAACGCCCAGGCAAAAAATCATTACCAATATTCGTTGCTTTTGAAATTCGGCTTAAAATTTGCACATGAAACAACTAAAGACTCTTCTAAATTAAAAAAAAAAAAAATTCTTAGCAACTCTAAACCGCGGGTCCCCTGAGAAACCCCGGGCCCCGGGGGAATCCCCCCATTCCCCCTCCCTCTCGTCGGGCCTGCCATATCGTACAAACGTTTTCTAGTGTCGCCCCGGGTCCACCTTTATGGCGATATCTGGAAAAGGCATTGACCTATAGAACTAAGGCCCACTCCCTTTTAAAATACCCATTAACACCATTCATTTAATATCCATATCGTACAAACACATTCTAGAGTCACCCCTGGTCCAGCTTTATGGCGCTATCCCGAAATGGCGTTCACCTATAGAACTACGGCCTTCTAAAATAATCTTTAATACCTTCTATTTGATACCCATGTCATACAAACACATTCCAGGGTTACCCTAGGTTCATTTTCTTTGTCCTACATGGCGATTTTCACTTATTTTGTCTCCAAAGTTCTCAGCTGAGTATGTAATGTTCGGTTACACCCGAACTTAGCCTTCCTTACTTGTTTTTATTTAGAGTTTTCTGAAATTTATCGCATCGGTTTTGTAACCCAATACATTTGAGTCTGGCAAAGCAAAAGTAATATGTCATTCATGTTGGTGTTCTCGATTTTATTCTATATAAAAAATAAAGCTATGAGCCATTCGCATTGAAGAGAATTTAAAAGAATTTACGGAAAAAAGTTTTCGCATAAAACCAAATAAATTTGTGGTTTTTATAAAGATAAATTGACTCTTGTTTGATTTATTTATAAAATTTTGCACACTTAATTCCCATAAGTAAGCCGCAGCATGACCTTTTATGTATATATGTATATATGTATGCAGATGCAAAAATATTTGTTGCGAGATTTATTTCATTTTACACCTGTTAAAATATAATCGGATTTTGTGATATTTGTCGAAAAGTTAATCACGTTTTTACTTGTTGCATAACAAGCTATTTTATTTATATCTATTCAAAATATTTCAACAACATTGCATACATTTGTTTTTTATGAAGATGTTCATAGTTCGACGACCGGACCACGGTTGCCACACCATGTTTTCATTTGGGACCAAAATTCATCGAAAAAAAGGACCAAATCTCAAAAAAAAGGACCAAAATTTTTGTTTTATTTTATTGGTATACAAACAATTCACCAATTTAATAGTTTCGTATTCGTTATAAAATATTAAAGTATAAGAATGTTTCCATGGTTTCGTATATAATTTTTTTTTTTAAATATAGCAAATAGGAGACATCTGGCTATAATTCAAATTGCACAAACAGACGTAGACCAATGTGCCTACGCGTATCGCAATTTAGTTTCAAAGCAGCAACAACACACAGGGCAAATCACAAAATGTTCATCGAGAGCGCCACAGCCCAGCAAATGTCCCGCTACGAACGAGATTGGGGACTAAAACTAATGAAAGGGGGGGATGATATTATGCAGATTTGGCTTTGTTACATTTCTCTGTGTATGATTTGTGTTGTGTAATTTTGTTTATACTTGCGGTACTCTAATTGTTTACTTTCCTTTTTTTTCACCTTCTTCCTATTATTTTGTTCGAACACCTGATTAGTCGATCATGCATTTCCATGCAGTTAAGTCGATCTAGTGTTATAAATGTATGTATGTATGTGATATAATTAATGTATCTGTGTTTATTATCTTTTCATGTTGTGTTTTTAAAAAAGTCTTGAAAATGAATTCAGATTGAAGTCGAAATATCGACCAAATTAATGTATGAATATTAACATAGTGTTTTATTCAAAGCAGGGCCTCGAGCTCACAAAATCCTACATTGTTCAAACAAACATAATGTGTGCCTTTAGGTATTACATTTTCGCATTTCTAGGATAAGTATAGATTTTAGTAAGGAACGATTCAAAAATTTGCGTTGTGACAAACTCAGTAAATCGTAAATAAAACTAAGCCATGAGGCTAATGCCATCTTTATATATGCAAATTTTTTTCCTAAACGTTTAAACTCCATACCAGAGTCTAGATCTAGTAAGTGTGATTTTTAAACTCACATTTACTGAATCTAGCTCGAGGCCTCAGGAGAATCAATCGTCTGTAAGCTTTAACTGTGCAATACCGGAAGCGGATTATATGCTATCAAGTACAGGAAACTAGTTAAACGTGTTGTTTTGAAGTTTATGGGGTTTACACAAAACATTTCTTCTGAAATCGAATCTCTTTTGTATTAGCTTCAAGAACTGAATATAAAGATATATTTTTTAATCACATAGTTGCACATTTGTAACGTTATCGCTTTAAAAAAGTATTTCTGCCTTACTTCCAGTTAAAATACTCCTTATGCCAATATGCTTAATTTTCAAGTATCGTTCGTGGCTTCACACCTAAATAGTCCTGGAATTCCTTGAACTGATTTGTGCTGGGTGAGAAAGATTTAAATATCGACATTTCAAACGAGAAGTAACGCTTTCAAAATTCATACTTAATATAAAATAAACTAATTTCATTCTTTTACTTAGTTTTCAGTTTATTGTCGTGAATCTTAGAGTCCCACGTGTTTTTAAAATAAATTCTTTTAGCTCGACTAGTGTATAAAATCTATTACGAAAAGTGTTTGAGAACCGATCGAACTATATATATACGCAGTTAAACAAGACTTTTAATGATAAGTTCGTTGTCTCATCAAACATTAATGAAAATGTGTTTGCCCAAAGATCCACCACTTCTCTTTTTAATGCCTTTCATAAATTATTACCTAGGTGAAATGTCTTTGTTCTGCTATAATTCATTGACTCAGCAATTTTTGCGGTAACAATTCCATTGAAGTAAATTGAAAATTATATTTGTGAGCAGTATTTTGCATTTTTGCCTCAGCGATAAAGACAGAAAAGTACTAAAATCGTGACTACTGCCTAAAAAGGACCAAAATTGAAAATAAGGGACTAGCGGATCAAATGGGGTTGGCTGGGACCATTTTTGGTGCAAATCGACAAAAGTGGCAACCGTGGACCGAACGTATTCGATTCACAAAGTGTTTATTTGCATTAGTATGCATGAAGTATTTGTGTATGTATGCAGGTAAGTGTGTACTAGTTTATTTGTTCACTAAACAAATTATATTTGACTTACAGAAGATTATTTTATATTTTTTCATAGTGCAGACGATGGTATTATAACTTTGATTGTATTACGTATTCATTAAAAAATCGAGGTGGATATAGAAATCCTTATATCAAAGTTATCAGCATAGAAAAAGATTTCGATTGGATAATGTCCGCCCATTCACAGTCAACCCGTCCGTCCATCCTTAAACACGACAACTTGAGTAAGAATTCGAAAATCTTTACGAAATTTGATATAATGAACCCAGATTGTTGTTGAGACTGGCCGAAATTGGAACATAGCCACGCCCATTTTTCCGATATTGAAATTTCGAAAAATTGAAGTATTGATCCAAATTATAATCACGGCCATTTTTTCGATGTCGAAAATTGCAAAATTGAAAAACTGAAAAAATACACTAAAAGTACAAATAATAGAATGCTTGCGAGTAGCTTACTTTTATAAAAAAAATTTGGAAAATTTTGGAAAACTGGCGTGGAACTCCCCACAATTACAAGAGTTTAAAAGTTTTGGAAGCAATAAATCAAAGGTTGTTTTTCCTCATCTCAGAATTTTTTCAAAGTATCAATTCCACAATGATAAAGTCAATATAGTTGCAGTTTAGATGGGTTCTTTTTATAAAATAAATTCTGACTCGTAGGGTTATTCAGTGTAATTTTAAGAACGGAAAGTTTTGAACAAACTTCTAAAACAAGGTATTCTTCAAACCAGGGCTGCGAACCGGTTCGAACTGGTGCATTTGATCTCAATAACTGTATTTTATTTGTATGCTTAGTAGGTACATATCGATGGTTGGTTGCACACAGATCCCAAGTGACGAATTTTAAATTGTGTATACTATCAAAACATAGTATTAAATGTTTGAACCGGTTCGGCGGTTCAGAGGTAGCCACGAACCGGTACAATTTTTGCCTGATTGGTTCGAACCACTGAACCGAACCGCTTCGATTTTCTAGGCGGTTTGCAGCCCTGCTTCAAACAACTCATAAAGTAGGATATTTTCCATTCAGCAACTGCGATTCTGCTATAAGTACTTATTGGATAATTTCGCATAACCAAAATTCTTTGTCAGCTCTAGTTAGGTCAGTAAAAACTATGATAAATTAAAATTGAACCTACCTTATCTTTTAGTAGTTTTTTTTTCCGTTCTTAGAACAATAAAATGTCTTTTATAGGCAGTACTGCTTGCGACTCGAAAATACTGTTGCTTTGCTTGTAATTTTTTTAAACAATTTTCATGTCATAATGTCTCTTGTATGTTAATTGGTGTGTAATTCTTATATACCAAAAAATAGAAAAATGTTGTATATATGCGCACCGGTATCCGTCTTTTTAGATGGTACGCATAGGTTTGCGTGTAATTCGTTGGTTTTTGATAAAACAACGTCACTAACGTTAAATTCAACACATTTTTTTTTATTTTTCATTAAACTGCCTCATTGCATTGTCAGCATATTTTTCAAAGCTTTTTTTAAATAAAAAAAAAAACTTTCTATTCAACTTTTGTTTCTTTTGTGTTTTCTTTCTGCTTTATCAAAATCTTGTTAAAATTGTTGCACCTGTTAAAAAGCATTCCTTGTTTTTTTTTTTATATATTTTTGCTTTATATTACGTTGGCATGTGCATATTTTTATATCTCAATCAATTGTCGTTTTCCACTTTTTACACATTTTTAAAAATTGTACTTCACATTGTATTTAGCCATCGTATATCACTTAATAGCCTGCTATATATTTAATAGCAAACTGCGTGTGTAAATATTTTTATTTGGCTATTTTTATACTCAGTTGAGCAGAGCTCACAGAGTATATTAAGTTTGATTGCATAACGGTTGGTTGTACAGGTATAAAGGAATCGAGATAGATATAGACTTCCATATATCAAAATCATCAGGATCGAAAAAAAATTTAATTGAGCCATGTCCGGCCGTCCGTCCGTCCGTCCGTTAGCACGATAACTTGAGTAAATTTTGAGGTATCTTGATGAAATTTGGTATGTAGGTTCCTGAGTACTCATCTCAGATCGCTATTTAAAATGAACGATATCGGACTATAACCACGCGCACTTTTTCGATATCGAAAATTTCGAAAAACCGAAAAAGTGTAATAATTCATTACCAAAGACAGATAAAGGGATGAAATTTGGTAGGTGAGTTGAACTTATGACGCAGAATAGAAAATAAGTAAAATTTTGGACAACGGGCGTGGCACCGTCCACTTTTAAAAGAAGGTAATTTAAAATTTTGCAAGCTGTAATTTGGCAGTCGTTGAAGATTTCATGATGAAATTTGGCAGGAACGTTGCTCCTATTACTATATATACGCTTTATAAAAATTAGCAAAATCGGAGAAGGACCACGCCCACTTTTAAAAAAAAAGTTTTTTAAAGTAAAATTTTAACAAAAAATTTAATATCTTTACAGTATATAAGTAAATTATGTCAACATTCAACTCCAGTAATGATATGGTGCAACAAAATACAAAAATAAAAGAAAATTTCAAAATGGGCGTGGCTCCGCCCTTTTTCATTTAATTTGTCTAGGATACTTTTAATGCCATAAGTAGAACAAAAATTTACCAATCCCTTTGAAATTTGGTAGGGGCATAGATTTTATGACGTTAACTGTTTTCTGTGAAAATGGGCGAAATCGGTTGAGGCCACGCCCAGTTTTTATATGCAGTCGTCCGTCGGTCCTTCTGCATGGCCGTTAAAACGATAACTAGAGCAAAAATCGACATATATTTACTGAACTTAGTTCACGTACTTATCTGAACGCACTTTATATTGGTGTAAAAAATGAACGAGATCCGACTATGACCACGCCCACTTTTTCGATATCGAAAATTACAAAAAATGAACAAATGCCATAATTCTATACCAAAAACCAAAAAAGGAATGAAACATGGTAATTGGATTGGTTTATTGACGCGAAATATAACTTTAGAAAAAACTTTGTAAAATAGTTGTGACACCTACCATATTAAGAAGAGGAAAATGAAATGGGTTTCCCTCGGTTCATTTTCCTACATGGTTATTTTCCCTTATGTTGTCACCATAGCTCTCAACTGAGTATGTAATATTCGGCTACATCCGAACTTAACCTTCCTTACTTGTTTGGTTTATTTTTATGCAAATGGTTCCAAAAATCTTAAAACTGCAATATAAAGTGGTGGTGATAGGATATCATAAGAAGATCCAAATTTTTTAAAACTTTATACAAATGGACCAGAGAAATGCAAAATGTCTCTTTAGAAAATTACGATCGATCTCATCCATTTTTTCATACAACAATATGTACAATATACGAAAGCATAAGGTGAAGTTTGAAGCTTCAACCTGATAAATTGAGGAAGATATGACAAAAATCCCCTTTTGTGTTTAATCGGTTGTATGGGGGATATATGATGTAGTGGTGCGATCCAACCGGTTCCAACAAATGTCTAATCGGACACCTAAATATATACGCTCGCCAAATTTTAGCAAGATATCTCAAAAATTGAGGGACTAGTTTGCATACAAACAGACAGACGGACAGACGGTCAGACGGGCATGGCTAAATCAACTCAGCTCTTCATCCTGATCATTTCGTTTTAATATTTTTAAAAGCTCTCTGGCTTCGCTGTGTAATAAATTTGTCCCTACTTTTAAGAGCAAAATTTACAAGTTTCTCTGGTATTCTTCTGAACTTAAACATGTTAAAAATTTGAGAAATAAGTTTTTCAAGAAATATAAAAATACGGAAGAATCCAACTACTTTGAGTTGTATGTTTCTTATAATAAAAAATTCAATGATTTGAATAAGTTACTTTACTCGAATTATATATCTAACTTTGAAAACAATATTAAGAATAATCCCAAAAGCCTCTGGACGTATATAAAATTAAAAAAAAAAAAAATGGCTCCAGCATTCCACAGAGCTGCTTTTATAACGATGCCACAACATCTTCAATTAATGAGGCCACTAATTTATTTGCAAACTTTTACTTTTCAAACTTTGTGTCAGAAGGGGAATTAACGGACAACGAACGTTCCGCTTTACGTCTTAGTTTAAAAGACTCTGTCTCTATTAACGTTGGGTCCTTGGAATTATCAGAAAATGATATTATCGAAGGATTGAATTCCGTCTTGGATTCCTCTCATACGGATTTTGACGGGCTTTCCATTAAATACTTGAAGAATTGCACCTCGCTTGTGAGGCCTCTCACGTATATTTTTAACCTTTCTCTATCTTCTGTAGTGTTCATTGATGATTGGAAAACCACTTCTATCACCCCTGTCTTTAAAAGTGGCTATAAGAGTGATATCTCGAACTACAGACCTATTTCCAAATTATCATCTATTGCTAAATTGTTTGAATGCATCGTGAAAGAGAAACTTTATTTTCCAGTGAAGCATCTTATTTGTCCAAACCAACACGGATTCGTACATGCGAGGTCAACTGTTTCCAATCTGTCGGTCTTTGCCTAGGATTGCCATTCACCTTTCGGAATGGTCTTGAAATTCACACAATTTATACTGATTTTTCCAAGGCATTCGACAAAATTTCTCATAGTATTCCCATTTAAAAAAATTTTTTTTTATTCTCATTGAAAAACTAAGTTTTGTGGGTCTTCATTCTAGTCTCCTTAAGTGGCTGAAGTCTTACCTGCAGTGCAGCAGTTGCACGGTTGCTATTGACGGTGTGTTCTCAGAGCTATTCTGTGGTAAATCTGGTGTACCACAAGGTAGCATCTTAGGGCCTTTATTATTCATCTTATTCATAAATGATATCTTTTCTTGTTTAAAAACGTATAAATATCTTTTATATGCAGATGATCTTAAAATATACTCCGTGATAAGTGGATCACATAATTCGTTAGTGCTCCAAGGGGAGCTTAATCACTTTTTCTGATTATTGTGTTATGAACATATTCTCTATTAATATAAATAAATGCAACAAAGTGTCTTATTCGAAGATGATTACACCGTTGGGGACGTGCTATTATTTAGCGGACTCATGCCTAACCGAGGTTAATGAAATTAAGGATCTAAAAGTGTACTTTGATAGTAGCCTTAGTTTCAACACACATTTAAATTATACAATTTCTAGTTCCCTCGGAACACTGGCTTTTCTCAGGCGCCACTATTCTAACTTTACAGATTCATATACTTTCAAGACTTTGTATTCTGCCTTTGTTCATTCCAAGCAGGAATACGCAGCGTACATATGGAGACCATACCACGGAGTCCATATAAATCGATTGGAGAGGGTTCAGAAGTGCTTTATACGTTTTGCATTACGCTCTCTAAATTTTTCTGACCCAATTCCGTCGTACGTTACGTGATAGAAGATCGCTCTTGTCAATATCTTTTATAGTTGACCTTGTGTCTGGCAAGATTGATTGTCCTTCTATGCCTCAGCTTATAAATTTTAATGTGTCGGGCAGAAACTTGCGAAATTTTGATGTTTTTCGTGTTGGAGTTAACAGAACAGTTTATGGTTCCAATGCCCCATTGTGCAGAACGCTGTCTGAATATAACTGTTTCTCAAATTTTTAGATTTAGATTTAACCTATTCTAAATCGGTAATTCATTTAAAACTAAAAACTTATTTTTTAAGCAATTTTTGACTATCGTTTTATACTTTAATCTTAAGTGTCTGCTGTATTTTTTAGACACAAATATATAAATAAATAAATACACATTTTTGGGTTTACCTCTTCGCCTTTAAGGACTTAAATTTCTGAGATTCGTGACAAACTTAATATACCATTTCATTTTCATGAAAGGTATAAAGAGGTGGAGTGTCTGTCTATCTCATAAAAATTTGTACAGTGGCTTTGTTAAAATTTTAATATCAAAGTTCAACAATACCATGTCTTTGTTTAAAGAAACATATTTTTTTCCTCTTTCATTTATATAAAGAAAGCGCTGAAGAATTTGTTTTTAATTTTCGCCTTTTATTACATTGTCAAGATAACCTGAAATTTTTTGAGATCTCAGGTTCCTAGCTGAATGAGTAGTTGCTTAAAAATCGATCGCAAGATTACAGAATTCTAAATGGAATCTTTAATAACTCTAAATAGTTAAATCTCTGTTCCATCTACAAATTTCTTTTATCATTATTATTACAACTAGATAAAGCCCGAAATTTTGTTGAAAGCTTCAGGTCTCTGGGTTATAGGGAAGTTCCTTAAAATTCGAAAGCAAATTTTCGCGTTCGAACGATTTTCTTAACTTTCACGATCCCTGGACCACCTACCGGAAATTTGTTTCCTTACTCATGCATTGTCCTGACGTTCTGAAAGATCTTAATTTAAACAAGTAAGGAAGGTTAAGTTCGGGTGTAACCGAACATTATATACTCAGTTGAGAGCTATGGTGACCACATAAGGGAAAATAACCATGTAGGAAAATGAACCGAGGGAAACCTTGGAATGTGTATTAAATGAAAGGCATTAAAGAGTATTTTATGAGGGAGTGGGCCATAGTTCTATAGGTGGACGCCATTTAGGGATATAGCCACAAAGGTGGATCAGGGTTGACTCTAGAATGCGTTTGTACGATATGGGTATCAAAAGAAAGGTGTTAATGAGTATTTTAAAACGGAGTAATCCTTAGTTCCATAGGTGGACGCCGTTTCGAGATATCGCCATAAAAGTGGACCAGGAGTGACCCTAGAATTTGTTTGTACAATATGGGCATCAAACGAAAGGTGTTAATGAGTATTTTAAAAGAGAGTGGGCCTTAGTTCTATAGGTGGACGCCATTTCGAAATATCGCCATAAAGGTGGACCAGGGGTGACTCTAGAATGTGTTTGAATGATATGGGTATCAAATTAAAGGTATTAGTGAGGGTTTTAAAAGGGAGTGGTGGTCGCATTTTCGAGATATCGCCATAACGGTGGACCAGGAGTGACCCTAGAATTTGTTTGTACAATATGGGCATCAAACGAAAGGTGTTAATGAGTATTTTAAAAGAGAGTGGGCCTTAGTTCTATAGGTGGACGCCATTTCGAAATATCGCCATAAAGGTGGACCAGGGGTGACTCTAGAATGTGTTTGAATGATATGGGTATCAAATTAAAGGTATTAGTGAGGGTTTTAAAAGGGAGTGGTGGTCGCATTTTCGAGATATCGCCATAACGGTGGACCAGGAGTGACCCTAGAATTTGTTTGTACAATATGGGTATCAAAAGAAAGGTGTTAATGAGTATTTTAAAAGGGAGTAATCCTTAGTTCCACAGGTGGACGCCGTTTCGAGATATCGCCATAAAGGTGGGCCAGGGTGACTCTAGAATATGTTTGTATGATATGGGTATCAAACGAAAGGTGTTAATTAGTATTTTAAAAGGGAGTAATCCTTAGTTCCATAGGTGGACGCCGTTTCGAGATATCGCCATAAAGGTGGAACAGGAGTGACCCTAGAATTTGTTTGTACAATATGGGCATCAAACGAAGGGTGTTAATGAGTATTTTAAAAGAGAGTGGGCCTTAGTTCTATAGGTGGACGCCGTTTCGAGATATCGCCATAAAGGTGGACCAGGAGTGACCCTAGAATTTGTTTGAACAATATGGGCATCAAACGAAAGGTGTTAATGAGTATTTTAAAAGAGAGTGGGCCCTAGTTCTATAGGTGGACGCCAATTCGAGATATCGCCATAAAGTTGGACCAGGGGTGACCCTAGAATTTGTTTGTACAATATGGGTATCAAAAGAAAGGTGTTAATGAGTATTTTAAAAGGGAGTAATCCTTAGTTCCACAGGTGGACGCCGTTTCGAGATATCGCCATAAAGGTGGGCCAGGGTGACTCTAGAATATGTTTGTATGATATGGGTATCAAACGAAAGGTGTTAATTAGTATTTTAAAAGGGAGTAATCCTTAGTTCCATAGGTGGACGCCGTTTCGAGATATCGCCATAAAGGTGGGCCAGGGGTGACTCTAGAATTCGTTTGTGCAATATGGGTATCAAACGAAAGGAGTTAATGAGTATTTTAAAAGGGAGTGGGCCTTAGTTCTATAGGTGGACGCCTTTTCGAGGTATCGCAATAAAGGTGGACCAGGGGTGAATCTACACTTTGTTTGTACGATATGGGTATCAAATGAAAGGTGCTAATGAGTATTTTTAAAATGGAGTGGGCCTTCGTTCTATAGGTGTTCGCCTTTTCGAGATATCGCCAAAAAGGTGGACCAGGGGTGACTTTGTAATATGTTTGTACGATATGGGTATTAAATGAAAGGTGTTAATGAGTATTTTAAAAGGGCGTTGGGGCTTAGTTCCATAGGTGGACGCCTTTTCGAGATATGGCCATAAAGGTGGACCAGGGGTGACTCTAGAATGAGTTTGTACGATATGGGTATCAAATTAAAGGTATTAATGAGAGTTTTAAAAGGGAGTGGTGTGAAGGCGTTTTCCAGATATCGACCAAAATGTGGACCAGGGTGACCCAGAACATCATCTGTTGGATACCGCTAATTTATTTATATATGTAATACCTGCCAAGATTTTAAGGGTTTTTTATTTCGCCCTGCAGAACTTTTTCATTTTCTTCTACTTAATATGGTAGGTGTCACAACCATTTTATAAAGTTTTTTTCTAAATTTATATTTCGCGTCAATAAAACAATCCAATTACCTTACCATGTTTCATCCCTTTTTTCGTATTTGGTATAGAATTATGGCATTTTTTCATTTTTCGTAATTTTCGATATCGAAAAAGTGGGCGTGGTCATATTCGGATTTCGTTCATTTTTCATACCAAGATAAAGTGAGTTCAAGTAAGCACGTGAACTAAGTTCATTAAAGATATGTCGATTTTTGCTCAAGTTATCGTGTTAACGGCCATGCGGAGGACAGACGGACGACTGTGTATAAAAACTGGGCGTGGCATCAACCGATTTCACCCATTTTCACAGAAAACAGTTAACGTCATAAAATCTATGCCCCTACCAAATTTCAAAAGGATTGGTTAATTTTTGTTCGACTCATGGCATTAAAAGTATCCTAGACAAATTAAATGAAAAAGGGCGGAGCCACGCCCATTTTGAAATTTTCTTTTATTTTTGTATTTTGTTGCACCATATCATTACTGGAGTTGAATGTTGACATAATTTACTTATATACTGTAAAGATATTAAATTTTTTGTTAAAATTTTACTTTAAAAAAAATTTTTTTTTAAAAGTGGGCGTGGTCCTTCTCCGATTTGCTAATTTTTATGAAGCATACATACACTAATAGGAGTGACGTTCCTGTCAAATTTTATCATGATATCTTCAACGACTGCCAAATTACAGCTTGCAAAACTTTTAAATTACCTTCTTTTAAAAGTGGGCGGTGCCACGCCCATTGTCCAAAATTTTACTAATTTTCTATTCTGCGTCATAAGTTCAACTCATGTACCAAGTTTCGTCGCTTTAGCTGTCTTTTGTAATGAATTATCGCACTTTTTCGGTTTTTCGAAATTTTCGATATCGAAAAAGTGGGCGTGGTTATAGTCCGATATCGTTCATTTTAAATAGTGATCTGAGTGCTCAGAAAACTACATACCAAATTTCATCAAGATACCTCAAAATTTACTCAAGTTATCGTGTTAACGGACGGACGGACGGACGGACGGACATGGCTCAATCAAATTTTTTTTCGATCCTGATTATTTTGATATATGGAAGTCTATATCTATCTCGATTCCTTTATATATGTACAACCAACCGTTATCCAATCAAACTTAATATACTCTGTGAGCTCTGCTCAACTGAGTATAAAAATCTATAAAGCTCTACATGAAGCTACTTAAAAAGCCCTTTGAATGATCCCACATGTCGTAAATGGCCTGTTCAATGTAGAATATTTTTTTTCATCCTAATTAAGACAACCTTATATAGCCCAAATATTTTTGTTCAAAGTTCCAATACTAGTTCGGACAGTTTCTTAAAACCCGAAAGCGAAATTTCCAATTTTGGACGATCTTTAGAATTTCCACGATCCCTGGACTACTTAGCAAAAAATTTTCTTTTTAAACGGTTTTATTTAGCTTGACTTGACAGGCTGGCTGGTTGGCACGAATTTTGTAATTGAAATTTAAGTAACTTCGCGATGAGCTACAAGCTTGAAACTTGGAATATAGTTCAAAACCCGATGACAATGCAATAATAAGAAAAAAATCGCCGCTATGTGGCGCAAGGATCGAGATATTCAAAAAAAATCGTATTTGTTGTCCGATTTGGCTCATATTTGGAACATATAATACATACAAGAATAGACAGCGACCTATGAAAAACATCGCCGCTAGGTGGCGCAAGGATCGAGATATTAAAAAAAATCGTATTTGCGGTCCGATACGGCTCATATTTGGAACACATAAAACATACACACAAGAATAGAAAGCGACCTATGAAAAAAATCGGCGCTAGGTGGCGCAAGCATCGAGATATGCAAAAAAATCGTATTTGTGGCCCAATTTGGTCCATATTTGGAACATACAAACACACATGACAAGAAAGCGACCGGACCGATCGGACATCATACGACTTGGCTCATATTTAGAACAAATATTACATACAGTTCGGTAGAAGTGACATCAACATATTTTGTAGTTCGAGGAGGGACAAGCATACGTGGCGCAGGAAGGATTATGTGTTGAGTACTTAGATTGTAACAAATTGTCAGGAAAGAGTCCTTGTAATAATGAGTTACTAAACGAACTTAATAGAATGAGAAATAATAGGCAATTCAATAAAGACTAAAAACTTGTAAATAAAATAATAATACAATTTTTTTAAGTTAAACGGTTTTATTGAAAACAATACTTACATGAAGTAATAATAATATTAAAAGCTAGAAAATAATTAGATAGGTCCTAGGTACTAGCCATCACACTCCTCATCAATATAGGGCGTTGATCAGACAATTAAACAAAAGCATTGTTCGCGTCAAGTTTCTATTGATAGTCATAAGTAAGACCAACTGAACTTTAATCAGGTTATGCTACGTCTGATCAACGCCCTAGATTGATGAGGAGTGTGAGGACTAGTACCTAAGACCTACCTAAATATTTTCTAGCTTTTAGTATTATTACTTCATGTAAGTATTGTTTTCAATAAAACCGCTTAACTTAAAAAATTTTTTTAGTTATTTTTTTACATGTCAAATTGCCATAGAGATCGGATGCGTGTTTTTAGTTTCAACACTCTTCCTCTCCGCGAAGTTGCTCCAAAGTGGATTGCTTGAGTACAGCAGAATAGTGTTAGTTTTCCACCTATGTTTGGGAAAATGACAAAATCTTCGTTTCTCAACTTTGTAATTTTTCTCTAATATCAATAACAAAAACAATTGTATAAACCAATTTGAGCATGTTTCGCTATTTAAATACATAAAAGGTTAAAAAAAAGAATTCGCTTTAATATAAATTAAGTAAAGCAAGTGGAGAATGCGTGCCAAAGCACAGAGAAATATAGTTGAATATTTATTATGAAGTTTCAACAAAAGCCATTGTAAACAGCTTAGCAGAAACAAAACTTTCATGGAAAATCGAATTTAATACACTTTTCATATCTTCATTTCTAATTTGTATTAATTTTAGGTAATTGATTAGCTGAGTTCGATAGTGCAGGTTTCAGTTTTATTGCTTTTTCCTCGAAAGGGTTTTTACAATGGCTTTTGAAATAATCTTAATATCAAAATTTGTTTGCATTATAGTATGAATGTTGAATCGCATATTTTGCGCACCGTTCAAAACAATGTACAGCAGCGAAGAATAAAACGGCAGTGGCAATTTTTATCAAACTTCGCTAATCAAATCCTTACTTTTTTATTTTTGTTAATTTAAGAAAAAATGTCTACTACTTCTTCGTAGTCCGAAAAAAACGTTTTCGAAAAACTTCGAATTTTTTTTAACCGGACAGTTCAGTAGTCCAATAAGTTTTATTCCATGGGAGTTGGAAATCTCTCTAAATTCCTGTTGATTTTTGACAATTTTTATTTCGAAGGGTGTTTAACACTATGTACAAACACACACCAAATTGGCAATTTATACCATTGTGGCAATTTATTACGCAATTTATCATATAATAAGTTGTAATAATAAATTGCCAATTTAAACAAAATTGCGTAATAAATTGTTTCAAACTGCAACTGCAACTTTATAAAGTGTGTTTATTGAGTAGATTTAAACGTCAGTTACGCATGGCTCAACTATATGGTTGGCTTATCCATCAGCTGATTTTATTTTTTTTTCATTCCACTGGAGTAGGGATTGTCAAAAGAAGATGGCAAACTCAAAATGAAACCAAAACATTGAACACATTTTCATACAACACACAAAAATTTCAAAGTTTTATGTTTTCATTCCATTCTATTCGTCTAATACCAACAGGCACATTTTGACAGTCTGAAAAAGGGTATGTGGTTGCTGTAGAGATGAGCCAACCAGCTATCAAATTACTAGTGTGTAAGCTCAATTTAAATTGAAATTGTCTCAATTTAATTTTCTGTTTGAACATAGTGTAAGATTTCTGTCGTATAAAAAATTATGAAATGAGCACTTTATATGGAATAAAATTTGAAATGTTTAAAAAAAAAAATCCAATTTTCCAAAAGCAACGCACATATTAAAAGACCTTTAAGTTTTTCTTTGTGAGAATCAAATTGATTGGGCTAAAATCGGAAGGCTCAAAAAAATTCAGATAACCAAATAAAAAATTTAAACTATACAAAACATTTTCACGAATTTTTGAAAGTTTTGAAAATGTTTTTGAGATAAGTTTGCATACTTTCTGTTACATAGGTTAGGTAAGGTTTAACTAGTCGGTGCATGAGAATCTCACATAGACTGACTGAAGTAGAAGTTTCTTTAACGAAAAAACTTAAAACCATATAAATCTAGGACCTGTATATGTTACAAAAGTACTCCGTCTTATTCGCAAATAAAAGAAGCTTTCTAGAATTTATGCCACTTACTGCTTCTAGATCTGACAACTGTATCACTTCTTATAGCTGATATTTTAGCCTGGCAAGAACCACCCTCCAACTAGCACTTTCTACGTCTGCTATCACTCTCCAAACCTAATTTAAAGCCATGTTACGCCAGCAGATAGTGTCCGGTCAGAATACCCGTCATGAGTCTACCGTCCTCTCTTTTTTTATGATTGAACTAACTTGGTTAGTCCAAGGTTGTAAGACATACACATTATCTTCGATAGTTTGCAGCTCTGCGCGTGGATCCAATTTCCCGATTGGTTGATCATGTGTACCTTTTGCCTTCTCCTAATCTTGCCCATTCTAATTGGGACGTATACCGGGAAAAGTGAGGGCCTTTTTAACTAGTTTATACGCTTTTTCAATCCATTCTATTTCCAGATGCCCTCGGACCCAACATAGATTTATGCTTCTCCCTGTAATGATGCTTTCCAGGGAACGCTTACACTCTTACACTTTTAGATGCTGTGCTATGCGAGATTATTGTCTTAATTATTTCTAGGCTGTCATTTTTAAAGTTGACACGGCTGCAATTCAAGCTATTTCCTATCAGTGTTCCTATTGCTTTGGTTACGGCTAAAATTTCCGTCCGAGTAACACCACATTGATCTGGCAACTGGTTAGGATCTGTTTATTTCCAGATCAGCACATTATACCCCACATCCTACTCCTTCCGCTACACGGTGCAAACGGGTTTGCCTCGTCTGCAATTTGGGCACCCTTGTGCCAACCATCTACCTCTATTATGGTTCTAAGAGCCCCTTCGAATCACGGAAACGGAATCAGGTAGTCTGTTCATCATGTAATTGATGACGCTGTACTAATACATTCCGGAGGCACTGAGACTCGTTGCAGTTGTTACCACTAGGATCTTTGCCACCAGGTCTAGAGGTGGAATGTGTATAATGACATAGAGTCCAGCCATTTGGGATGTTTTCAGTGTCCCTGTAATGCTAAGCATTGGTAGCCTGCATACCACCCCCCCCCCCTTTTGGGGTTGGTTCTGCTTTGTGTGGCTGACCACCAAACAAGGACTCCATAGTATAGGATAAGCTTTACAATCGCTTTAAATATCCAATGAGAGATAGAGAGAGGGTGATAAACACCACGTACATCCTAGCATTATATTAAATGCACAAAGTGCTGTCATAGGCTTCTTCACGCACTCCTCCACGTTCAGCTTCCACGACAACTTACAATCTAGAACGATTGCTACATATTTTCTGCAAGGTTAATCCTCCTAGCTTTGTCTTGGTCCAATTTGAGCCCTTGTAGCACTTAGTAAACAAGAACATCAGGGGTGTCATGAAGTCCGATTGTTGTTGGAATCGGATTTAAAAGCAATGAATATTGCCGCAATGAATTCAAAACATTTTGGTTTGATGATTGAATTATATTCCTTTTTGGTCTATCTTTGATTTGAACATCGCAGCAGAAATTTTGCAATCAATGGCAGAAATATTTATAGGTTTCAAATTTGATTCCGACAGCAGTAGGATTCCACCTAAGCATATCCGTCTTCGCTGCGTTGGCTGTAAATCTGACACTAAATACGCAGGTGTGTATATCCCGAAGCGTCCAATCCATCCATTTTTGGTTGGATGGAACTTTTTACTTGTGACAATTTTCACATCATCTCCGTAAGCCGTAAGTAGTATGAGTCCTTCATTGAACTGCCTGAGCAGTTGGTTGATGACCATCTTCCACAGCAGAGGTGATAACACCCCGCTTTTGGCGTGTGCTCCTGGCTACTGACTGCGTGGGCACAGTTACATAATTCATAGAATTAGTTTTCTTAAATTATCGAAAATAAAACATTAGGATTTTGTGGACGAAAGTTGATAAAAATTGCCACTGCTATTTTATTGTGGGCTGCTGTCCTTGCATAAAGATACTATTTAAAATACTTTTTTCTCCTTTTTATTTAATTTGTTTCTTTAAGTTAGATAAAAAAATTATTGGTTTTTAAACATTTTTTCACTCACAATATTTCTTTAATTAAATTTATTTTTTTTTCAAGCTTTTAGCAGAGGAAATCTTCTTTAAAGTTTTATTCAATTTGGATGACACAAAAAGTTGCAATTAAAATTTTTGGTCACTTGATGCACATAATGCGCTTAAAACCACATTTTTTTTGCAAAAAAAAAAAAAAAACAAACAAATTATTCACTCAAATTTAAATACACGCGATTAAAAGCAAACACACGAGCGATTAGTCCATTGCATTTACAAATGTCAAGCATACAAAAATTACAAGCTCTATACCGATTACTCGGATTCCTATCATCAAGCGCGTCTACCAAACGCGTCGCGACAAGTTTCAAAACAAACTAACTGTGCAATTTTACAAATTCGTCTAATAGAAGCTGTAACAGCAAAGGCAAAAAGGTAGCAGCATTAAAATGCATTCGGCTCACAGCGACAACAAACTTCGGCGATGCTTGAGGCATTATTGTAGATGTGAATATATTCGTGTGGGTGTAAGCGCGCCATTCATAGTGGTTTGCTTGCAACAGCAACAAAAGCGTAAGGCGTTAGTGTTATGGAGAGTAGCGGCTGAGCGCAGCAAATGAAACAATCACACGGAGTTGGTACATAAGCATCACGGTTGCCACTTTGGTCCATTTGGACCAAAAATGGCCCCTTCTAACCCCATTTGGTCCGCTGGTCCCTTTTCTTCAATTTTGGTCCTTTTTAGCCAGTTGCCACGATTTTGGTACTTTTATTCTTTTTCCTCAGGTAAAAATTCACAGTATTTCTCAAAAAATTTTCCGCACATTCGCTAACGCACGTATAATTATACTCAGCTGAGCAGAGCACACAGAGTATACTAATTTTGATCGCATAACGGTACCCCATAACGCCATAAACTATTTGAGATAGATATAGACTTCTATATATCAAAATGGTCTGGGCGATGAAAGAAATCCATTTAGCCAAGTCAGTCCGTCCGTCCGTCTGCCTGTCCACTAACACGATAACTTGAGTAAATTTTGAGGTATCTTAATAAAATTTGGTATGTAGGTTCCTGGGCACTCATCTCAGATCCCTATTTAAAATGAACGAAATCGGACTATAACGACGCCCACTTTTTCGATATCGAAAATTTTGAAAAACCGAAAAAGTGCGATAATTCATTACCAAATACGGACAGAGCGATGCAACTTGGCAGGTGGGTTGACCTTATGACGCAGAATAAAAAATTAGTAAAATTTTGGACAATGGGCGTGGCATCGCCCACTTTTAAAAGAAGGTAATTTAAAAGTTTTGCAAGCTGGAGTTTGGCAGTCGTTGACATCATGATGAAATTTAGCGGTAACGTTACCCCTATTACTATATGTGTGCAAAATAAAAATTAGCAAAATCGGATGACGAACACGCCCACTTTTTAAAAAAAAATTTTAAGTCAAATTTTAACAAAAAATTGAATATATTTACAGTATATAAGTAAATTATGTCAAAATTCAACTCCAGGAATGATATGGTGCAACAAAATAAAAAAATAAAAGAAAATTTCTAAATGGGCGTGGCTCCGCCCTTTTACATTTAATTTGTCTAGAATACCTTTAATGCCATAAGTCGAACAAAAATTTACCAATCCATGTGAAATATGGCTAGGGCATTGCTTCTATGATGGTAGATGTTTCCTGTGAAAATGGCCGAAATCGGCTGAAGCCAGGTCCAGTTTTTATACACAGTCAACCGTTTGTCTTTCCGCTCGGCCTTTAACACGATAACTTGAACAAAAATCAATATATCTTTTCTAAACTTAGTTCACGTACTTATCCGAACTCACTTTATCTTGGTATTAAAAATGGGCGAAATCCGACTATTACCACGCCCGCTTTTTCGATATCGAAAATTTCGAAAAATTAAACAAATGCCACAATTCTATACCAAATACGAAAGGAGGGATGAAGCATGGTGATTGGATGGATTTTTTGAGGCAAAGTATACATAACTTTAGAAAAAACTTTGTAAAATGGGTGTGACACCTACCATATTAAGTAGAATAAAATGAAAATTTTCTACAGGGCGAAATCAAAAGCCCTTGGAATCATGGCAGGAATACTGTTCGTGGTATTGAATATAAAAATAAATTTGCGGTACCCGACAGATGATGTTCTGGGTCACCTTGGTCCACATTTTGGTCGATATCTCGAAAACGTTTTCACATATACGACTCGGGGCCACTCCCTGTAAAAACCTCCATCAGTACTTTGAATTTGATACCCATATCGTACAAACACTCTCTAGAGTCACCCCTGGTCCACCTTTATGGCGATATCTCGAAAAAGCGTCCACCTGTAGAACTAAGGCCCTTTCCCTTTTAAAATATTCATTAACACCTTTCGGTTGATACCCATATCGTACAAACACATCCTAGAGTCACCCTAGGTTAATTTTCCTACATGACGATTTTCCCTTATTTTGTCTCCAATGCTCTCGACTGAGTATGTAATGTTCGGTTACACACGAACTTAGGCTTCCTTACTTGTTTTGAATTATCTCAAATGGATTTCTCGCCACAAAAAATTGCTCATTCAACAAATGTACTAGCACAGTGATATTTCACCTAGGCAATAATTTGGGCGAGGCGTTAAAAAGTTAATTGTTGATGAAACAAAACAAAAAAAATCCACGGATGAAGCGTCAAATTTAATGAATTGAAAACTAAGTAAAGAGTGAAACAAATTTGTTTTATTTTAAGTGTACTTACCGCTCCTTGAACTCAAGCATATCGATATTTAAATCTTTCTTACCCAGCTCAATTAGTTCAAGGAATTCCTGGACTTTTGTGGGGTTAAGCCACGCAAGGTACTTTAAAACTAAGAATATTGGCACAAGAAGTATTTTACCTGGAAGTCAGAAATACCTCTTGAGTGCGATAACTTTATAAATGTACAACGAGTACGATAAAAAATTTTTATTTCTATACTCAGCTTTTTACATTTTGTGTAAAATTTTCTCGTAGGTGCTAGTAGAACACCATTAACCCCTGAGGCCTGGTATCAAAATTCACACTTACTGAATCTAGGCTATGATGAAAACTTAAGCTTTAAGAGAACAAAGTAAGCATCTATAAAAATAGCACTAACAAAATTGCTTAATTTCATTTATGCTTTACTAAGTTTTCCACATAGTTCGGTAACTCCAAAACGCAAATTTTTGACCCGCGCTATATATTTTATTTCATTGCAATCAACAATATAATGCTGGAACTAAAATCTTTGTGAGCAAAGCTAAGCTAGGTTCACAACGTTAGGTTGGTGAACGTTATAGACTTATCCTAGACATGTGAAAATATAATACCATGAACTGCATTTTATTTATGTTTGTTCAGCTTGAATTAAAACAAAGTCTTTACTATGTCTAGTAAAATTTTATATAGGAAACCATGGAAACATTCTAAAGTTTTATATTTAACAACGAATACGAATTTCTTGTATACCTCTTTATATACCAATAAAACAAAACAAACATTTGGTCCTTTTTTCGATGAATTTTGGTCATAAAATAAAAACATGGTGTGGCAGCAGTGATAAGCAAACACATTCACTCTTGCAGGTGAGCTAATTTAATCATAATTATAACAAACCTTACAAAGCTCTGCTAAAGCTTAGTATGTCTCTCTTACTGGTATTTTCTCTCACTCCTTACGAAAAATATTGGGATTTCCTTCATTGTTGTGCTACAACGCCGACGTTTGTTTTGGGTAATTTTTCACTTAAAAAAATGTAGTACGGGAAGATTGCTATAAGCAACGGCCGAACACGTGCTCATTTATGAATACACACATAAAAATAAACACGTTTATATTTATAATACAACATTTAATTTGTTTTGCTATTCTTTTTGTTGTTATCACTTTAGCTGTGTAAAGTGGCACAAATTACTTGGCTTTAAATTTATTTAATTATGTTGTTTGTTTGCTTTCACTTTTGTTTACTTTTGTATGTAGCAAGTAGCAGCCATTCATAAATTTTGTTGTTCGCTGTTGTTATATGAATGTACCTAGGTGTGTGTTTGTATGCTAGAATGATTTACGCAAAGGCGTGGAATTGAATGAATAACCCTTAACTACTGTGGTGAAATATTTGGACGTAGTTACTGTGGTGGGGATAAATTTTACCTTTATAAGCTATAAATAGTTTTTGTCAACGAAACAATTTTTTTAAATTATTTGTTTTTAATTGGAATAATAAAACCCATTTTTAAATGAATAAAATAATAAATTTAAAGAAATCGAACTTCTAGTTTAGCAAAACAACGACTTTGTTTCATAGCCAATTTGGTGTGATGGTAGCGTGCTCCGCCTATCACACCGTATGCCCTGGGTTCAACTCCCGGGCAAAGCAACATCAAAATTTTAGAAATAAGATTTTTCAATTAGAAGAAAATTTTTCTAAGCGGGGTCGCCCCTCGGCAGTGTCTGGCAAGCGCTCCGATTGTATTTCTGCCATGAAAAGCTCTCAGTGAAAACTCATCTGCCTTGCAGATGCCGTTCGGAGTCGGCATAAAACATGTAGGTCCCGTCCGGCCAATTTGTAGGGAAAAATCAAGAGGAGCACGACGCAAATTGGAAGAGAAGCTCGGCCTTAGATCTCTTCGGAGGTTATCGCGCCTTACATTTATATTATTTTTAAAAAAAAGCACAAACATAACTTAAAAAAATTAAAAAAAAAATCTAAAACTCATAAAGACAATTTTCACTGCCAAATTTATGATATTAGAATCACAAACCTAGCCAGCATTTTTTGAAAATTTTGATCAAAAAATATTTAAATATCATACCACGAGATGATTGAAAACGTTCAAATTTAAAAGCATTTTTTGTTCGAAAATTAACGTATCGTCGGGATAAAAATGTACCATAAATGTGATTATTCTTGAATAATCATTTATGATTCCTATTTCGAAACGTTTTTTATTCATATTTGATATCATTGTAAAATTGAGCTTTAATAGTTTTAGAGTAATATTTGAGTGCTTTCCCAGTCATTTTCTAATCATATTCGTGAATATATTTCAATCGTTTTGGTTGAGATTTTTAAATCATTTTTGAATGCCATTATAATGCATTTATTCCTCATATCTCATTCAAAAGAGGATACTAAATAATAATCTTATTTCATCAGGGGAAGAAAGCATGCGAAAGTGAGCTATTCGAACCACAGCTAACTCGCAAACAAACTCGACCGATATACACCTGCGACTACAACATCTAACATCAGCATTATCGTCTGCATCTTAAAGTACGGATGCGATACGGGATGTTGAAGCGGTATCCAGGTATGTCAAGATAGTTTCACTTACCTGGGGTTCAAATAGCTCATAACCTCTGTATTGACCAATCATTATGTATTTTCTGGGAAGCTGATGGGGAGAAATGGTTGGGGAAATCTTCGTTCACGAGCAGCATTACATTATTTTTGTCTTGAAGAATATCTTTTGCCATGATTCAATTACTAGAGGTTTGTTCTTCAATGATGACAGATCTTTGACACTCCCAACTTGAAAAATCTGGACGGTTTGCTTTTACGAAGTAAGGAAAACGGGGAATAATTCAATCCCCTTCAGTGAAATTGTAGTAGACAAGTATCTTTGGTAGATAATAGTAGTGATAATAAATTTGTAAATGCCAAAATTTTTTGGGAAAATAATTCATTTCCTACGAAATATTTCGTAAATTGATAAAGTCATGTTCGTTTGGTCATTCTTTCAGAAATTGTTTGAACAATGCCGTACGGTAGAATTTTATTCAATAATGCACTATCTCAAAATTTGTTTCCAAAACTCCCTACATGAGCATAAGTTCAATGCATTTTGTTATAAGGGGGAGTTAATGAAAAGCATTCTGAGATGAAGCGTTCTTCAATTTAACTCTAATATAGGGCGGTTTTGTGACAAATCCTGAATTGTGAAATTTTTGAAAAATATTTTGGGATAGCATGATTTTGAACAGGCAGCCCACATGGGGTGATACGCTACTCAGCAGTCGCAATGAACTGACAAAAACAAAAGTAAAAGAAAATGGCTAATTGTCTTAGAACTTTATATTCCTACCTTGACTTTGACAGAAGGGTTAAGCTTTTGTGCGGTCCTGCCGCTACACAGGGAGTATTCACCTTTTTATTCTGAAAATAATGCTGAAAATAAGTTGGTTGCGAAGAATATCCAATTTTCCAGAATGTCTCTGGCATCAGGACAAAATCTAAAGATATTTTTAATTTGAGTGCTCACTTGGATTATGATGTTTTTGTACTTGTTGAGACCTGGCTGAACTCCGACTTTTACGATAATGAATAATTTGATTCCAATCTTTACAATGTCTTCCGCAAGGATCAAGACCCTAAAAAAACTGGTCTGTTAAGAGGTGGCGGCATTTTGATTGCTGTCAGTAGGAGGTATCGAGCCTCTGTTGTTTCATTGGATAATGGGGACCCTCTTCTTGATCAGCTTTGTATCAGTGTACGTGGTGCGTCTGATCTCATAATCTGTGCTTCATACATACCGCCGGCAAGCGCTGACGCCATCTATAAAATGCACGTGGACAACATTGTGGGCTTGGTTTCTAAGAATTATAATTGTAATTTCTGCATTCTGGGTGATTTTAATTTAAGTAATTTAGAGTGGATTTCCTGTGATAACAACTTTACATTCTTTCCAAAAACTGTTATTAGTTTTCCAGAGTCTTACGTAGTCGACAACATGGCAAGCTTAGATCTTTCTCAGGTTCACCATTTTTCCAATAGTCTTTCTAGATATCTTGATCTTATTTTCGTTAATGATAATATAAATTTTTCTATAACCGAATGTTTGGATCCTATTTCTAAGACAACCATTTATCATATTCCTCTTATTGTACTTATTGAGTTCTATAATTTTAGAGAAGTTTCGCTTAAAAGTGTTTGTTCAAGTTTCAATTTCAAACGTGGAAACTTGCATAATGTTAATTTGGATATAGCTGCCTTAGATTGGGACTCCTTACTTGCTAATATCAATACTGAGGAATGCTTTGAAGTATTTAGAAATAGAATTCAAACATTTTGTTCAAAACATGTTCCAGTTTTTGGGAAGAAATGCCATAGGATACCATGGTATACATCGAAATTAAAGAGGTTGAAGAATCTAAGAAACAAATTTTACAAAAAGTACAAGTCTTCTAACTCTGTTTCTCATAAAGAAAAATTTCACCGCTATCGCAAAGAGTTTAAATCGCTAAATAAGGACTTATACCGAGATTATGTTCATAATTTTGAATCTGACATCAAGCAAAATCCAAAGTCTTTTTGGCGTTTTGTTAAATCCAAAAGAATGTGTTCTAGCATACCATCGGATGTGTTCTATAATGGAACCAGTGCATCCTCTCCGCAAGAGGCCGCTAATCTTTTTGCTGACTTTTTCAGCTCTAATTTCGAGCCGTCGTCTGAGCCGTTCGATGACAACTATTTCCCAGATACCAATTCACCAATTAATTTTGGATCACTTTTCCTATCGCCTGATGATGTGCTCGATGGTATTCTGCATATTAAGTCGTCTACGAGTTCGGATGTTGATGGTTTCTCATCTTACCTTTTCAAAAACTGCACTGCTGTTGCTTATCCTCTTATGATAATTTTTAATAAATCACTTCATTCGGGTGTTTTTATTGATGCCTGGAAATTTACCTCTATCACGCCTGTTTTCAAAAAAGGTAATAAAAATGATACTGCCAACTACAGGCCAATTTCAAAATTGTCAACCGTATCTAAATTGTTTGAATATATTGTCAAGCAAAAGATGTTCTTTTCCATCAAGAGATATATTTCGATCAACCAAAATGGCTTCATGTCTGGTCGATCCACGGTTACCAACCTTGCAGTGTTTTCTGAATTCTGTACATCTGCTTTTAATGATCACCTGCAAATTGACACTATTTATACTGACTTTTCCAAGGCCTTTGACAAAGTGAGTCACACACTTTTAGTTGAAAAGTTGGCGAATCTGGGCTTTCACTCTACTTTTCTATCTTGGATAAAATCGTACCTTTCTTCTCGGCATTGCATTGTAGTTGTTGACAATTTATCATCTTATAACTTTATTGCCTCCTCTGGTGTGCCTCAAGGTAGCATTTTGGGGCCCTTACTCTTTATCATTTTTATTAATGATATTTGTGAGTGTTTTACCTTCTCCAATTTTCTGCTATACGCTGACGATCTTAAAATTTATTCCTCTGTTCGTTCTCTGTCTGATTCATCCAGAATTCAGAATGATTTAAACAACGTTGTTTTGTGGTGTGAAAAAAATCGACTTCTTCTTAATGTTAGTAAATGTTTCCATGTGTCGTTTGCGAAGTCTCGTTCCTCTATTCCCACCTCCTATTCCATTGGCAACTCTAATCTATCCACCCTGAATGAAATATCCGACCTGGGTGTTATTTTCGATGCTAAATTTTCATTCTTGAGCCATATCAATAGCACTATAGCAAAATCGTATGCTATGCTTGTTTTCATTCGTCGGTTTAGTTCGGACTTTAGTGATCCGTATACGCTGAAGCTCTTATACACGTCACTTGTTCACTTCAAACTTGAATATGGGGTCTTTATTTGGAGACCATATTTTGATTGTCATATCAAACGACTTGAACGTGTTCAAAAGGTGTTTTTGCACTATGCTCTACGCTCATTAAATTTTATAGACCCACTTCCACCATATATTGCCAGATGCAAATTAATCAACCTGAAATCGTTAAATTCCAGAAGAACTGTTCTCTCCCTCTCTACAGTGTTCGTCATTATAAATGGTACAATAGATTGCCCTCTTTTACTTGAACGTATATTTTTCCATGTCCCGCAGCGTTGTCTTAGGAATAACGATCTTTTTTCCTTAAAACAAGTCAGAAGTACTTATGCTAGCAATGCACCTATCTATAGAGCTTTAAGGGAACTTAACTCTCCATTGGGTTCTTTTACCTCTGATTTATTTAGCTCTAAAGCCAAATTTGTAGCTTCACTACTTGTAAGTTTTGATTAATATTGTAATTGTATAATCGTGTAATATTTATATTGATCACTTAACATTTATTATTTATACTAAGCACAAAAAAAAAACAAAAAAAAATCTAAAGTTTTGTAATTAGTCTGTAAGTGCACTCTCGTCATGTATGACTACAAATAAATAAATAAATAAATAAATAAATAAAATAAAAAATTTCGGAAAGCTCTTTTCCGTTAAGTATTCATGGAAGCTTTCCGGACAAACCGTTAATTTAGAATATTCGGAATATGTTCATTTGATACTACCTCACGAGGTCCGAATATACATAATATTCCAAATATAAACAGATTATCCTCTTAAATGTAGACGGATGTTCCGCCCAAAAATATCGAGAGAAGTGTCAAAGACGCGTATTGACCTCGATAACAATAATTCGAGGGCGGAAATAAATATTCTAGCTCGTTCAAAAGATATTTTCGAAAAACCGAAAATTACTCCGGGTTTCGTTGACGGCCTTCAGCCGAGCTTATAAAAAATTACCCTGGCCGGTCCACCAATGAGGTCGGATCAAAATTAAATGCGTGCAAATTCCCTTTGTACACAAAATCTTTTTCAGTGCACAAAAACATTACAACAAACACATGAAAATTGCCAACTTCAACTGCACATATCTCGGGACAGAGATACAATTTTTCTTTTCCGCCTTAGGATTATTGTTGTCGAGGTCACCTATCTCGATATTTTTGGACGCGTATTAGCAGTCCTGTTCTAGACTTTTACCTGAATAAGTTAACATGCCCAATGAGTACATTTCGTTATGGCATCACCATTATTTACTAATGACATTTTTACGTGAATCGATTTAATAGTCGAGGTTTTCACGTTGAACGATGAATTTTGAATTGGTTTAGGTTTCGTATGTTCACAGGTTTACGAAAGTGCACGATACCTTGGTGTCCGTACTTTTCATAAAACCTATGTTCAGCCACACTAATAGATAATGGCATAGGTAATAAATTCTTCATAAAATTAAAATAAATGTTCTAAGGAATTATGCAGTTAAGAACTTATCGGGTATTTGTAAACTGATTGCTTCCTATTTCTACTACTAATATTTTTCGAAAATTCGCAAAGAAACAACACAGTTAACGGTTGTCAATTCGATTTGGGAGCAAAATGGCTGCAATTGTCAAAAAATGTGTCTGTAGAGCAAACCTCTTGTGATTGAATCATGATCTTTTGCATAAATAATAAAATGTTTACATATTTTTTCTTAGCTTCATGAATATATGTATATGAAAAAAATAAAATTTTAATGAAAAGTAAAATTTCAACAAGTATAAAATTCATTATTCAGTCCACAAATATATTCACAAAAGATTCAGAAAGTTGAATGAAAAATGATTATAAATTTTTGATCACCTAAAGTAAACACATTTGATTCAAATATAATTCCAAAATGTGATTGATAAACTATATTCAGTTTTTGATTATTCTTTTTGTTAGTTTTTATGAAATATTAAAATTTAGTCATTAAAGGAGTTCAAAAATGATTCCAAAAGTGATCGAAAAATGCTTTTTAGTTTTTCATCATCAAAAGTATTCATATTTGATTATTTCTTTTGTTCAATTGTATGATAACTCATTATTTAGTCAGAAAGAGTAATCAAATTGTATTGATATGTAGGGAAATTCAAAATTGAATCACCTAAATGCTGAGTGGGAAAATGAAAACAAACAAAAATTATGTTATTTTATATATAAAATTATGTAATACGTAACCCCGGACGAGTGGTAATTTTGACACCAGCCCTAATATATGTCCGCTTATACAATACCCACGACTGTCCAAACACAAACGCCTACATTGGCCTTTCGTGGTCGTCCACTTCGAAAATGAGAGGAATAGGTGATTTCTATTTAATATATTTCGTCCATATTTTTTTAAGAATAATTAATTGTAATGCACTCCGCCTACTGTTTCCATATTTTGCGTGATTTATCCTTCATAAACAATTATATTAATTTTCTTCTTCAAGGATAAAACTATTACTTTTATGAAACGTTTTTTATTTTACTCAAACTGCTAGGAACTTTCTAGCTTTCTCGTCTTAAAATACCACCTAATGAGTTAAGACATTGTCAATGTTAATCACAATAACTGAAAAGTTTCGTTACATAGCTGTAATGACCGTAGAAACGATGTAAAAGAGAACACATTGTCGTCGGCTTTTTTATGACCGTAAGTGTACACTAAATTCATTTCTTAACAAATTGATTGATTTATGACTTTCACAATATTTTATAAACAAACTCAAAAAAGTGTGCAATAAGCAAAAACAAAGATTTGTAGAATGAACTTTTCTGCATAAATAAATACAAATAATGTAAATAAGCAATTCGAATGTTTTGATTTTTTTGTTATTTAACACAAATAAGATATAAAAATTTTCGTTTTATTAAATTTCATTTTATTCCATTTTCCCTCATATGTCTACGAAAATATTCACCACTTTCGGCAGTTTTGGCTATTTATTTACGCAAATAATTAAACAAATTAATCAGTCACTAATTTCCATTTTCATTTTATGATCCGGAATAATTTCTAATCACTCAACTAGACTTAAAATATAAATTAGATGAACATTGAGTATTCTGTTTTAAGTACTTGTGTTGTTGTTATTGATTGGAGAACATAAGAATAAATAAGTACTCGTTTATAAATGTATTTCTTGCTAAAATTTATGAAGCTATACGTTTTTAAGTGTTTAATAACACGTTCTATCCCATGAACCAAATATACTTTTTCGGAAAGGGGAGAAAAAATAAAAATACACGTGTATCGGCGACTTTCATGTACACCTCAGAATTTTTTTTTATGTATAAAGTATAACGCTCGTAATGTCTGTCTGTCCGCCTGTGTGAAAGATTTTGGATCGATTTTTAACCCTTTTTCCGTAAACCAGTCGAGCTGAATTTTTGCAGGCAGATTTGTGGGAATCATAATCGAATGAGCCAAGATCTCGCATTCCGGAATTGTTGTATTTGTAATCGAATTTGAAAAAGAAGTTTGATGACGTAGCAATTATTTGACTTATTACATTTCCCTCATATTTCGCTACCAGTGTTCGGAGTATTTAAAACTGTTACCTGAGTAAACGTCTACGCCGGAGTAAAAATTAAATTTTCGGAGTGTATTTTTTCTTCCTTTTTGAAAGCGGGCGAGCAAACAACATCAAATTGATTTGGTCGCTTGGCAAACCTATCGATTGTGTTTTTGGAATGTTTCTCAGCAAAAAGTTATCTGCCTTAGCAAATGCACATGGAGTCGGCCTAAAACGTGTAGGATTGCCAATTAATGCTCCCATTAACACACCACATTCTATCTCCCCGCATATTTATAGCGAAAAAGTATTATTATTATTATTTTCGGTTTACCATACATACTTCATGCTCTTTAAATGACAGAAGGTTTCAAAACCGGGGGAGATTCCTGTAGGAACGATAATGGCGACCTGGTAACTGACGTACAGAGTGTGGGGGAAGACGAACCCGATACCCCGATCGCCGATGATGAAAAATACTCCCCGGCATCCAATATCACTGCTAAAAAGTCACAAGGTGTCAAGTAATGACGGCATACCCGCCGGGCTGTTCAAGCATGGACGCGAAGAGTTGGTATAAGATAAAGAAGCAAACAAAGTGGGTCTTGCAGTAAATTTTGACAAGGCCTTTGTAGCCACGTCACTGTTGACTGATATAAATTCGAGACTGTGAAGGATTTTGTTCATTTGGGAAGCAAAAACAATTTCGGCCTAGAAATCAAACGGGTAATAAAATAACTCTTGCCAAGAAGTGATTCTTTAGGCAATTGAAAAGTAAAGTCCTCTCTCGACGAACAAAATTCTAGCTCGGAAACATGGAAGGTGTCGAGAGAAGATGAGATGGCTCTTGGAATATTCGAGAGAAAAGTTCTCCTGCAAGGTTTATAGTCCTATCCGTGATGTCGACGGCGAGTATCGAAGGAGGTATAATGATGAGCTATATGAGCTTTACGCAGACATGACGATAGAGCAGCGATCGAAAATCCAAAGGCTTCGCTAGCTAGGACATATTATGCGGATGAACGAATACGCTCCGATAGTTTGTATACAGAGGAAAGAGAAAACCTTCACTGAGTTTTGAGAGACAGTTGGAGGAAGATTTGGCCTCGCTTGGTGCCCCCAATTGGCACCTGTTATCGCAAAATAGGTTTAGCTGACCTCACTGACTTAACGAACTTCATTTTTAAATAAAGCTTCAAGAAGTGATGTATGTTGAATTTTGGCAGGATTTACAGATCGCGTCCGGACACATTTTTTTAATATTTCCTTTCCGCACGAAAAAAGTCCAAAACTGAAAAAAGTTTAAAATGTGAACAAACATGTCTTAAGACACGAACAGTTAATTCACGTCATTTCATCCGATCGGCACTTTTAAACAATCAGCTTTTCATGCGTATACAATAAAAACTTCAACCAAAAGATATTAGGTAATGTAGGGTCTATATTTAGATATTTATTAATTTATGTTAATATTTTTACTTGTTTCTTACTTGTGATATTTCAAGTTTTTTTTTAAATAATTAAGTTACCTTTTTTACATGAAAATTTTTAAATTAATCAAAAAAAGAAAATTATATAAACAAATAAATTTTGTTCAATAAACATTTAAAAATAAATGAATATGTATAAA
This sequence comes from Eurosta solidaginis, assembly GCF_040869045.1. NCBI lineage: Eukaryota > Metazoa > Arthropoda > Insecta > Diptera > Tephritidae > Eurosta > Eurosta solidaginis. Next base: position 24,085,071 of record NC_090319.1, on the reverse strand, counting down.
GATTTATAAAATAGTTTTTATAATAAACTATAGGTAATTATGCTATTCAGTTTCCAATTCGACCCAAATAAACCTTTGAGATAAAAAATGTAGTAGGAGGTAAGAACGGAACAAAATACTCCGATTGGAATATAGTCTGAACACTGCGTCAGCAATGAAACATTTTTTCAAAAGCGTGACGTCACACCCAGAAAATTTATTTCACAGCTTACTATGATTTTTTGCTCTCTCATTTTTTAATGCGGGATCTGTTTATTGGTTCATGCTTGGGAATGTCTGTTTCACGTCAAATTTTTTAAAAAATATCAATTTCTCAGATTTTCCTGAATTAAAAGAAAAATTTTTTTCACTTTTTTCGGGATAACTGGAAGGGACTCCAAATTTTTAAACTACTACTGTTTTTCGACCCATGCTACTCCATATATTTGTAGTTTATCAAAAATTGACCTACTATTTGCCAGTAATGACCACAGATCAAAATTGAATGCGCCAGCGAATATAAAATATCTGATCATGAGACAATCTGCTTTCAAATACCTACTACAAAATATTGCAGAATGAGAAAATATGCTTATGCCGTCTGTTGGGAGAACTACAGCGCGTAGAACCTGATCAATCTGCTGCGGATATGTGATATAAGTTCTATATCTAATATAGTAATAGAAAATAGGGTTCAGGCTTTGAGTGATATCTTGTCTGAAGCCACTCAAATGTTGACATACGAGGAGAGGATCAACGATATAGCTAATGTCTTGAATTGTTATTTTGTTCAGAGCATAATCCAAATCAAAGATAGTATTGAAACAATTGAACTTGTTGATCAAAATGAAACAACCACTCGATAGCAACATTCGAGCTGACCAGTACCGCGTTAGAAGATATAATGAGCATCAAAAAATCATTTAAAAACAAATATGGCGGTAAAAATCTATTGTCAGAGGGTGTTATCAAGGACTCTATGGTGTACGTTGCACACTTATATAAGGACATTATAAACGTATCATTTGATAGTGGCATTGTTCCCAGCTGCTGAAAGATATACACAATAATACCAGTGGCAAAATTAAAAAATACAATGAAACCTGACGAACTGCGTCCGGTTAATACCCTACCTATTGATGAAACAATTATGGAAACAGTGGTGAAAAAGCAACTAGTAACATACCTAGACGACCATAATGTAATCATACCAGAGCAATCAGGCTTCAGGAAAGGCCACTCCTGCGAAACAGCATTGAACATGGTAATCGCAGAGTGGAAAGGGGCTGTTGCTGATAGAAAGGTAGTAGTATCTTGCTTCTTAGACTTAAAGAGGGCGTTTGAAACAATCGATCGAAATGAATTGGTGAAGTTAATGGATAAAATTGGGATCAAACGAAAAGCTTTGGAATGGTTACGTAGTTACCTGAGTAACAGAAAGCAGAGGAAGGTTATTTCAGACGCAGTTTCATCGGTTGTTGATGTTAACATTGGGCTGCCACAAGGCTCAGGACTTGCTCTGATATTGTTTATAATTTACATCAACGATATAAAAACTTGTTTGAGAAATTGTAAAATAAGTCTTTTTGCGGATGGTGCATTAGTGACAAAAATGTAGATTGCGCTGTCAAAAAATACAATAAGGCTTAAATAATTTATATAAGTGGCTGTGCAGTAGAAAGCTAAAACATAATATTAATAAAACTAAGTATATGATATTTAACAAGAACCATAATAACTTAATCCAATCTAGTCTGAAAATAAAAACCAATGCAATTGAAAGAGTAGATCAAATGAAGTACCTAGGTGTAGTAATTGATGAGAAACTCAGTTTCACAGAACATATGAATCATTTAGAGAAGAAAATTTCACAGAAAATAGGAGTTATGTATCGCAAATGTAAGCATATTAGCCAACATCACAAAATATTAGTATATAGATCAATTGTAGAACCACATTTTATTTATTGCCCAACCATATTACTATATATTACTCAGTTGAGAGCTATGGTGAGAACATAAGGGAAAATAACCATGTAGGAAAATGAACCGAGGGAAACCCTGGAATGTGTTTGTATGACATGTGTATTAAATGAAAGGCATTAAAGAGTATTTTATAAGGGAGTGGGCCTTAGTTCTATAGGTGGACGCCTTTTCGAGGTATCGCAATAAAGGTGGACCAGGGGTGACTCTAGACTTTGTTTGTACGATATGGGTATCAAATGAAAGGTGTTAATGAGTATTTTAAAAGGGCGTGGGGCTTAGTTCTATAGGTGGACGCCTTTTCGAGATATCGCCATAAAGGTGGACCAGGGGTGACTCTAGAATGAGTTTGTACGATATGGGTATAAAATTAAAGGTATTAATGAGAGTTTTAAAAGGGAGTGGTGGTAGTTGTATATGTGAAGGCGTTTTCCAGATATCGACCAAAATGTGGACCAGGGTGACCCAGAACATCATCTGTTGGATACCGCTAATTTATTTATATATGTAATATCTGCCAAGATTTTAAGGGTTTTTTATTTCGCCCTGCAGAACATTTTCATTTTCTTCTACTTAATATGGTAGGTTTCACAACCATTTTATAAAGTTTTTTCTAAAGTTATATTTCGCGTCAATAAAACAATCCAATTATCTTACCATGTTTCATCCCTTTTTTCGTATTTGATATAGAATGATGGCATTTTTTTAATTTTTCGTAATTTTCGATATCGAAAAAGTGGGCGTGGTCATAGTCGGATTTCGTTCATTTTTCATACCAAGATAAAGTGAGTTCAAGTAAGCACGTGAACTAAGTTCATTAAAGATATGTCGATTTTTGGTCAAGTTATCGTGTTAACGGCCATGCGGAAGGACAGACGGACGACTGTGTATAAAAACTGGGCGTGGCGTCAACCGATTTCGCCCATTTTCACAGAAAACAGTTAGCATCATAAAATCTATGCCCCTACCAAATTTCAAAAGGATTGTTTAATTTTTGTTCTTATGGCGTTAAAATTATCCTAGACAAATTAAATGAAAAAGGGCGGAGCCACGCCCATTTTGAAATTTTCTTTTATTTTTGTATTTTGTTGCACCATATCATTACTGGAGTTGAATGCTGACATAATTTACTTATATACTGTAAAGATATTAAATTTTTTGTTAAAATTTTACTTAAAAAAAAATGTTTTTTTAAAAGTGGGCGTGGTCCTTCTCCGATTTTGCTAATTTTTATTAAAGGTACATAGAGTAATAGCAGTAACGTTCCTGCCAAATTTCATCATGATATCTTCAACAACTGCCAAATTACAGCTTGGAAAATTTTAAATTACCTTCATTTAAAAGTGGGCGGTGCCACGCCCATTGTCCAAAATTTTACTAGTTTTCTATTCTGCGTCATAAGATCAACTCATTTACCAAGTTTCGTCGCTTTATCTGTCTTTTGTAATGAATTATCGCACTTTTTCGGTTTTTCGAAATTTTCGATATCGAAAAAGTGGGCGTGGTTATAGTCCGATATCGTTCATTTTAAACAGCGATCTGAGATGAGTGCTCAGGAACCTACATGCCAAATTTCATCAAGATACCTCAAAATTTACTCAAGTTATCGTGTTAACGGGCGGACGGACGGACATGGCTCAATCAAATTTTTTTTCGATCCTGATTATTTTGATATATGGAAGTCTATATCTATCTCAATTCCTTTATATATGTACAACTTACCGTTATCCAATCAAACTTAATATACTCTATGAGCTCTGCTCAACTGAGTATAAAAATCTTTTATAGAAAGCTTTCACTTTCAGCTGTAACCGTAACGTGTAAACATATTCTAATATTACATATACATATATTGGTTTGGTCCACTAACCACTTTTGTTTGATATCCATATTATTGTAATGCCTTGTATTTAAATTGCTCTTTAACAAATTCAATTATAAATAAACATTCTAATACAGCTTAATCCAAGTTTGAATAATAAAAGCCTACGGTGCCAAATGCACCAAATAAATAAGTTGCCAAATAACTTTGTTGATAAACATATATCTACATTGCAACAAAATGCTCTGAATAAATGAATTATTTAGACTATTACTGTCAGAAACAGTTATGGAACTTTAAGTGATAACAGGTTTTTTAACAAATACACATAAAAGAAACAATAAATTTCAATCAAATTTATAACAATTGCATTAATGCTTTTCAATTTGCAATTTTATGAAATTCATTTAAGGGCAAACAAAAGCCAACAAAAAACATAATAGAATTGATAACAATAAACAAATAAACAAAAAAAGGAAAATAAGTGAAAATTTGTTACAGACATACTACATACAAATTTATATAGCTTGCGTCTTTTGCTGTTATGTTTACACAAATATTTATTATTTAACACGTCATACACACACATACGTTTACATAAATTTGCACACAATAAGTAAACAAAAATAATTGTCAGACTCGTAGCGCATTAAAAGGCCCTAACTTTTGTTGAACGCCTGTGGCCTATACAATATCATCTTCTTCTTCTTTGTACTAGAAGCTTCATATGCATATCTATATGTGTGCGTAAAGTATTGACAGACACAGTCTCATTGTATACAATAATCTACATACATGTATACACACAAAAATATTTATGAATGACTTTCATTTCTGTGTATCGGCTTTAACATCATTAAAATCAACGCCAAAATGCTTAAAAATATGTAAGAGTGTAAATATAATGCTTTAAGGCTTTTGTCAGTTTAAATTGTGCAATGCAAAATATTAATGTATGTTAAGGCTTCGCTATAATACAGCATATCTTGGTGTAGGACAATGTTTTATTTAAGCACACAATCAGCGTCACAGCGATACGACACTTCTAATGTCCTTAAATAGCGCAATGGATTTTGGAGTTGCTAATATATTTTGGGTGCAATATACGTATTTTAATAAATCCCCACACATATATATTTGCTCAAAATACCTTTTCTTTTGTTGTCGATATTTGAAAATAAAATATGAGGTATGTCATGCAATGAAAATTTTGCGAGTATAATACATCTGACTCACAGGTGGAAGAGTTTACAGACTCGCGCTTCTGTTGACGCCTTTCGAGCCTAATGGAACATATGTAACTCCTGTCTACCTTTGATTTCTCCCAAACGGATTGGGACGTTTACCGGTGATTCAGCGAATGCCCCACCCTCCTTTGCCTACGCATCGGCCTTTTCGTTACCTTCTATCTCTTTATAATCGGGAACCCAGCATATACGTACATATGTCCGGCTTGAGCGAATGCATTCCAGGAAACTTCTTGAAGAAGTACTGTGTAAGATTAGTGCCTTAATCGCCACCTGACTATCAATATATATTGACGCGACTGCAACATGTTTCCTCCAGAATTTCTGTTTTTTTTTACGGCTTTTTCGGGTAGCCTGCATGATCTAATTCTTTCTGGATCGACACAGTAAACAGCATACAGCAGAACTAATTTGTGTATATAATTTTGAAAAAAAAGGAGTACGGTTCGAGAACGGTTGAAAAGATGACCTTCGAATAGGCGAATTATTATATCAAAATTTACTGTTTCTAAAATTCAACAAGATCACATTTTGCTTAGTACCGATTTGGATGCTGTATTTGGTCCATATATATATATAGTGGTGAATGTTTAAGTTTGATTTTCATACAGAGAGTGAAAACGGGATTGGGTGCAGTGAAACACCCAATCGACAGCGAAAGCGAAGGTTTGCCATTGACCTAATTAAATAAGGTTACGCTGACATGATTTCCCTTGGTTGGGGAAAAAGTATTGAGTCGCTTTGGTTCATAGAACCGGCACTGCAAGACCTGCTTAGTATGAGTCCGTGAAATAGTGGATGCAGATAGGAGACTGTAAGCTGGTATAGATTTTGCTATATACAATCTTAATTATACAATCAATTTTTTTATTTCAGTTTATTGATGAGAAAATATTGCGCAATGGGCGGGTTGAACAAAGTTTACTTAATCACATTTATTTTTATATATATTTATTAGGCCGGGTCGATTTGTGGGGAGGCAAAAAAATCCCCCATTGCTCTGTGAAAATCGTATTCTAGGGATCAAAATAAGAAACTTTGCCGAAGGAACAATACCTCTAAAACGAATTCTGATGTCCCCCCCTTTGGGTAGTAGGGGCAAATTTTGAAAAATCCCACTTTGAAATGCCTATGTTTTTATACTCAGTTGAGCAGAGCTCACAGAGTATATTAAGTTTGATTGGATAACGGTTGGTTGTACATATATAAAGGAATCGAGATAGATATAGACTTCCATATATAAAAATAATCAGGATCGAAAAAAATTTGATTGAGCCATGTCCGTCCGTCCGTCCGTCCATTAACACGATAACTTGAGTAAATTTTGAGGTATCTTAATGAAATTTAGTATGTAGGTTCCTGAGCGCTCATCTCAGATCGATATTTAAAATGAACGATATCGGACTATAACCACGCCCACTTTTTCGATATCGAAAATTTCGAAAAACCGAAAAAGTGCGATAATTCATTACAAAAGACAGCTAAAGCGAAGAAACTTGGCAGGTGAGTTGAACTTATGACGCAGAATAGAAAATTAATAAAATTTTGGACAATGGGCCTGGCACCGCCCACTTTTAAAAGAAGGTAATTTAAAACTTTTGCAAGCCGTAATTTCGCAGTCGTTGAAGATATCATGATAAAATTTGGCAGGAACGTTACTCCTATCACCATATGTACGCTTAATAAAAATTTGCAAAATCGGAGAAGGACCACGCCCACTTTTAAAAAAAAATCTTTTAAAGTAAAATTTTAACAAAAAATTTAATATCTTTACAGTATATAAGTAAATTATGTCAACATTCAACTCCAGTAATGATATGGTGCAACAAAATACAAAAATAAAAGAAAATTTCAAAATGGGCGTGGCTCCGCCATTTTTCATTTAATTTTTCTAGGATACTTTTAACGCCATAAGTCGAACAAAAATTAACCAATCCTTTTGAAATTTGGTAGGAGCATAGACTTTATGACGTTAACTCTTTGCTGTGAAAATGGGCGAAATTGGTTGATGCGACGCCCAGTTTTTATACACAGACGTCCGTCTGTCCTTCCGCATGGCCGTTAACACGATAACTTCAGCAAAAATCGACATATCTTTAATGAGCTTAGTTCACGTGCTTACTTGAACTCACTTTATCTTGGTATGAAAAATGAACGAAATCCGACTACGACCACACCCACTTTTTCGATATCGAAAATTACGAAAAATGAAAAAAATGCCATAATTCTATATCAAATACGAAAAAAGGGATGAAACATGGTAATGTAATTGGATTGTTTTATTGACGCGAAATATAACTTGAGAAAAAACTTTATAAAATGGTTGTGACACCTACCTTATTAAGTAGAAGAAAATGAAAAAGTTCTGCAGGGCGAAATAAAAAACCCTTAAAATCTTGGCAGGTATTACATATATAAATAAATTAGCGGTATCCAACAGATGATGTTCTGGGTCACCCTGGTCCACATTTTGGTCGGTATCTGGAAAACGCCTTCACACCACTCCATTTTAAAACTCTCATTAATACCTTTAATTTGATACCCATATCGTACAAACTCATTCTAGAGTCACCCCTGGTCCACCTTTATGGCGATATCTCGAAAATACGACCACCTATACAACAACCACCACTCCCTTTTAAAACCCTCATTAATACCTTTAATTTGATACCCATATTGTACAAACAAATTCTAGAGTCACCCCTGGTCCACCTTTGTGGCGATATTTCGAAACGGCGTCCACCTATAGACTAAGGCCCACTCCCTTTTAAAATGCTCATTAGCACCTTTCGTTTGATGCCCATATTGTATAAACAAATTCTAGGGTCACCCCTGATCCACCTTTATGGCGATATCTCGAAACGGCGTCCACCTATGGAACTAAGGATTACTCACTTTTAAAATACTCATTAACACATTTCATTTGATACCCATAACGTACAAACGCATTCTAGAGCCAACCCTGATCCACCTTTATTGCTATATCCCTAAATGGCGTCCACCTATAGAACTATGGCCCACTCCCTCATAAAATATTCTTTAGTACCTTTCATTTGATACACATTTCGTACAAACACACTCCAGGGTTTCCCTCTGTTCATTTTCCTACATGGATATTTTCCCTTATGTTGTCACCATAGCTCTCAACTGAGTATGTTGTTGTTGTTGTTGTTGTTGTAGCAATGCTCGCCCCACCTAATAGCCGCGACCGATCACAAATTGTCATCAATAACCTCTAACGGGAGTCCAAGGAAACTTGCCGTTTCAACAGGGGTGGACCATAAGGAAAGGGGTGTTAGAGGCGTTGGTTCCACATTACAATTAAAGAGATGGTTGGTGTCATGTGGGGACACATTGCAAGCAGGGCATACATTTTGTATGTCGGGGTTGATTCTGGATAGGTAAGAGTTTAACCTGTTACAGTATCCAGAACGAAGTTGAGCAAGAGTGACACGTATTTCCCTGGGGAGTATGCGTTCCTCTTCTGCGAGTTCTGGATATTTTTCTTCAAGTACTGGATTCACCGGGCAATTCCCGACATAAAGGTCCGACGCCTGTCTATGGAGTTCACCAAGGACCTGCTTGTGTTTTTCCGCTTCATACGGCTGGGTTTTCAGGTGCCGTATTTCCTCAAAATGCTTACGGAGATGACTCCTTAGGCCCCTAGTCGGTGCTGGTTCGTCAATCAGATGTCTGTTGGGATGCCCAGGTTTCTGGGTATTCAACAGAAACTGTTTGGTCAGCATCTCATTTCTCTCCCTGATGGGGAGTATTCTCGCCTCATTATGCAAATGGTGTTCTGGGGACATAAGAAGACAGCCCGTGGCGATTCTGAGAGCAGAATTTTGGCAGGCCTGTAGTTTCTTCCAGTGGGTGGTTTTTAGGCTTGGGGACCATATGGGTGACGCGTAGCACGTAATCGGCTGGCTAATTGCTTTGTATGTGGTCAAGAGCGTTTCTTTATCTTTTCCCCAGGTACTGCCAGCAAGGGATTTGAGGATTTTATTACGGCTCTGAATTCTTGGAACAATTGCGGTTGCGTGCGCACCAAAACGTAGATCCTGATCAAACGTCACACCCAAGATTGTGGGGTGTAGGACAGTCGGTAGCGTAGTGCCATCGACGTGGATGTTCAATATGGTCGACATTTGGGACGTCCATGTTGTAAATAAGGTCGCGGAAGATTTAGTCGGTGACAATGCCAGGTTTCGCGAGGCGAAAAAACTGGAGAGATCAGGGAGATAGCCGTTTATTTTATTGCACAGCTCATCGATCTCTGGGCCTGGGCCTGTGGCCATTATCGTGCAGTCATCGGCCTAGGAAACGATTGTGACTCCTTCCGGTGGTGAAGGTAGCTTAGATATGTAGAAATTAAACAAAAGCGGGGATAGGACACCACCCTGTGGCACCCCTTGTTTAATTCTCCTTTGTTTTGATGTTTCGTTTCTGAATTGCACCGATGCCTGCCGACCACCCAGATAATTTGCGGTCCACCGTTTAAGACATGGGGGAAGGGTAGACCCTTCCAGGTCTTGCAGTAACGAGCCATGGTTGATCGTATCAAAAGCTTTTGATAGGTCTAACGCTACGAGTACTGTTCTATGGTGGGGATATTGATTCAAACCGCAATTTATCTGGGTGCTAATGACATTTAGCGCGGAGGTAGTGCTATGGAGTTTTCTGAAGCCATGCTGATGAGGAGCTAGCTGCAAATGTGCTTGGAAATAAGGGAGCAAAATGGCTTCAAACGTCTTTGCCACTGGCGATAGGAGAGATATCGGACGATATGACTCACCTACGTTAGCTGGTTTCCCAGGCTTTAGTAGCGGGAGTATGTGTACTGAGTATGTAATGTTCGGTTACACCCGAACTTAACCTTCCTTACTTGTTTCTTTTTGGAGTTTATTTTTCTCTTTAAAAATTTATTTAGTCAGAACATATGTAAATGAAAAAAATGAGTTTAACTTAGTAATAGAAAAGAAATTTAAAAAAATTTATAGAAATTAGCGTTTTTACAACCCCCTTTTAAAACCAAGGCATCACTCTGATGCATTTGCATGTCGTAAACATAGTTGTGTGGGCTTTTTATTCAACCGTTTTAAGAAATGAAGGTATCACTTTGACACAATTGCAGATCGTAAAATTTCTTGTGTTGTTTTTTTAAGCCACCCAAGATACAGCAGGTGGAATTGAAATTCCCCCTACCCAAAAGTTCGACCCAAAGGGGGGGACATCAGAATTCATTTTAGAGGTATGGTTCCTTCGGCAGGGTTTCTTATTTTGATCCCTAGAATACGATTTTCATAGAGCAATGAGCGATTTTTAAATCCACCCGCCCTAATATTTATATTACTATATAAATGTACCTCCAAGGAAATTTCAGTCCAAGCTTCTCTATCGATTGGCGTCGTGCTCCTTTTTTAAATTTTTTTCCGTGCAAATTGGCAAGAAGGGACCCTCGTGTTTTACGCCGACTTCAAAGGCGGATGAGTTTCCATTGCGGAAATACGCTTGGACTATATACCAAATCACTTCTGAGGGGCTACCCTGCTTAGAAATGCTGTAATTGAAAGGTTTGTTTTCCAAATTTTTAATGTTTCTTTGCCCCGGGCTTAAACCCAAGATCTTTTGGGTTGGATAGGCAGAGCACATGAGCTCTGCATGAGGTTATAGTCAAAACATACATGTACTTAAATTAGCTATTTGTTTAAGATCAAATGTTTCCATAATAGTTCGTGTATTTGCTTTGAATAGCCGTCGTAAGTTCTGCTTACTCCAAACTGGAAACGAAGCTGAAAAATAGGTTTTATGATAAATGAGGACAAATTGAAGTACCTGCTATCATCGTTATATGGTGGAGACGCATGGATGAGGTGAGTGTTCGAGAAAAAAGTTCTTCGAAAGATTTATGGACCTCTACGCATTGGCGACTTCGATTACTTAACAAGATTTAAAAATGAACCGTACGAACTTTACGCTATCTTGTTTCACAAATTCTTATTCGGAAGTTTAAGCTGAGTTTGACTAAATTTGAGTGTTATATTGATGCAAGTTTGCCTTTATCATCTGCCTGGCCACTCAGGTTCTTTTTGCCGCAAAAAAGATTACCCCTTATAAATAACTTGACTATCAGTTAAGTTGTTCAGCAAACGTTATATGTGGTGGTAATCTTTAGAAACTTTTGTCAATACAACTTTAAAACGGTCAGAAGTAAAAGAACTTAAGTAAAGCCATATAACGACGATACATATTTGCTTTTCGCTTGGCTTGTATGGTGAAAAGTCTAATATACTTTTAAAAGCTATACAATGGTGTTAAAATTGGGTATTGCTGCCGAGCTTTGAAAGCGTTATTGCAACTTTTAGCTTTTCAAAGCTTTTGCTTAAAGTAATGTGAGCTTTTAAAATAAGTCTCGTTCCTATTTTGCTTTTTTCTACAAAATATTACTATGTTAAACTAACTGAATAATAACAATAAAGTTTTTTGATGGATTCCAAATGAACGTTTAAAGAATAGGATTTCCAAAATTTTTTTATTGTATGTTTACAAATTTTTAAAGTAAAGTACATTCTTCCTTAATCAGATGGATCGGCTGCATGTTAAATTGCAGAAAGATTACATCACAATGGGGATTGTACGAGGCCACGAAATCAGTGGACAGGGACACGCCGCAGGGAGGGGTGCTATCACCTCTGCTGTGGACGCTGGCCATCAACCAACTGCTCAGGCAATTCGATGAGGGACCCGTAAAACTTACGGCTTACGCAGATTACGTTGCAATTGTCATAAGTGGAAAGTGCCTTCCAACGATTAGTTCTTTGATGGATCGGGCGCTTCGCGATATTCATACCTGGGCATCTAATGTCCGGTTGAAAGTCAATGCAGAGAAGACGGATATGGTCTTGTTTACAAAGAGGTACAAGGTCCCAAATTGGAACAGGCCTAAGTTAGGAGGGTGACCTTCCAGGAGAAACCTTGCACAAAATATTTAGGAATCATCCTTCCAAGCTGTCGTGGAAGCTCAACGTGGAGGAGAGGATCAAGAAGGCCTCAACGGCACTCTATGGATGTAAAATAATGCTGGGGTGTACATGGGGCATATCGCCTTCTCTTTCTCATTGGGTTTTTACAGCGATTGTAAGCCCTATTCTATACTATGGAGTTCTTGTTTGGTGGAAATCCATACAAAAAACAACATACCTCAAAAAATTAGAGGGGGTATGCAGACTATCGATGCTTAGCATTACGGGAGCCCTGAATACAACCCCGACGGCTGCACTCTATGCCAATTTGCACATCTCACCTGTAGACCTGGTAGCAAAGAACAAACGTTAACGACCGAACCAGGCTCGGTGCTTCTGGGCAGATTGAGCGCCGACCATATGGCCATAGTAGTATAGCGTCATCAATCACAAGACGGACAGAATACATGATTCCCTATCTGCGCTTCGAGGGAGATCTTAAGGCCACAATAGAGGTGGACGGTTGGCGCAAGGGTGCGCAAATGGCGGACGAGGCGATACATGTATACACCGATGGTTCCAAAGTAGTGGAAGGAGTAGGGTCTGCGGTATACTGCGCTGATCCAGAAATGAGCAGATCCTCCAGGCTGCAGGATTACTGTAGCGTTTTCCAAGCGGAAATATTAGCCGTAACCAAAGCAGTAGAAACCCTGGAAGAGAATAGCTTAAGCTGCAACCGTGTTAACTTTTATATTGACAGTCAAGCAGCAATTAAGGCAATAATCTCGCATGGCACAGCATCTAAATGCGCGATAGAGTGTAAGCAGTCTCTGGAGAGAACCGGGACAGGGAAGGGCATACATCTATATTGGGTCCCAGGGCATATGGGAATAGATGGGAATGAAAAAGCGGACGAACTAGCTAAAAAGGGCGCATCCCTTTAAGCTTGCTCCGCAGATGTCCCGATTAGATTGGGCGAGATTAAGCGAAGTCGAGAGGTGCACATGATCGACCAAGCGGGAAAGGCGTGGGTTCAAGCGCGGGGCTGTAAAGTGTCGAAGATTATGTGTAGGTCTTACAACCTTAGTCTAACACAGTTGCTTCTATCATTAAAATGGGAGGACGGTAGACTCATGACGGGTATTCTGACTGGACACTGCCTTCTGGCGTCACATGCCTTTACATTAGGCTTGGTCAGTGATAGCAGATATATGAAGTGCGGGTTGGAGGAGGAAACGATCGAGCACGTTCTGTGCACTTGCCAGGCTAAGACTCCAGCTATTAGGAGTAATACAGCTGTCAGATCTAAAGCAGGAAGTGGACTAAGTCCTAGTAAGCTTCTAGTATTTGCCAAGAGGACGGAGTAATTTTATAACATAGGTCCTCGTTTTTGATAGGGTTTTTCAGTTTGGTCGTTAAAACAACTTCTGGTAACACTGCGAACTCAATCAGTCTATGTGAGGTGCTCATGGACCGGCCAGTTCAACCTATCTACCTTACAAATTTTTAAATTTGCATGGGGATAACCCAAGTTCAGCATTATGCCATCTTTGGCGTAATTTTCCGTACTCTTTAACATAAGAGTGAAGATAGTTTTGTTATATCGGTGATTTTCATGCTTAGCCTAATAGCTAGAGGATAATAAAATATTCTAAAATGCGCTGAAAGTCGAAGAAAAATGCCAAATTGAATTCCGTTATTAATAGTTAGTTTTGACACCAAATTCATAACTGAAACAGAAGTTTGAAAATCCATTGCATATTAAGGCGTATTAAAATAATTTAGAATTGCTATGGTGCTTGTTTATTTTGCACTTTCTTTTGAATTAACAAGCAATTTCCCAGTAAACATTTGGAGTCATAAAGGTATCTCAAAGGAGTCGAAAATCAGAGCGTTTGCGCACTTTATGAGCCCTTTTAGGTATCAAAAATGAATGTATTTTCCTTCTTTCGATATCGCGTGGGCCTAAATAAGAGTCATATGTTACACCAAATTGTTTCATAAACAGCTAATTTCCAAAACCTTTTGGGCTCCGAAATGACTCTTGTGCGAACGTCTTCGGTATCATTTATGACTCTCACAAACCTCATTTTATGCTTTTTTGTTCTTAAATGACAACTTTTGGGCATTATAATAGGGGAATTAAAATAGTGGTAACGTATCGGAGCAAATCTTGGAAAAGGTTTTTCTCATAATTGAGGTCTCCACAGGCATTTCGAAGAGAGTGCTTGGAACTAAATGAATAATTTTCGTAAGTAGATAAACCGATTGAGGCGATTCTATTGTGAAAATCGATTGGGCGATGGATGAATACATCCATGCAATGTCAACCACGAACAGAAAGAACATTAAAAGCAATGCTCTATGTAATTGAATTTTTGTGTCGATGAAAAAATTTTCATAATACATAATAAATTTTTGTTCCAAAGTTAATTTGTTAAACTTTGATAAACTTTCGACATGCGTCTCATTCTCTTCATAACAGAGTCCTAAAAGACTGCTATAGGATCGTCTTTCTGAAGCTTAAATTTTTCATATATTTTGGTATCTTATCGGAGTCCTAAATTAAGAATGCCCCGTAAAGTGTGATTTTAAGCTTGAGCAGCACTAAACTTCATTTTCAAAAATTTTTCTAATGTAACAAAACAATTGTACTCACCACACAATTTTGGTTGCGTATACGCCCTGGTGTTCCCATTCAACATGTATGTACGTCCTGTCACGTCAATTTGAAGGAAAACTTAAAACGTAGCATGACGCAAATTGGAAGAGAAGCCCGGTGTTAATCCCTTCAAAGATTCCCCCTGCGTGCAAAGGGTTTAAAATATGGCCGCGTTAGGTAGCGTTATCGTAAAAGGAGATTAAAATACCATGACTATGTAATCCAGAGTGGTGTATAACTTACTTACTTACTTACTTAATTGGCGCTTAACCGTCTAAACGGTTATGGCCGTCCAACAAGGCGCGCCAGTTGCTGCTTCGCTCCGCCAACCGGCGCCAATTGGTCACACCAAGGGAGTTTAAATCGTTTTCCACCTGGTCCTTCCAACGGAGTGGGGGCCGCCCTCTACCTCTGCTTCCATAGGCGGGTTCCGATAGAAACACTTTCTTGGCCGGAGCATCATCTTTCATTCGCATAACATGGCCTAGCCAACGCAGCCGCTGCGTTTTAATTCGCTGGACTATGTTGATGTCTGCGTATAGCTCGTACAGCTCATCATTAAATCTTCTTCGGTACTCGCCATCGCCAACGCGTAGAGGTCCATAAATCTTTCGAAGAACTTTTCTCTCGAACACTCCCAAAGCCGCTTCATCTGCTGTTGTCATGATCCATGCTTCTGCCGCATATAGCAGGACGGGTACGATAAGTGACTTGTAGAGTATGATTTTCGTTCGCCGAGAGAGGACTTTACTTTTCAATTGCCTACCTAGTCCAAAGTAGCATTTATTGGCAAGATTGATTCTTCGCTGGATTTCAGTGCTGATGTTGCTGCTAGTGTTGATGCTGGTTCCCAAATAAACGAAGTTTTTTACTATTTCGAAATTATGGCTGCCAACAGTAGCGTGGTTGCCAAGGCGCTTATGCGCTGACTCTTTGCTTGTGGTGTATAAATAGGAAAGGGAAATGTGGACGCTGTGTATCACTTGCCCGACCCTAACACGATCGTTAATAGAAACTGTACTGCGAACAGCAGAAAAATCCAGTTGTTATCTGTATATACTGTATCACAGATACTTGCATAAAGAGCTCAGCTACTGTCCTTGTCCCCCCCCCCCCTAGTAGGAGATTCGCTGTTGATATGGTTTCACCTCAAATTCGGAGCGAGCTCACTGTGTTGGGTAAATTGACAATAAAACATACTCAGTGGAGCTATACTGTCTCTTCTCCGCTGAAGCATTCTTTATGGAGTACTGCGGTCTCTGCAGATGAAGTTCACGATAAATCGGCCACTGATCACGAAATAAAATCCACTGTGAGCTTGAGCTTTACATGACAGCTTCTCACGTTAAGCATATAATATTAATTGTCCATCTCTACTTCCGCCTGCCGCTAAGAGGTTTAAATATTTTCGCGGTCTAGTATTACTTACAGGACTATGACTCATCTAATTTATGAGGGGTGTATTTCGCGAAAGGAAGAAATCTGGAGATCTGTATCACTTGCGCGATCCTATCACCATCGTTATTAGAAACTGTACTAGCAGGAAGAAGGGGAATTAGTTGTGATCTCTTTATATTGTATCGTTAATATTTGTATGTGGATCTCAGTTTCTGCCTTAGTCGGGGCCCCTTAGAAAGTGTAACGCGTGTAATGTAATTACATCTTGCATGCGAGGGAGTTCACTACCAATAAAGCATACTCAATGGAGCTATGCACCCTCTTGTTCGCTAAAGTTCACAATAAAGAATTCTCGTCGGAGCAGTACGATTTTTTCTGTTTTCTAAGCTGACAATAAAGGATTTTTCTCGGTGTGATGCGAACTTTTCAGCTTTTCGAAGTGAACAATGAAGTATTCTTTTCGGATTATTGCAGTCTCTTCTTTAGAAATTTGGTAATACAGTTCGTCCTTGGAGGTTATGTTCCTAAGTCCTAAGTGGTCTATCCTAAGCTGGGCATACTATTATGAATTGACTCTTCCGCGAAAGATCAAAGTAAAGGTTGAGTTAATATCTTAGTTATACGGAGCTACGTTATGAATGAATGGCTGACAAAGCAGATGTCTATGGTTTGGGGATAATAACTGATAATTCAAAGAATGCACAGTAGGGTGGGTGAAAGTTTCTGAATCCATGGGTCATACTGAGTAATATTTTCCATGGGACCATAAGTCTGAAATGAGTTTCAAGCCTCTAATTTTGTTAGAAAATTTTATATCAAACATGATGCAGAAAATCATTTATGCTTAGATAAGCACGATATTGGAACTCATGGGGGGTTGCCGTGAAACGGGATGTCATTTTCACTAAAATGGAAAAAGGGTTGAAATAGACATTTCACCATACCAAGACAAGACCTTCAGTTTGCACATCCCATTACAAGCTAATATGGAACCAACTATCGGCACTGTAGTGTTTGGTAAGGAGCATTGAGCCAAGACTTTGCTGTGTAACCTGAACGGCTCTCACACAACAAATGGTCAATAAATTTTGTTCTTAGGTTAGGTTAGATTGGGTGGTAGCTTCCCTGATAAGGGAAGCTCACTTGGACAACATGAAGGTCCGTTATGATACCACATATAATAAATTAAAATAACGGTGACGTGGATATAACTACTTAGAGAATCGTTGGGTAGCAACGATAAAGTTCCGAATGATCCCGATCCCAACCTTGGATAGCTCCTCGGGAGATCCAAGTGAGCCGCGAACAAAATACTTTCGCCTAGTTCTGGCAAAAGCTGGGCAATTAAGCATAAAGTGATTTGGTGATTCCATCTCACCATCCTCCATACAGCTGCAGCAGGATGGAATTTGCAATATATTGAGAGATACCGCATGGATACCCATGGGACAGTGTGCTGTCAAAACCCAAATGACCATTGATAGGTGAGCCTTAGTGAACCCAGTTATTTCAGGAGACCTCCTGACATTCACTTTCGGCCAGAAATATCTTGCTATCCTGCAAGTGTCCGCCCAACGTTTTCTGAGTTGACTCGAGGCACAGCTATGGAGGAGCAATCCACACGTGCTTTCGTGCTAAGAGATCAGCTTGACAATTACCCGAAATATCACTATGGCCCGGGACCCAGATAATCTTAATTGTAAAATAATTCGATATAATCGCAAGTGAGGTCAGGCACTCCCAGACTACCCTCGATCGCACTGTAGTTAAGCTCAAGGCCTTTATAGCTGCTTGACAGTCAGAGTAGATGTTAAATTCCCTAACCGTAATAGCACTGGATAGCGTTTCATCCGCCGCATCCTTAATCGCAGCAACTTCCGCTTACAACACACTGCAGTGATCAGCCAACTTAAACTTGCCGCTTACATTTAGCTCTTGACAAAAGACCCCCTCGCAAACCTTTCCATCCAACTTCGACCCATCCGTGAACAGGTTAACTGGTCCCATGCCTCAGATAATTCCTCTTCCCCACTGCTCCCTCGGGGGAATGACTGGGGTGAAGGTTGCATAGGGAGCGGTTATCGGCATACAATAGTCCGTCCTGTCCGGGATAAAGTCGAAACTAGTAAGAAGGCTAGAGTGTCCGAAGTCAGAAAGCCCATAAGCCATATCACGAAGCCTGACCGACGACCGGGCCGCGGCTGCCTTTTCCGCAATATATACTGGATATATGTTCAGCATGACATTCAGTGCCAAGGTAGGTGTGGTTCTCAGAGCACCACTGATACCAATCAGCGCCGTCCGTTGCACTAACCTTTCGGAGGTGCTCGCCATGTCCAGTGCTTTCCCCCAGAACAACTCCCCATTCAGCTGCGAAAATTCTTCTGGATAGAAGTTTGCTAATAAATTCAACCAGAGCCGCCTCGACTCCTAAACCCACCAGAGCTCTTTCGATTGCCCCGGTAATACATTGTTAGAAGCCCCCTCGATGTCTAGAAAGGCACCCAGAGTAAACTCTTTGTATTCTAGGGACACTCTCTTTGCTTTACAATCGAATGGACAGCCACTTCCGTCGATCTGCCCTTACAGTACGCATGCTGAGAAGCCGACAGTAACCCCCGAGGAATCCTTTCCCTTAGGTACAGGTCAATCAACCACTCAAACTTCTTAAGAAGAAACGACGAGAGACTGAAATCCTCAGGTGATACATGTGAACTCCTGCCGGCCTTCGGAATGAAGATGACCCTAACCGTGTGCCACGACTTAGGGATATAGGTAAGCCTGAGCCAGTTAGTTTAGATGATGGCCAACCGTGCATAACACAAAATTATATCCAAAATCGTGACCATTTTTCATAGTCCTCATATTTGAATACTAGCTCACCGAAACGCTGAAATGAACAAAAACTTTGGCTTTTGGATCGACTAAAACTTCACTTTTGTTTGGCTTCAAATTTTTATTGCCGTATCACGACTTTATTAAGTTTTAAGGCCTTTGTTATCTTTTTAACTAAAACACACTAACAATTTATTTGTTGAGGCTTCCAATAGTTTATATGCCCATTATCCCCTATCGTAAACACAAGAAACAGCTGATTTTGCTTTGTTCTTTTTTACAGTCTGTACATTAGTGTAATAATAACAAAATCAAGTTTGTAAGCAAACAAAAACAAATGTAAACAAGTAAGGACGGAAAAATTACTACAAAAAATCACTCTAACCAAAGCGGATAACTTGTTTTTATAACACACACAAACGCACACACACGAATATTTGCACAAACACTCTCGCTTTCCAAAGCAGCGTGTAATAGTGAAAGTAATGAAAGCTTTGTATGCTTAAACCACAAGTGTGTGTATGTGTGTGTGTGACGAAAAAGCACAGGATTTACTAAGCTTTTTTCACATAAACACACATATACTTACATAAATTTGTTTGTGGAACCTAACACGTTGCTCCGTATGAATGAAGTGGATGTTAAGGACGCATTTGAATTCAGTTTTCGAGTAAACTTCAAAACGTTTGGTTGCCTACACGGAAGTGCGATACGTGCGCGTACAACAACAATTTGCTAACTGCAAACAAGTGATAAATATATTTTGTTTTTGCATGCAAAGCAATTTTTTGTTTGTTTATTTTTGTGGTATTGTGAACCTGTGCTATTCACTCACACACACATACACACGCACACACCCTTTACATCTATCAATAACAGTGAAAAGTTGAAAGCATTAAATTTGCGTGACTTGCAATTTGATATTGTAATTTATAGAAATATGTGGCACGCACACATAAACATATTAATATTTTTCACGCATATGTTTTGGTTTGTTGAGAATTAAAATCTTTCACGCGCTGTGCTGCTTACGCGGCTTAATAAAATTTATTGTTTAAAAACCGCTAAATGTGCACATATGTATGTACATACATATGTATATACAGTTTCGTATATTCATTCACAATATTTATAGTTAACATATTCACCGCATTATTACGTCTGCGGAGAACGTTATTGTGGCAATGAACTATTTTATGTTAAGTGATACAGGGCGTATACGCAACATTACCAACAATACCGGCAGTTGGATTAAGTGTGAACTACATATACATATGTTGTGGCGTGAAAAGGAAATCTATGTGGCAGCTGCAAATGAAATAAGTGCAAATTAAACATATACAAATTTAAGCTTGAGAATATGACATTTTGATGCGTTGTGCAATTTTCAGTGAGAGTTTTGCAAATAAAAATATTTTATGTCAAGTATTGACGGATTGTAAAGTGGAATTTTTTTAACGTTTTGCGTTCAATCAAATTTGAAAGGTAAATGTGGAAAAAATGTGGAAAATATGCCTTATTTCATTCTATATTTAGAAAAACAAGCATAACCTTATTGATGTAAAATTACAAATAACAAGTAAGAAAGAAAAAGAAAAGAAAAAGAATTTTATCCCATTCATAATATCCAAATAATCGGCTGTATGGGATACGAAATATATAGTGAACAGATGTACATACATTAGACTGGGAAGATTTATTAACTGATATCGTGCCATTGATTTTTCGATAGGATTTGGGCTCAGATGTAGTTCTTGTTTGGCGGAAAGCCACACAAAAAACAACCTACCTCAAAAAATTAGAGGGGATATGCACACAATCGATGCTTAGCATTACGGGATCCCTGAAAACAACCCCGACGGCTACATTGTATGCCATTCTGCACATTTTACCTGTAGACCTAGTAGCAATGAATATAGCGTTAACAACTGCAACCAGGCTCGGTGCCTCGGGGCAGCTTGAGCGCCGACCATATGGCCATAGTAGTATAGCGTCATCAATCACAAGACGAACAGTCTACCTGATTACCTATCTGAGCTTCGAGGGAAATCTTAAGGCCACAATAGAGGTGGACGGTTGGCGCAAGGTTGGGCAAATGGCGGACGAAGCGATACATGTGTACACAGATGGTTCCAAAGTAGTGGAAGGAGTAGGGTCTGCGGTATACTGTGCTGATCCGGAAATAAGCAGAACCTACAGGCTGCTGGATTACTGTAGCATTTTCCAAGCGGAAATATTAGCCGTAACCAAAGCAGTAGAAACCCTGGAAGAGAATAGCTTAAGCTGCAACCGTGTTAACTTTTATATTGAAAGTCAAGCAGCAATTAAGGCAATAATCGCGCATTGCGCAGCACCTAAATGCGTGTTAGAGTGTAAGCAGTCTCTGGAGAGAATCGGGACAGGGAGAAGCATACATCTTTATTGGATCCCAGGGCATACGGAAATAGATGGGAATGAAAAAGCGGACGAACTAGCTAAAAATGGCGCATCCCTTGAAGCTTGCTCCGTAGGCGTCCCAATTAGACTGAACAAGATTCAGCGAAGGCAAGAGGTTCACATGATCGGGCAAGCGGGAAAGGCGTGGGTTCAAGCGCGGGGCTGTAAAGTATCGAAAATTATGTGTAGGTCTTACAACCTTAGATTAACAAAGTTGCTTCTATCATTAAAAAGAGAGGACTGTAGAGTCATGATGGGTATTATGACTGAATACTGCCTTCTGGCGTCATATGCCTTTAAATTAGGCTTGGTCAGTAATAGCAGATGTAGGAAGTGTGGGTTGGAGGAGGAAACGATCGAGCACGTTCTGTGCACTTGCCAGGCTAAGACTCTAGCTATTAGGAGTAATACAGATGTCAGATCTAAAGCAGGAAGTGGACTAAGTCCTAGTAAGCTTCTAGTATTTGCCAAGAGGACGGAGTTATTTTATAACATAGGTCCTGGTTTTGATAGGGTTTTCCAGTTTGGTCGTTAAAACAAACTTCTAGTAACACTACGGACTTAATCAGTGTATGTATGGTCCTCATGGATCGGCCAGTTCAAACTAACCTAACCTGGGCTCAGGAAAAAAGTTCCTCTACGCATTCCCAAAAAAATTATTTTCGAGCATGCGACTTTTCATTTTTTTTTACTTTTTCGACTTTGATTATTAAGGTATTTTTCACGAGCTACTAAAAAAATTGTCATGTATACCCTGTCCGACCCAAAAATGTCCGCTAAAAACGTTGTCGGTAACAGTTTTTGGGTTGGACAGGGTATTTGTATGAAAATTTTTTAGTAGGTCCCAAAAAAACCTTAAAAATCAATGTCGAAAAAAAGTCAAAAAAATAAAATTTTGCAGGATCGAAAATTATTTTTTTGGGTATGCGTAGTGGAACTTTTCTCCTGAGCACAAATCCTATCAAAAAATTGATGGCGCCATATCGGTTAACTTTCGTCCATACAAATCGACCCACCCTATTGAACAATAATCATATCCCATTCGTAATATCCAAATAATCGACTGTGTAAAATATGAAATATCTATGCGTAAGCACTTGGTGAAATTTGAGGGTTCTAGCCGTTAAAATGGAGCAGAAATTGCATAAAGTTTCTTAACTGAACAATCGGGTGTATGGGATACATACCATATATACGATCGATCTCTAAGATTTTTTCAGACAACAATATGTGCAGTATACGAAAGCATATGGCGAAGTTTGAAGATATGATGAAGATATACAAAAAAAGTTTGCCCATTTACATGTTACTTTAAAGTTATTTATTTTGGTTCTCCATAATTCCTTTCGTATTTATCTACTAGCGGTTTTTATATCCGTTGTTTGGAGCATTGTTATGTATGTATCACCAATGCCAACATTTACATAGAACAAACAGGACGGCAAATAAGCACGAGCCTCAGATAAGACATTAGAGTTTACAACAAAAGACACGGAATCGTAACATTATACGAGTGCAACTTCCCGAATCACACTATAAATTTCCTCCAGCTTCTAATCTTATACATTTTGTTTATTAAATACAATCTTCACAAACTTAAATTGACCATCCTATCTCTTACTTGGAAATATATAATTTTTTGATTGCAAAATTATGCAAAATTGCTGAATCATGCTATTTGAATACAATTACCGAAGATATGAAATTTCTCATACAAATATCTTTTAATTTCTATTAACGTACAGGTCAACAAACATACAAATGTTATAACACCAATTAAACACACACACAACCTGTCTATCCAATTTAATTGGTTATGGTTTTGTCTGTATTATAAAACTCGAGTGCATGCAGGGATGGAAACTAATAATAATTTTTCTTTTTTTTTTTTTTGGAGTGGAAAAATTGTCCTAGGTGAAAATGTTTGAGTTCCCAGGTATCCCTCTAGCAATATCATGTCGAATCATGCATCCTTTTTATTTTTCCAACTTTTTCCATAAAAGTCTACATATACAAGTAAAATCTGTATTTTTATTTGTTGAGCCCCGATAGAACTAGTTAAACTCGGACTTTTAAAAATAAAAGTCTGGAAATAAAAGTTAAAACCGGACTTTTATTTTTTAAGGCCAAAATAAAAGTCCGGCTTGATAAAAAGAAACGGCTTTTCCGAATTAAAACACAAATTTTAAACAAATGTTATATTTTCCGAATTGAAAAAAATGTTTATGCAAATTTTATAAAAATAAAAAATATAAATAATTATTAAATTAATAAATAAGAGTTAAATCCGGACTTTTATCTTTTAAGGCCAAAATAAAAGTCCGGCTTGATAACAAAGAAACGGCTTATCCGAATAAAAAAAAAAAATTTATACAAATTTTATAAAAATAAAAAATATAAATAATTATTAAATTAATAAGTAAAAGATAAATCCGGACTTTTATTTTTTAAGGCCAAAATAAAAGCGGCTTGATAACAAAGCAACGGGTTATCCGAATCAAAAAAATTATTTATACAAATTTTATAAAAATAAAAAATATAAATATTATTAAATTAATAAATAAAAGTTAAATCCGGACTTTTATTTTTTTTTTTTGGCCAAAATAAAAATCCAGCTTGATAACAAAGATCCGGCTTATCCGAATCAAAAAAAAAAAAATTTATACAAATTTTATAAAAATAAAAAATATAAATAATTATTAAATTAATAAATAAAAGCTAAATGCGGACTTTTATTTTTTATGGCCAAATTTGTTATAAAAGTTGTATAATTTCTTTTTTAATTCGGAAAAGCCGTATCTTTTTTATCAAGCCGGACTTTTATTTTGGCCTTAAAAAATAAAAGTCCGGATTTAACTTTTATTTATTAATTTAATAATTATTTATATTTTTTATTTTTATAAAATTTGTATAAACATTTTTTTAACTCGGCAAATATAAAATTTGTATAATTTTTTTTTTAATTCGGAAAAGCCATTTCTTTTTTATCAAGCCGGACTTTTATTTTGGCCTTAAAAAATAAAAGTCCGGATTTAATTTTTATTCATTAATTTAATAATTATTTATATTTTTTATTTTTATAAAATTTGTATAAACATTTTTTTAACTCGGAAAATATAAAATTTGTATAATTTCTTTTTTAATTCGGAAAAGCCGTATCTTTTTTATCAAGCCGGACTTTTATTTTGGCCTTAAAAAATAAAAGTCCGGATTTAACTTTTATTTATTAATTTAATAATTATTTATATTTTTTATTTTTATAAAATTTGTATAAACATTTTTTAACTCGAAAAATATAAAATTTGTATAATTTTTTTTTTTTAATTCGGAAAAGCCGTATCTTTTTTATCAAGCCGGACTTTTATTTTGGCCTTAAAAAATAAAAGTCCGGATTTAATTTTTATTTATTAATTTAATAATTATTTATATTTTTTATTTTTATAAAATTTGTATAAACATTTTTTAACTCGAAAAATATAAAATTTGTATAATTTTTTTTTTTTAATTCGGAAAAGCCCTTTCTTTTTCATCAAGCCGGACTTTTATTTTGGCCTTAAAAAATAAAAGTCGGATTTAATTTTTATTTATTAATTTAATAATTCTTTATATTTTTTATTTTTATAAAATTTGTATAAATATTTTTTTTTTAACTCGGAAAATATAAAATTTGTATAATTTTTTTTTTAATTCGGAAAACCCGTTTATTTATTTACCAAGCCGGACTTTTATTTTGGCCTTAAAAAATAAAAGTCCGGATTTAACTTTTATTTCCCTACTTTTATTTTTAAAAGTACGAGTTTAACTACTTCTATCGGACTCAGGTAGTAAAAATCCGAAAATAATTTTTATCTTGATCCAAATATATTAAAAGTCCAAAATTAATAGTTTTGCAAAGATCTAATTATAAAAGGAATAACAGTTTCTGCCCCTGAGTGCATGACATTTGTTAAGGGGCATGAATTCTTTATATTCATATATATACATACATTTGACAAAAACATTTCTCGTGCTCTCTCTCCTTACACTCTATTTATGTGATAGGCGCCTAACCACTTTGCGACAGTTGTCTGACTATTTGACCTAACATACATTGATGCATTGACTTGTTGTCCATGAAATGTCCGCGCTGTTATTGCATAGCATTTAGACGAGTATATCCATGTAGTTGACTCTTGTAATTGAATTACTAAAGTAACCGAACTGAGCAACCGCAAAAGCTTCAATAGAATACGCGTTTGTGATGGGCGATAGTGGTATTAGTATGAATATAAGCAGCAAACTATCAAAGAAGGACTAATATTCCAAATTTGTATGTATGCGTGATGGTGTGAGGGTAGTAATGTTTCTTTGTTGTTGTATGTAGCTTATAAGTTCAGTGGCTTTAGTTATTATTGTTGTTTCTAGTGGTTCAAAATAAGCAAATATTGCTTGAGCTATGGAATTTTTGTATTAGGGAAACCATCGAATGAGTTTGGTATGGAGTTCTCTTCATATTCTTTCTTCTTTTTTCTTCTTACTGCACGCTTCGGACCCTGCTGATCTTTTTTGAGTTGCGAACACGAAAATAGCATTGTCGGGTTTTATCGAATTTCATCAGTTATATTCTTACTTTTTTATTTTCGATAATTTAACATAAATATTGCCTTGGAAGGTAGTCATGAAATGTAGGCGGTCTCAGCGCAAATGCTTCGTGGGCATATAGGGGGTTCACCACATGTCATTCTGGGTGAAATCACCGCTGAAGGGGGTCGAAATGTTGGCGTGATTGTGGGTGCCGATGCTAACGTCCACAATAACATCTGGGGAAGCTCGAATACCAATACTAGAGGTGAGTGTTTACTTTTATTGTACATGAGGGACTCTGTATATGCAACAGGCGGAATGACCCGACTTTTGTTACAGCGGTAAGGTAGGAGGTCCTGGACTTCACATAGTACAAGTTATAAAAAAGAAAGAAATGAAAAGCGCGATAACCTCCGAAGAGATTTAAGGTCGAATACAAGTTATAGGTCGCTCAATACTCGCATAGATTTTTTAACATTTTTTCTTTGCCAAGATATTATAGATGTTCCTCCTTTTTAGAAAAAGGTTTTAAGACTTATTTATATAGATTAATGGCATTTCCTTTTCTGGAAAAAATTTTAACCTCTGAATTTCTATCTTTTGAAAAAAATTCCTTGCGCTCTACAAAATGGCTAAATTTAATGGTAATGTTACCCATTTTCTCATTAAAACAAAAAAAAAATATTTTATGAAAGGTACATACAAACTTATGAAAGAGCAGAAAGAAAGCAATAGTGTGACATTATTTTTAGAAAAAAAACGCCATAAATTACAAAATAGAACTATTTCTTAAATCATCGAAAATGGAAAACAAGTCTTAAATTGACGAAATTTGGTAAAAATTGCCACTGTTACTTTGTGTTCGCAGATGTATGTCTTAATATTTCTTAACAAAATATAAGGCGAATCAAATCGATTTGGTTCTAGGTAAATTGCTTCAGTTTATAAACGAATTTTCCTCAACATCTTCGTCTTCAAAGCTGCACAAAATATAAGTCAAAGAGCAACGAGAGGTAGAATCAATCCTTGAAGATGAATTCATGCCACAACCAAACCTGTTCCTCACAAGGTGAGACCAAATTCATCAGGCACCTTTTGCTAACAAGCTATCTGATTAGTTAGTCCAAAGGGCAGGAGCTTTCTTCGGATGGTATAAGTATACCTAAGCGGAAAAGATTAACCCAGTGCTACTTCGTCAAGAGAATTTGATTTTGCGTCCTGCTGAGATTATTAGCTGGCCATAACATTTGATTTTCGAACGAAGTTAAGTACTTTGGGCTTACTTTTGACTCTTATGAAAGTAGCACCCTGAAAACATGTCATCTAGTGCGATCCATAATGGCGTCCAAGAGTATTGTGGGTATGTCAAAGTAAAGAACATAAAAGGAGAACACGAGAAAACGATTCTGCAGAAACGTGGAAGATTTAAATCATCCCATGGGGCTCATAAAAATCCTTACCCTGGCAGTACTGAAAACAGTTAGTTGGGAAATGGCCGATGAGGAATTTACAAATTCTGCTTGGACTAAAACTTATTCTTTCGGCGCTAGGAATTACTGCTCAAAGAGGGTTACTCGTCATTCCCCTGAAAGAAAAGGAGGTTGCAGGAGCTCTATAAGGCTCCCAGAACTGATGTCATGATGCTGTTCAACTTTTTGTGTTTGCAGGTTTCTATATATGCGAACTGCTTTAAACTGTGATGAGTTTCTTAGTCATTGGTATATGTTTAAATTCATCTCCATTCACATGTTTAAATTCACGTCCATTAAAGAGCTCTCACAAGGATCATAGTTCAACATTTGATCGGACTATGTATGAATGAATCGCAGTTGCTCTTTATTTGCCGTAAAGTGATAGCAACAATAAAGATCTAAGGAAATTTTTGTAGCATTTTAAAGAGACGACACATAAAAAATGTCTTTGATATTTTACATTTACAACCAGCACTTAATTCTAACGAAACCCTTCCCAATTAACTAAAATTTGTATCATCCTTAGAATTTCTTATTAGTTTAGAGTTACTGCCTGAGTTATTTGCTTCAGCAGTTTCCATTAAGTATTTTCATTTTGCGTAGAGTTTGCTGATTACAGTAAACGCCCGTCCGTGTATCTGAATTATTTACAGTACAATATTAGCATACCAACTTTGAAATTCTGATGCTTAAGAAATAAAACAACAACAGCAAATTAGACGTAACCAGGAATGAAATAAATAAGAACAAAAAAAGTTCCACAAATTTAATGAATTCAAAAAAAAAAAGCAAAAATAAGCGTAAGTAAATGGAAAACGCTGAGACAGACATCTAAAGAAAGATACAAACTACAAACGCACAATGAAAACAAATAAATCGTGTAGCAACAAAAATAAAAAAAAAAAACATTTGTTGACAGGCACCACGCGACAATAGGGTGGTCACTACAAATCAAATTACAGCTTTTTCAAGTCTCACCATTTGAAACGGTAGTACTAAGGGTAATAATTTTGCACATACATTTTGGTTCCAAATGGAGACGTAGAGGATGGCGCAGGGTGGGGTTTTAATAACAATGCTGTGGCCAATCAGCTATCTGATGGATGAGGCAAATCGGGATGTACATACCTGGGTATCTGGAGTTTGGTTAACCAGCTTCGTGGAAAAAACAGTTTATTATTATTTACTACTTAAATATATATGGTCCCTATTTGGATAAATCCTAAGCTTGAAGGGGTAACCCTACAAGAAAAATTTAGCACAAAATATTATGGCGAATATTAGCATCACTAAGCTGTTAGTAAATAATCACAACAAAAACAGCAAGCAGCCACACTTACGTACAAGACAACGAAGAATATTCAACACACATAATCAGCAACCCGAAGCGAAGAGATATCTCACATCACATATATAGTCATCAGCTAAGAGCAGAAGTTGTTACTCACACATACACACGCATATAGCTATAAAACCAAGCATGAGATACAACTGTTCCAGAAGGCAACATCGTGACCTTAGGAGAAATATGCGAACGACGCAACAGAGAGAATAAAAGCAGCACAAGCTGGGTAATAACTAAAGAGCTTGATTTAAATACGCTAGGAATGAATTATAATTGAATTTGTGAAGTACTACTCCCAAAGTAGTCCAAATAAAGACCATTTTGCAATACTGAACATTGGAGTTATTTACACAGCAGTTCAGGGGTTCGAACGTTCGCAGAAGACGCATAATTATCAGGAACTCCCCAAAATATGTTACAATATTTAGGAGTTATCCTAGATAGTAAGTTGTCGTGGAAACTCCATGTTGGAAAGGAGAACGAAGAAAGACTTTGAAGCACTGTATGCATGCAAAAGAACGCTGGGATGCACGTGGGGACTATCACGCAAATTTCTCTCATTGCGTATTAAAAACAATTGTCAAACCCATACTTTACTTTTGGGCCCAGGTTTTGTGGACAGCCACATACAAGTAATATCACACCTTACTCCATGAAGAAGTATTCTGGAATGCAAAGGAGCGTTGGAACGATTGAGCACGTTCTGTTATTGTGCCCTGTGCTCGCCAGGTAACGCTACAGCTATTAGGGGTGGCAGAGCTGCCAGATCTCCAGGCAGCAATTAATCTAGGTCCTAGAAAACTTTTAGTATATGCTAAGAGGGCAAAATTATACTATAACATGTGTCTCGGCACCTGATTGAGGTTGTTCCGTTTGGTCGTCAATCAAATTTTGGTAAAACTATAGACAAATTAAGTTGAGCGACCATTTCAACCTAACCTAACTTTTGGTGTGACCGATTGCCGCCTGTTAACCCAGCAAAGAAGCGACTAGCACGGCTTCTTGGACGGCCATAATCGTTTAAACAGTTAAGCGTTAATTAAGTTAGTTAGATCAGATATATGTAAGTGCTATTAAAGTGACGCCGCTTGTCCGAGAGCCAAATATGAACATTCAAGTAGAAAATAGGAAGTGGCACAAACTAAAAGTAGAATAATTTCTTAGTCATGTAAGAATTTTAGCGAACAGTGCTTTGTAAAAATTTGGATTTTACTTTGTTTGTATTTATATTTTTCTTACTTTATATGATTTAGTTGATTTTGAAGTTTGTCTGCTTTTTGCTTGCGAATGCTGTTAGCTTGTTTGTTGTCTTATAAATAATTTTACGCTGACTGCTGACAAGTGACTAACTGAGTGGCGGAGTGGTGATTGGTGGCGGGTGACAACGGAATATGACAACATTTTAGTCCATTTTGTAGCGTTTCATTTCGCATGTCAACTGTCTGCTTAGTAAATTGAAATGTTGGTTAAGTTTTATTGTTTGTTCAAGGATTAAAAAGTATGAAAATACTTTTGATAATAATGGATGTTGACAAAGTAAAAATAATATATTCAAAACCTGTGTTATTTGCACAAAAGTATAAGATTAAATAACACAACGAAAATAATATTTAAATCGAAGCAACATAAATGCTTGTTGCGAAGGTTCCGCGCGGAAACTGAGAGCAGTACAATTGAGACTTAGCATGTTGATGGTCCCATTACCCTGAGGTCTCGTCCTCCCCGAAGCTGTGATGCACGTATGTCTATTCAGAGAGCTATTTTGAAATAGGATGTTTTTAGGAATATTCTGAGATGGTGCGTTTTAGAGCTGCGCAGCCGAGATAGGTTGTTATTCCACCTGCTATCGATATTAAGCAAAGATAAAAGAGAGAGAAACCCCTGTGCGTTTATGTCAGTGTATCTGTGTTTGTGTCAACAGCATGAAAACTGAATTCCTTGAAATATATGTACCTTGCAAAAAAACCAAAAAATTACAAAAACAAAGAGCGCACAATTTTACACTTCTTAAGTTCTAATCGAATTGCATGCATAATTTCTTTTCAAAATAACATTTATAGAATCACAAACTGCACCAAACAAATTCAGCGCAAACAAAGTTGAGTTTCTTGCAATTTTTTTTTATTCTTTTTTCGCAGTGACATGGAATTAAATTAAGTGACTATAAGAGTAAAGAAAGACCGTGAAATATAACATGAAACAAGATTTTTTCTTTTTGAATTTGATGTAAAATGTATATGCATTTACAGTTATGTAGTTAGTTATGTGTTTTTGCTGTACAAGAACGCAAAAGCTTTGCTTTCAAATTTATAGCTTAATAAATGAACGTATGTACGCTGGAATGAAAGGAAGGAGGTTGGTGTTGACTAGTCCCAAAAAGTTACTACATATTCTCTTTTGTGTAATTTACATTTTTGCTCAGTTTCGCACTTGTATCTTCTTTAGTTAAACAGATATTAACCCTGTTTCTTTTGATGGGTTTCTGAATATTAGAGTGGTCCATAAGAGGCAAATTTCGCCTTCAAACCTTTAAAGCGCAGTCAAAGATAAAACATAGTAAAGTAATCCTATCAAGAAGTTGGCTGCAAAAGCATGGTAAGTTTAGAAGAGCTGGAAGGGATAAGGTGCCCAAGTAGTGGAGAAGAGGGAGAAGTTGAGGTGAAGAGGAAAAGGGAAGGGAGCGAAGGGGGTGATGAAGGTGAAGAGGAAAAGGGTGATATGAGTGGAAGAAAGGCGAGAAGAAAAATAGTTGAAGGCGAGAAAGACGAAACGCGGAAAGAGAATTTGATGTGGAAAAAAGGGATTGGGATACGTGAAGCGAAAGGGAGAATATCGATAGAAAATGGAAAAGTATGAGAAGGTGTAATGCAAATACAAATGATGAAGAAATGGAACAGTGATCGCAAAGGAAGGAAACTGAGATTAAGAGAAAGAGAATGGAAGTGAAAAAAGATAAAGAGAGGAAGTGAAAGGTCAAAAGAATGAAGAAAAGGGCAGAATCGTTGAAAGAAATGTGTGTGGGAGAAAGGGCAGAAGAAGCGGGAAATGAAATGAAGAACTGAATGGTTGGACAAGGTGAGAAAGAGAGTGAATGGAAGCGTACGAAATCATATAAGTAAAGGTATGGCCGAAGCGCAGTAGATGAGTCTTAAAGAAAATGAGAGATAGAGTATAATAAAAAGAAGGCAAGCATGGAAGGGAAGTGCAGATTATATGGCAGTTAAGGAGAACGAAGCAGAGTTAGGCCTCTGAAAAGAGCCTAAATACATGCACGGCCGCATTTTGATCACTGTGATTTCCATCTCACAACTTAAGCGGACTATTACAGTTTTCAGTGTAAACTTATCACGCTGATTTCCTCCAATAAGGGGCTTGAAAGATGGGAAGATCACTCAGAAAATAGAAAACTCTCTTTTAGCAGATTGAGCAAATATAACATGAGTTCGTTCATGAACATATATATATGCATTTTTCCGAGCCAGTAAGTGTGTTTTGGTTCAAGATACACGTAAAATATAACCGGATACAAATCATACCATTATTAAGTTAGTTATTCCATTGAAGTTTTCAAGATCTTTAGCCAGCATACAAAGACAACCACACTTTAACAGTTCTAAAGATAAATAGCAGGGCTATATTCAGATTAATTGCGAAACTCATCGGGCACGGGGCAGTGAGATTTTATGCAGAATGAATGGGACTGAAAGACAATAACTCACGTTGCATCTGCAAATATGAGAGGGGCTGAGAAAACAGTGTGAAGGATGTATTATGCGACTGTAAAATGAAGTTTCTTGGAAAATCAATTTTAGAAAGGTGCGCGAAATACAAGTAGTTTGAGGTTCGTGGAGCTTCTCAAATATATGCGGAATTGGTATAATATGACTGAGTTGTTAAGCGGACTCGTCACATCACCAACCCATCGATGGATTGGAGACAGGGCCTCTTCAACCCTTCAAAAACGGCTTCAGAAGAAGGAATACAGCACATATTTTACACAAAACCTCTCCACCTGTAGAAATAATAACGTAGGAGTGCAGACACGGTAGCTCCACATGTAGTTAGGGTTTACACATTGGATTGGAGACAGCGGCTCTTCAACCGGTGGGAGTAACTACATCGGAGTTGAAAATCGTCGACAAGTATTGTGGCGAAACAAAAAATACAAAAAAACAAAAACAAAAAAAATTATAAAAAAATTGGTTTAAATAAAAATAAAAAAATAAAAAAATTATAGTGGGTACCATACACGGTAGGAGGTTTAGTGCGGTTAAAGTTCCACGCTTCTTTGTTTAGCAAGCTTAAGTATATAAATGTAACTTATATGTTGTAATCTGTCACTTTTTATAACAAGAAATAAAAAAGTTACGTATAGGCATCGGCAGTGGCGGATCTAGGGGGGAGGATGCTATGGGTACTAAAGTCCCCCCCCCCCCCCCCCATCCGCTCGAACTAAGTCATTACGTGCAAGGTTGAGGTATCATACGTGCGAGTTACGTGCATTTTGCACCTAACGGCATACTGAGGACACACGGTATGGTTTTAAATTTTTTATGCCAAAAATTGTCTACTGTGATTATTTTTACCGAATGCATCTCGCATTTTTTCTAGAAATTGAATTAAACTAATTTTCTTATGGTTAGAAAGATCTGAAAGTTGAATTAAATGGCATAGAGGGCTCTACTCGTTAAAAACTTAACAGCATATTGTCAGCCCCGTCCTTACTTGTTATAATTGTATTTATATTTTTTAATAATAAAAATACGTTAAGTAAGCAGTAATTACTTTATTCCGCCAAATATAAGAAAAAACTTAACGCCGGCACACATGGCTCGTCTTGTCATCGAAACGACTTTCATCATTTTCATCGCTTTCTTCATTTTCGAAGTTCTCTGCTGTTGCTGGCACTTGCTTTTTTATTAAATATCTGATAAAAAAATTCTTTAGTGGCGTTTTATGCAAAATATTTCTTTACCTTTTCCTTTCTACGTTGTGTAAGTTATGACACTTGATAATCGATTAATGTTTTATTATCAGCTGATTACCAAGCTGCCACATCATCATAACGAAACAAATAAAATAAAATTTCGATGTCATTTGATACACACATTACAAATTTCACAATTCGAGTTGCCCAAATAGATTTGGAGCCAAAAAAGGGCAAACATTTTAAAGAGGGCCAAAAAAAGGGCTAGGGGCCTAAACCCGAATTACAGAGCTACAATTTACTACCCTTTCCTGGACTACATGATTTCTTCATTGACGTCAAGGTTCAAAGGTGAATTGTTGAAAATACTGCCTCTGGAGGGACTGATTCCAGCATACTCTGCAGGAGTAACGATTGGAGAAATTGTACTTGCTGCTAAAGTTTATAAAGAAGATCTCACCAGTCACAATGAGACAGTGCTGAAAAATGAGATTTTATTATGGCATAACCATTGCAAAAGTGATCCATTCAAGAGTGCGCAAACGGCTACTGATGCTCTGAAAATCATTAAATCAGCACACTTTTCTTCATTTTTTCCAAACGTGACGACACTGTTGACATCAGCTACCGCAGAGCGTTCTTTTTCTGTTCTAAAGCGCTTGAAGACTTATTTGAGAGTCAACATGTCTGAAAATCGACTGACTGGTCTGGCACTAGGGAATGTCCACAACGAAATAGAAATGGACATTAAAGAAATAACCGATCTTTTCTGTAAATCGAAGCCCCGACGACTCGAATCTTTGGATTGGTCGATAGAAGATTGAACCAGCAATAAGTGGGTTTGAAAGAAAGGTTTTTATGACTATTTTTATATGGATTATTATGAACTTCATTTCAGAAAATGATCCTTGTACTTTAGTAGTTAGTTATTTAATTTTTTTAATTTTTTAAATCTTTGTTTTGTCATGTCGTTTTATATTCTGTATAGATTTATTTAACACATCATGGAAAAAAAAAAAAAAAAATTAGAAAATGAAAAAATGTCAAGCCCCCCCCCCCCCCCCCCCCCAGTTCCAAATTCTAGATCCGCCACTGGGCATTGGTACCCGTATTTCCAAGTGGCATAAATATGTTAGTGTGAAATACGTTGATTTTTAATAACAGAACAAGACCATTAAATTTATATCCAGTCGGGAAAAGTAGTTCTTTGTTCCGTCGAGGCTTCAAATCTTTCGATAAAATCTTGCTAAACATGTATGAAAATCTCATTGCCAGAAAGAAAGTTCTATTAGCTTTATTGGAATAGAAAAAAATTATTGATTCTGTAACCACTTTGGTTTCCTTTCGTTAATGAAAATAATTAAGAAGGCTTCAGTTGTTAACTAAATACGTATATACTATTTTGTTTTACTGCAAATGCCGTCGTCCTTGAATTAAGATATAAATATTCTTTAACGTATACAAATATTTGCGAATATATTTGTACATATGTATATGTGAATATTAGGGCGGGTCGATTTAAAAATCGCTCATTTCTCTATGAAAATCGTATTTTAGGGATCAAAATAAGAAACTTTGCCGAAGGAACCATACCTCTAAAACGAACTCTGATGTCCCCCCTTTGGGTCGAACTTTTGGGTAGGGACAATTTCACTTCTACCTACTGTGTCTTGTGGTGGCTTAAAAAAAAACAACACAAGCAATTTTACGTTCTCCAATTGTGTCACAGTGATACCTTCATTTTTTAAAACAGTTGAATAAAAAACCCACACAGCTATGTTTACGACATGCAAATGCATCGCAGTGATGCCTTGGTTTTAAAAGGGGGTTGTAAAAACGCTAATTTCTAATAATTTTTTTTAATTTCTTTTCTATTACTAAGTTAAATTCATTTTTCATTTACATATGTTCTGACTAAATAAATTTCTAAAGAGAAAAATAAACTCCAAAAACAAAAAAACATAGGCATTTCAAAGTGGGATTTTTCAAAATTTGCCCTTACGACCCAAAGGGGGGGGGGGGGGCATCAGAATTCGTTTTAGAGGTATGGTTTCTTCGGCAAAGTTTCTTATTTTGATCCCTAGAATATGATTTTCACAGAGAAATGGGCGATTTTTTTGCCTCCCCACAAATCGACCCGGCCTAGTGAATATATTTATGTACGTGCTTTTTGCGCTTTTGTAATATTAGACTGGTAATAATGATAATCCTTTTATTTATTTTATTATTTAAGTTCTAGATTCTTACAAACTATATTATGCAATGTTTTACATTAACTTAATCCTAAGAAAAATAAGATCTTATATTGTTAATTAATGCAGCGTAAGAAAAAGTGTAGTCAGCACCAGAGGAGTTAAAAAAACATATTCAGATCAGCACAAGTCCTATAAATAGGAGCATTTATACTCTAGAAAATCCAATTTTTAATGGTTCACTGTCGGAGGATTCTACATGGTACATTAAACTGAATTTTATCAAGAAGTGATGGACAATCAACGGTCCCTGAAATTGTGCCAATGACAAATGAGCAAGATAGAATGGATCGCCTATTTGCAAGCGTGTTTAGATCAATTAAAAGGCATCGAGATTCATATGAAGGCATTGATTCAAAGAAGTTTAAAGATCGAAGAGCAAATCGTAAAAAAACTTTCTGAACACACTCAAGCCGATTAGAGAGGCCAATTTGGTAGGGTCTCCATATGAAAGCCGCATACTCCAACTTCGATCTGACAAAGGCACAATATAGTGACTTCATAGTGTAGGGGCTAGGGAATGCGGAACAATTACGACGTATTAACGCAAGCATTGCGTAAGATAGAGTTATGACATATTTTACTTGCATAGGGAAATTAAATTTAGTGTCAAAATACACCCCTAGGTCTCTGATTTCTTCAACGGTTTGCATGTATAGCAATAGGATCGCAAGTACGAAGGGTATTAACTGATTTTGAAAAAGTCATATGAAAGCATGTTTTAATGTTTAACGATAAACTATTTAAACTACACCAGTTTTCGACATTATTAAGGTCTGATTGCAGACATTCAGAGTCACCAGAACTACTTGTAACAGCAAACACTTTTACATCATCCGCATACAGCAGATATTCCGCAAACGAGATGCATGAGCCAATGTCGTTTAAAAAAAAGTATAAACAAGAGAGTTGGTTATTATATTATTAAATATTGTTTAGTTATTTATATAAAACGAGCGAAAAGTCACATTTTGTATTGACTAGTTAGTCGATAAAGTAGTACCTGTTTATATTTAGCCCATATAAAGCATACGATAAAATATGGATATCTGCAAAAAGTGACATCCATAACAACCATGCAACATGCATTGATACTTTTCAAAATCATTCAATCAATCAATTATGACTAACCAGCTACGTAAACTAATTAAAAATTTCTATTTCCATATAAACTCTAACAAATTTGAAAGCTTGCAACATATTTTGTCCCCAATAGCTGCAGTAGAAATTGCAATAATACACATCGTAAATACCGATACTGTAACGGTGCTTCTATTTTAGTTTGCAGCTTTTTGAGCAAAGTACGAATGTGCGTAGGTGTAACCATGTCAACCTGTGGCTTTAAATTTGTCAGCTTTATTGCCTAAAAGTGCATTTTCAGCTTACATGCATACATATTAGGGTAGTCCTTGTACGGATGCAAACTTTTTTTTTATTGTTTGGCAGGGCATCATCTTAACTGGTTTGCTATGCTGAGAATGCATTTCAGTATTTCTCCCTATTTGTTTGCAGATCATTTAGAGGACGCTACCGTGGATTGAATTTTATATGGCGCATGTTTCTTTTACGGTATTATTTACAATTGTTACGAATATTAGCAACACTAAGGGGTACTGTCATCTCTAAGCCGATGCTAAGCAGTGATTTGATACACATCAATAATTCAATCATTATGTGTACACTAGGCCGGGTCGATTTGTGGGGAGGCAAAAAAATCGCCCATTGCTCTGTGAAAATAATATTCTAGGGATCAAAATAAGAAACTTTGCCGAAGGAACCATACCTCTAAAACGAATTCTGATGTCCCTCCCTTTGGGTCGTAGGGGCAAATTTTGAAAAGTCCCACTTTGAAATGTCTATGTCTTTTCTTTTTGGAGTTTATTTTTCTGTTTAGAAATTAATTTAGTCAGAACATATGTAAAAGAAAAATGAATTTAACTTAGTAATAGAAAAGAAATTAAAAAAAATTATTAGAAATTAGCGTTTTTACAGCCCCCTTTTAAAACCAAGGCATCACTGAGCTGCATTTGCATGTCGTAAACATAGTTGTGTGGGCTTTTTATTCAACCGTTTTAAAAAATGAAGGTATCACTGTGACACAATTGCAGATCGTAAAATTGCTTGTGTTGTTTTTTTAAAGTCACCACAAGACACAGCAGGTAGAATTGAAATTGCCCCTACCCAAAAGTTCGACCCAAAGAGGGGGACGTCAGAATTCGTTTTAGAGGTATGGTTCCTTCGGTAAAGTTTCTTATTTTGATCCCTGGAATACGATTTTTACAGAGCAATGAGAGATTTTTAAATCGACCCGCCCTAGTGTACACATATGTGCGTACATCCGCAACGTGCAGAAGCAACGCACAAACACATGCATGTACCTTATCTGAGGTGCTCACAAGAGAGGGCAATAACTTGTGCAAGTATTACTCAACCGCATATGACAAGCTATAAACATAGTTGTGGCTGATGATTTTGTAGCTGATAACTAACTAGTAAGTTCTGGAATGTAAAAGCCGAGAAGTATGCAACGAGGAAACCAGACAGTATATAAGTCTCCCCCCCCCCCTCCTCTCCCCAAAAGCCTCCGAAGCTACGTGAATCTGTCACGCAGATATCAATTCTACCCTCAAATAATTTTTATTTTCTTAGGAAAATCAAAAGAAAATCCACGGAAATATTCTTCATTACTATAAAAATTCATATAATAAATTGAGGAAAAATTTTGCTTTTGCTATTGCAAGAAATCGCTCCAATGTATGCCTTCCGGGGAAGTTTTTTTTTAGCGTTTATTGGTAGCCACGACCGCTAGTTCATAAACATACATATTTTGCCTACATACGTGTGGCGAACAAAAATCTGGCTTAGAATACAATAAAAAAGTCCATATTACGAGCATTTCGTGGAAAATCGGTAATTTTCACCGGTTTTCGAATTGTCCTCCTTATTAATTTTCAATGCCAATATATTTTTTGAATATATCACACCTTATCGTACCAAGTGGGAAGAATTTATTTTGTGAAAAAAAGAGAAAAAAAAATGTTATTGAAAAAAGGAAAAAACTATTTAAAAATCACAAACAGTTTCTCGGCAACAATTTTTTCATTCATTAGTTGAAAAGTGTACATTTCTGACATCAGGCTAAGCCTGTAGACACCTGAATACGCATATGAATATAAATACACTGAAGTCTAGGTCTAAACAAAAAAATATGTACGATTTGTTCCGTACCAACCGTGGAATGTTCCTGTAGCAGTTATTGTAAAGAGTGGGTGGAACATTATCACCTTCGTTGTGTGCGTTCAAGCTGCCTCCGTTAAAATGACATTAACGACTTCCCTCTAAAATATAAGCTCTCTCTGAACATTGCTTACTAGGTCGCCCCATTTGGGTTGGACATACATTTGAGCCGGGCTTGAAACCATTCGTATTTCGCCGAATTTCGGGTAACATTTTAGGTTTTCCTTACGCTCTGTGCCGTAGTTTTCGATCGGGTGACAGTGGTGTAGCTTTATGGATCTTTAAAGTTTGAGCTGGCTATGTAAACATCTGTTAGTGAATATCTGAAACTGCTATGTAATTTTTTTCATCGTCAAATACATAGAAAAAGTGGAAGATGCTATAGATCTCGAATTTGTATGCGTATTTGTATTTTTCGTTTTTATATAGAAAGTGGACTAGGTACGTTTTTTTTTTTTCAAATGAATGTGTATCACTTACGAAATCAGTAGATACAACTTCTTCCTCAGTGTAATCTAAGATTCCCTTCAATGGACCCTCAGCAGCTGCCTTTACTTTGGCCTTGATATCTTCATATGATGCTGGCTTACCAAGACGCACAGTCAAATCGACAACCGATACATTGGGTGTGGGTACACTGAATGCCATACCAGTGAGCTTTCCATTCAATTCAGGGATAACTTTACCAACGGCCTTAGCGGCACCGGTGGCAGCAGGAATGATGTTCTGTGCAGCACCACGTCCATCACGCCACAGTTTACCGGAGGTACCATCAACGGTCTTTTGAGTGGCAGTTGTAGCATGGACCGTGGTCATTAAGCCTTCCACAATTTCGAAATAATCATTGATTACTTTGGCCAATGGTGCCAAATAATTTTAGCATTGTAGCTTTATAACTTACGGAAATATACGCTTTACTATTGGATTAGCGCAGAATTATATATCATTTTAAAATAATATTTATTTTTTACAGTAGCATTAGTCGCGGTCAGAAGAAGAAGAGTTTTTTTTTTTTTTGGTTGAATTAAGTAGGATTTAAACACTACGGACTTATTAAGTATAAGTGAGGTCCTCATGGACCGGCCAGTTCAACCTAACCTAAGTAGGATTTAAAAAAAAACTCGCTAAGTGCTACCACCGATCAATTCGAATTCAACACCCCCAAAACCTTGAAAAAAATGAAAACATACGCCATCAGCATTTTTGAGTTAATAATGATTTTACGTAAATTTTTTGAAATCCGAAACTAAGAATCACCCTAATACATTTGCATTTATATAGTAACATGATAATATTTGTATTCATGTAGCTATTTGAATGCTTTACCAGAAAACTACGCTAAATCAAAATGTTTAATATCGTGGTAGAGAATATGAGTATGAAATTTTCAAGTTCGCAAATTTCTATATCAACCATTTTTAGCGGGTTAAATTTCATAGAATTTGTCATATGAAAAATAAATTTCAAGCTTATATAGGTAAAGTATATTCGATTATCAATTAAATTTAAATATGCTAAAGAAAATCCGTTTAGTTGTGAAAAATTAGGACTAAATCTGTCAAATGTCATGTTTTTAGGTAAAATAAACTCACTTCAAATATGCTTTGTAAAATTGGACTTGAATTACATTTTAACCCAAAAGTCATTGTTGATATTTCATTACATACATATATTTGATAACAATAAAGCGCAATGAAAACAAAAATGTAAAACATACGGAATAAATATATTACATATATCATTTTTAATTAATATTATGCCAGAGTTGTTTATTTTAGGGACATTATAGCAAAGGATATTTGATGGCAAATTAAATTATCGGAATTTCCGTAATGGAAATTATTTAGTGGAAAGCATATTTTTATGTGCGTTTTTACTAGAAAATATTGAATGTTATTTAGATAGAATTTCGGGCTAAGGTTGTGCCATTTTTAATACAATTATGTGTAGCAGCAAGAACAAAAAAAAAAAATACTCGGCGCGATTTACTTTAGAGCATATAAAGGCCGAGCTTCTCTTTCGATTTGTCGCTTGCTTCTTTTTAATTTTCCCTCCAATTTGGCGGCCCCTTACATGGTTTATGCCAATTTCGAACGGCATCTGCAAGGCAGATGTGTTTTCACTGAAAAGCTTTTTCTAGCAGAAATACAGTCGAAGTGTTTGCCCAACCACTGCCAATGGACAAGAGCGCTTAGAACCTTTTTTCTTATTGAAAGCCGGGACATGTATCCAACACCACTTCAGTGGCCGCAGTATTTATTTATGTTTTCAACTTTCATCCAATATTTTTCCGAAGGGCGAAGCACTGCTAATCAAAAACAACAATAACAAGTAAGGAAGGCTAAGTTCGGGTGTAACCGAACATTACATATTCAGCTGCGAGCTTTGGAGACAAAATAAGGGAAAATCACCATGTAGGAAAATTTACCTAGGGTAACCCTGAAATGTGTTTGTATGGCATGTGTATCAAATGGAAGGTATTAGATAATATTTTCAGAGGGAGTGGGCCATAGTTCTATAGATGGACGCCATTTCGGGACATAGCCATAAATGTGGACCAGGGGTGACTATAGAATGCGTTTGTACGATATGGGTATCAAATGAAAGGTGTTAATGAGTATTTCAAAAAGGAGTGGGCCTTAGTTCTATAGGCCTTTTCGAGATATTCGAGATAAAGGTAGACCAGGGGTGACTCTATAATGTGTTTGTACGATATGGGTATCAAATTAAAGGTATTAATGAGGGTTTTAAAAGGGAGAGGTGGTAGTTGTGTATGTGAAGGCGTTTTCGAGATATC
The DNA here is from genome assembly GCF_040869045.1 of Eurosta solidaginis. Lineage (NCBI taxonomy): Eukaryota > Metazoa > Arthropoda > Insecta > Diptera > Tephritidae > Eurosta > Eurosta solidaginis. Next base: position 24,043,155 of record NC_090319.1, on the reverse strand, counting down.
GACCAAAATGAGGACCAAGGTGACCCAGAAAATTATCTGTCGGGTACCGCTATTTTATTTATATATGTAATACCACGAACAGTATTCCTGCCAAGATATTAAGGGCTTTTAGTTTCGCCCTGCAGAACTTTTTCATTTTCTTCTACTTAATATGGTAGGTCTCACACCCATTTTACAAAGTTTTTTTCTAAAGTTATATTTTGCGTCAATAAACCAATCCAATTACCATGTTTCATCCCTTTTTTCGTATTTGGTATAGAATTGTGGCATTTTTTTCATTTTTCGTAATTTTCGATATCGAAAAAGGGGGCGTGGTCATAGTCGGATTTCGGCCATTTTTTATACCACTACAAAGTGAGCTCACATAATGACGTGGACTGAGTTTAGTAAAGATATATCGATTTTTGCACAAGTTATCCTATTAACGGCCGAGCGGAAGGATAGATAGTCGACTGTGTATAAAAACTGGGCGTGGCTTCAACCGATTTCGCCCTTTTTCACAGAGAACCGTTATCGTCCTAGAATCTAAGCCCCTGCCAAATTTCACAAGGATTTGTAAATTTTTGTTCGCCTTATGGAATTAAAAGTATCCTAGACAAATTAAATGAAAAAGGGCGGGGCTACGCCCATTTTGAAATTTTCTTTTATTTTTGTATTTTGTTGCACCATATCATTACTGGAGTTGAATGTTGACATAATCACATATTAACTTTTTTTTTTAATTTGACTTTAAAAATTTTTTTTTTAAAAGTGGGCGTGGTCGTTCTCCGATTTTGCTAATTTTTATTAAGCATACATATAGTAGTAGGAGTAACGTCCCTGCCAAATTTCATCATGATATCTTCAACGACTTCCAAATTACAGCTTGCAAAACTTCTAAATTACTTTCTTTTAAAAGTGGGCGGTGCCACACCCATTGTCCAAAATTTTACTAATTTTATATTTTGTGTCATAAGTTCAACTCACCTACCAAGTTACATCGCTTTATCCATCTTTGGTAATGAATTATCACACTTTTTCGATTTTTCGAAATTTTCGAAATTTTCGATATCGAAAAAGTTGGCGTGGTTATAGTCCGATATCCTTCATTTTAAACAGCGATCTGAGATGTGTGCCCAGGAACCTACGTACTAAATTTCATCAAGATACCTCAGAATTTACTCAAGTTATCGTGTTAACGGACGGACGGACATGGCTCAATCAAATTTTGTTTCGATACTGATGATTTTGATAAATGGAAGTCTATATCTATCTCGATTCCTTTATACCTGTACAACCAACCGTTATCCAATCAAAGTTAATATACTCTGTGAGCTCTGCTCAACTGAGTATAAAAACTGCAGATACAACAAAACAAGGCAATGCGATTACTTTTAAACTGTTCGCTTAGAACACCAAAATCTACGATGCTAAATATGTTAAACTGGCTCAGTGTAAAACAGTCGATATATTATTTTACACTGAAATTTATACATCATATGAAATTAGGAATAACACCGAATTATCTTAACGGGAGAATACATTTTAATCATGAAATATCTAACTATGGAACTAGAAGCAGCGGAAATATAACACTGCCTTGAATAAGAACGGAGTTCACGAAAAATACTTTAGAATATATAGGTTATAAAATGTACAATGAATTACCAAATGCGATAAAAGACTGTGAAAATATTAATAAGTTTAAAGCAAAATTATTTTTATACTGTAAGTCATTAAGCATGTAATGTAAAAAATTTTATTCATATATATATATATTTTTTTTTACCTTGAACTAGGTCTTAAAGACCGTAAATAAATAAATTATTATTATTATATTATAATAGCAAAAAACTTCAAGTTTCAGCAAATGCTTACGGTTATAACATATATTATTGAAACAAGTGATTCGTGGTCATAGTTTTTACTTGTATTCTGAATGAAAAATACTATTTTGTTTAAATTTCTAAACAAAATTTCTATTTTATGGTATGTTTGTATCTTTGTTTTTACATGCTCAGTAAGTTTTAGTCTAGCAATGCACATGTAATAGGTCTCTCGAAATTCCCATTGATTTTTGACAATTTCTTTTCTAGGGTTGTTTCGGGTTTTCTTGCAGATAAAAAAATTTCCACACCTTTTAAAATTTTATCAAACTTTTTCGAAAATGTTTTTGAGATTCGTTCGTCCATTCTTCCAAGATAACTCTCCAATTTTTGCTGCCAATTCTTCGTTACAAAGTATGTCCATATAAGAGGTTTACGTCGATCACTTTATCGACAGTGGCGGCGTAGCGTTCATTGTATACTGGCGGCGGCGGCGAAGCCGGCGTAGAGGCGCTTCAGGTTGCGCCGGCGTACTTTAAATTTATTTTTTTAAATTTGATTTTTCTGTTTAAAAAAATTATGTTGTGTTAGTTTTATGAGCTTAAAGGGTAGGTAAAATAAAATACAATGTTCAAAATTGCATTGGTTTTTAATTAGTCGTTATTTCGGCTTCAATCTGAAGCCATCTTCAGGAAGATGTGATAATGCTTGATCGACCGTTGAAGCCGAAATATTGACAAATTAAAAACCAGTACCATTTTAGGCATTGCGTTTTATTTTACCTGCGGCCTTTAAGCTTACAAAGATAACACAACATAAACGTATAAGGCTATAAAATGTACCAAAAAAAAAACCAAAATTATTTTTGGGAAAGGTTTTGTTTTTATGTATTTAAGGAAATCGACGTTTTGGCCATTTCGTAAAGATACAGGAGTTTTGCCTTAAAATTTCGCGGATCGTTCAAGAAATTTCAGGAGTGGTTGCTTGCGGATGGACTATTTTTCATTGACTTTTTCCAGGGAGGCTTCAAACCTAACCCTGGTCTTTGACCTGGTTCTGCTGCATCTGTCGAAAAAAATAGAAAATATTTAGAATTATAAAACTTTTGTCTGTTTGTCTCGTAAAAAGCATAGTTTTACCGAAGGAGATGTTCTGGCCTAACTCCTAAAACTGGTCATTGACACGATTTCTTTAAATCGTTTGTAGCTCCTTGCTGTTCGCGCAAAAAGGCGTCTTACGGCCGTTGTTAATGGCCTATTAAAAGTCATGATTCTCGTGGCACAGTTTTAACGATTAGCATCAATGATGGCCCATTATTGATCGCGCCAAAGCGCCTCCAGTTTTTTTTTTTTTTTTTTTAATTTTAATACTTGAATAATTAAAGTTCAAAAGTTAAACGAACCTCAACGTGCGCTTTCTAAAAAAAATCAGGAAATAAGTACCTTTAGATCAAAATCAATTTATTTGTAGTTTTGTTGTATATTTCGTATTAACCAAAAATTAAATTATATTTGCACTGACACCAACGTCTAATTTTTCTATGCGCAATGATAAGGTGTTCCCAAATTGACAGAGTTTTCAAGATAATTTAATATTCCTGCATTAAAAATCTCTCAATAAATAAAAAAAACGGTACTCAAAAAATTAAAAAGAGACGCCAAATTCAAGAGTGCTATAAAAAAATCATTACTACCGCTAGGTAGGTAGGTAGGTGAAATGGCCGCGGCCCTGGTCGCCCAAGTAGCTATCTAAAGCCATTTTGATGCCATGTAACTTGTCTAAAACCTACGGAATGTTACGGTCAATGTACAAAAACCAGCCAGAGTTGTTGATAAAATTAAGAATATTCGGGATTGTTATCATAGATAAACCTCTGAAGTCTTCTAGAAAAGGGGTTCCAAGGAACCTTAGTCTTGCTGTAGCTAGAGCCGGACATTTACACATAAAGTGTTCTACTGTCTTCTTGGCATTTGGATCTTTGCAGCTTCTGCAGTAGTCGTTATACGGAATGCAAAAATTTTCCGCATACGTACCTACTACCCAATGACCGGTGCAGACTTTTATCAGTTTGCGTGTGTTGGCCCTGGATTTGTTCCGAAGGCTTCTCGTCCCCTTTCAATCATAGTTTGGCCAAATGGATTTTGATATTGCACAGGTGGTGATGTTATTCCACTTTGTTTGTGCTTTCTTCATGTAGAAGCTTTGCATATTCCCCTTGGGTATGCCTACTTCGACACTGGTTATTTCCTCGCTCATCTTCGATGAGCCCCTGCGTGCCAGCTCGTCGGTCTTCTCGTTACCCTCTATCCCCCTATGACCCGGGACCCAGATAACGCATAGTTCTGCATTGGTGATTAACTGGGATATGAGTCGCTTACAAGCCCACACTTATTTTGAGTTAATGTGTGGCGAGGAAAGCGCTTTTATCGCTGCTTGGCTATCCGACAGGATGCAAACTTTACCTCCAGTGATTTGCAGGCTGGCCAAATCGCGAGGATTTCTGCTTGAAACACGCTACAATGCGATGGGAGTCTCAATGATGTACACAAATCTATGGACTCAGAGTAGACGTCGGCCCCCACTACCGATTCCATCTTGGAACCGTCAGTGTAGATTTGGATGTCATCGACCCTTATGCCCGGGTTTCTCTTCCACCCATTCCTTCTTGGAATGGCGGTATTACAACCGCACTCAAACTTCATTTTGCGAGGGTAGTAATCTGTCTCGGTACTACATGTGACATCCGGACGTTTCTTAAGAATACTACTATGCCCTTGCTGAGTATCCTTCCAACACCTTGACTCCCTGAGGCTCAAAGTATATGCAAGTCGATCGGAAGCAGGTGCAAAATGGGGTCTAAAGCACCTGTGGGGCAAGTGCGTCCGGCCCCTATAGCACCAACACACGCAGTGCTCTGTACTTTTTGCAGGCTGGTGAGATTGTACCTCTTACTTAGAGTTTCCCACCAGACTATGGAATCATAGGTAAGCACCGGTCGCACCACCGCCTCGTACATCCATAGTACCATGCTTGGCTTGAGCCCCTATTTCTTACAAACATTGATTTGCAGGCATAGAAGGCGATGCAGGCCTTCCGTACCCGCTCTTCGATGCATACTTTCCAATTCAACTTGCAGTCAATTGTTAGTCCCAGATACTTGGTACTCGATGACAGGGTTAGTTGCTGGCCATTGAAGAATGGTAGTCTGAAGGCAGGTGGCTTGTACTTCCTCGTGAAGAGAAGCAGGTTCGTCTTGTCGGGATTTAACCTAAGGCCACATTCCTGTGCCCACCTACTGATTTTAGCCAAGGCCTTTTCCATGATTTCGCTCATTACGGAGCGGAATGGAAAAATATATTTTTTTCTTTCAAAAACTGTTATCGCCAACGTTTTTAGCGGATATTTTAAGGTCGGACAAGGTATACATTAAAGTTTTACAATCAAGTGAAATTTTTTTTAGGAGGTCATGAAAAAAACCTTAAAAATTAAAGTCGAAAAAAGTCAAAAAATTAAATTTCGCAGGCTGCAAAATTATTTTTTTCTGGGTATGCGTATTGGAGCTTTTTTTCCTATCCTATCAAAAAATCGATGGCTCGATATCGGTTAATAAATCGACCCAGTCTAATGTATGCTAATATATTTATGTCTCTTCAATCAAATGCATAACAAGATTTATATAATCATTGTTCCTTTTAATATTCATGTTTTTTCTCCCCTTCGTTGTTATTTGTTGACATTTCATTTTGCATAAAGCACTTTACATATTCACATGCACACAAATACAAATGCAAACAAAAATTTTGCATACACACATTTGTCCGAGTTTAAGTAGCGAGTCGCATAGCACCAACACAACATTTCCATTGAAAATCAGTTAAAATGTCAAACGCACATCCATCATTGTCAAACAAATTGGCAGCTCATCACTACAAAACGCGCAATTCGAATTGAATTTTTTTTAATTTTTATACGCTTGAATATATTTGTCAAACGAAAGCATGTATGTGTGTATGTGGTAAGTCTACATTACATTTTTTTTGCATTTTGATTGAGTTACTTTATTTGCTAGTCATTTTAAGCTTCAATAATGTAGACAAAATAAAAAAAAAAATACTTGATTTAAAAGGCAATAAAAATCTTTGCTTTTTTACTTTTTATGGAACTTTTTATGGCTGATCTTTTTCATAATTAAATTCATTTAAACTACTACAAATAATCTTTAACATGATATCCTCACGTCACCAAACAGAGGTTCGAAATAATTTACTATGTGCCCATAAAGCCCTTTCGCATTTTAATCGTCATTCGTTGGGTAGCAACACTTCGGTAAATGCATCTGCCAGGCCTGAAATATTTTTGCTTTTCATGCTGCAACCTTTTAAAATTGGTACCACATAGTCGGGTTGGAGTGGCATACTGATTATCCTCGCTTTCCGGGAAAGGCTTTGACGTCGGCAGGCAAAGTTGAGAAAGCGAGAGAAACGAAAGATTAAAAGTCAAAACCACAGCTGGAACCACAATCGGACGGCGTGTCATCTATTTATTATAGAGGTGTAAGCGGGTTGTTGTCTACGAGTTATCGGTTTGCTTTTGATACGTTTTGTTTTTTTATAGGTACGTTATCGACGATCTTTGAAGGGTAATCAATTTGTCATCAATAACAAGCTAGCGAAAAGCTATCGATTACTTATCGAAATATTATATTTGTTATGGGAATTTTTTATCAGGGTGTTAATGATTAGTTATCAAGAAGTTATTGATTTCTTATCGAAAATTCATAGATTTATTATCAAAGGAGTTATCGAAACTAACCAATTTTTCATCCACAGCTATCGATTATTTTTCAAAAACTAATCGACATGTTATAAAAAAGTGGTCGAGTTCTTATCTAAAAGTTATCGATGTTTTATTTGAGTATTTCCTATAAGCTTTCGCTATGTTATCGATTTATTATTAGAAAGTTCTCGATTTTATATCGAAAAGCTATCGATTTCTTATCAAGGTTTTACCCATATCTCTGTGTTTACAAAACCAAATTTGATAAGAAATAAAGGAAAATCGTTACAATATAAATCGTTTATCAATTTGTTATCGATTTACTAAGGACGACTAATCAATTTGTTATGAAACAGCTAGCGATCAAACTTTAATATAAAATCGATGACAGGTCAGTAAGCCGTGGATCGAAAGCCTATTACAAAAATATAACTCGGCAATAGCAATTCATTATGAATAATAATCCGATAAGCACACAATAAATTGTGGGATAGGTTGTTACCTATATAAAACCGACAAAGATCTTCTCAATAGAGCTTTCTGCTAATACTGCCTCCGCAGTGTTTGGCGAACACTCCGAGTGTACTTCTGCCATGAAAAGCTCTCAGTGAAAAGTCATCTGCCTTGCAGATGCCGTTCAGAGTCGGCATAAAACAAGTAGGTCCCATTCCGCCAATTTGTTAGCAAAATTAGAAGGGGCACGACACAAATTGGAAGAGAAGCTCGGCTTAAATTTCTTCGGAGACTATCGTGCCTTACATTTATTTTTATTTAAAATATACATACTCCTCTATATTTAGTTTGAACTTCAGGAGTACCTGGTACCTGATAAGAAATTAGCAAGTAGTCCGCCAATGCATATCGACATTTCACACAAGTAGTAGCAAATATGCTTAGATGCATGCACAACCCACCATGCACGTGGACAAATTCATATTTATGATCGTACTTCATCTTTATGCTGTTTTGTTTCTTTGCATGGACAAAGCACGTGAAAAGTGTGCGTAATCGTGCCACATGAATGTTAATTAATTGTGATTTATCAACACGATGAATGTACAAGATAAAGAGAAAGCATAAAGTATAAGAGAAATGTGGGTGCATAAGTGCATGCTAAAGTGTGTAAGTAGAGCAAAGGAGCTCCTAAAGTTCTAAAGTCAAGTACATCTAATCACAAACACGCACATACATATATCTAGAAGTCTAGAAGGTAAAACCACAAGAAACACAAAGCAGCTCGCCCCCCTTGATGGACATGATAATCTCAGATTTAATTTTACCTACTGCTTGTTGGTAATGTCATGTTGTGCTTAAGTTGTTCTGTTAGCAATTAAAACTGACCGCACAGTTTTTTTTTTTTTTTTTTTGCTTTTACCTCTGCTACTTAACTCTACTTTGTTTTGTTGGCATTTGCTTTTATTCGCATCTTTCGTATTACTAACTGGATATTGCATTGCTGGGATGGCGATAAAACTGACAGAAATGACTAAATACATCTTATTAACGACAATTGCAAATCTAATGCTTTGCCATAAAGAATGTTAAGCATGAAAGGAAATACGATTGAAAAGAATAAGATACTGTTGATTGTAAGGTTTTCTTTTAAGGCAAAAGTGTTTTAAAAATTTAAAAAGTTTATAGAATTGAAAGCCAACAAGATTAATTTGGCTCTATGACTTTTTCGATTTGCTAAGGTCAGAAAATTTCTTTATCAGTACCCAATAAATATTTTTATCAATTCTCAGTTTGAGACACATTTGAGAATCAGTTCATTTCTCACATTTCAAACGTTAGTTTTCAAATCCATTTCAAATAACTGTTGATAGCATTCTCAAGCTAAAAGTCATATTTTTAATATGGAATTTTTCTTTATTTTCAAATTGCGAATTTTTGGATTCTCAACTTTTACTCAAACGAGAATAAAGCGGAGCGAAATGGAGTCCACTGTTGTGCCACTTTCGGTAAGCAAATTTATTATTTGCCTCACTTCACTTTTAACTCGTTTAGATTTATGCATAATCTAGTACAATACCTCTTAATATCATTAAAATGTATACACACTCTTTTTGATTTTATGTCCAACTTCACCCAATAAAATCGGTTGCATACATATCCAGCTAAAGTAAGCAAATTAGAGATCGACGAATTATCAACGGCACTATCGATAACATTGATGTAAAATGAGCATGTGTTACTATGCTTTATTTTATTGGTGGGTTTCATGAACACTTGTTATGTACTTTAAAATTTAGACACATTGGCTCAAAAAGTATTCACATTATTATTAAAGAAAATATTACATGATATCGATGGTTTTCAACCAGAATAGAACGAAATGCAAGTATATCTCAAATCATTCTCAAGTCGAAGAACAACGTTTGAGAAAAAGTTGAGAGAATATTTAGCTTCAGATGATTAATAATGATGAATTTCAAACTGAGAATTAATGTTTTCTCGTAGAATTGAGAGAAACAAATTTTCAAGTATGTCTCAAATTATTCTCAAGTTGAAAATCGATGTTTGAGAAAAAGTTGAAATAATATTTTGTTTCAAAAGATAAATAATGTTGAATATCAAACTGAGAATCAATGTTTTTCTCAAACATTTGAGTTTTTTGTTTTCAGTGTTTGTTGGGTATGAAATAAATCTAAAGAAAGGTCTGAATAGAATTGTACATGTATGCGTTTACACTAAAATTTGTATTTTATTTCAGAGGCGATACAAATACCATTGCATGGTTTTTGAAAAATAATTCGGTTTCGAATCGTGTTTGGCTTTTTGTAATACTGTTTGTTGTTGTATCAACGATACAGACGCTCCCGAAGGTTTTGCGGAGTGTTATCGATGTTGATGATAATTACAGCGTATTCTATTTCAGTTGTGCTAAATATGCCATGGCGTATACGTAACGCTGTCTTAGATTCATATTTGGCATTTTATGGAGCTTCGGAGTATCGGTGCATCAAAGAGAGGGCATTCATTTGATTCGATTATCGGTGCGCGGTAATGTCACAAGCGCATGTTTTGGCTTCAATACGGTATCAATTTTATATAACCGTCGACTTCTAGTTTGAGTACTCTCGTACAAATTCGGTCTCGCACAAATTTTTGTTTTGTTCAAATCCCATTTTTACTTTATCATTATTACGTTTTTCGTTTCGTTCTGGTTTCAGTTTCATTGCGGAATGGGTTTTTAACGGGCTCAATTTTAGCTGAACAAAAATTTTGCAAATTGTTCGATTTCGGTATGTTTTTAAAAATTTTGGTTTTTTTACCCGACTCACGTTTGGTATTCTAAGCTGCTCTGATCTGCGTTTTTGTTTCAGTCTAAAAAATTTTGATATTCATTCTGTGTTACGTTTTGATATGCTGAAACAAGGTTTGCTTGCAATAAAATCGTTTCTTTCATAAAAAAAAATTTCGTTTCGTTCCGAATTGTGGTTACGGTTTGAGTTTCCCAATCTTTTTAAACCCAGCTGTCCTTGTGCACAAATGTATTCTAACTTTGATTTGATGGTTGGTTGTACCGGTATAAAGAAATTTAAAGAGATTTAGACTTCCATAATCATCAATATCGCAAACAAATTTGATAAATCCATATCCGTCTGTCCGTCTGTCCGTTCGTTAACACGATAACTTGAGCAAATATTGAGATATCTTCATCAAATTCGGTATACAGGCTTACCTGAACGCAGAATAGATTGGTAATGAAAATGAGCGAAATCGCATGATAACCACGCCCACTTTTTTAATAGTGTATATTTTGGAAAATTAAAAAAGAATGTGGTAAGTGGATAGGTTCTATAACGCAAAACATAAATTCCAAAAATGTTTGTGATATGGGCGTGGCATCACGCATATTTATAAAAAGAAAATTTCGAAGTTTAACATGCCATAAAAACCGTCGAAGTCAAAATCCGTTAAATATATTACATTGAAATTTGGCAAGGACACTATCCTTGCCAAATTAAATAGACTGAAAAAAAAAATAAATGCATGGCGCGATAACCTCCGAAGAGATCTAAGGCTGAGCTTCTCTTCCAACATAAGTGGTACCCCTTATGATTTTCCCTACAAATTGGCCGGACGGGAGCTACATGTTTTATGCCGACGCCGAACGTCATCTGCGAAGCAGATGAGTTTTTGCTGAGAGCTTTTCATGGCAGAAATACACCCGGAGCGCTTGCCAAACACTGCTGAGCGGCGACCTCGCTTAGAAAATTTTTCTTCTAATTGAAAAACCTTATTTCTAAAATTTTGATGTTGATTTGCCCGGGGTGTGAACCCAGGGCATACGGTGCGGTAGGCGGAGCACGCTATTATTACACCACGGTGGCCGCCAAATTAAATAGACTGAGTGAAGATAATAAAAAGCGGTTAAAGGCCATGCCCACTTTTACTAAATGTGTGAACGTAACAAAGTTTGCAATAACTCGACGGTATCAACTATATTTGAAAGCTACTTGTGTTTAGGTTCTGATTTCATTCTTATTATTTTGTTCCGGTTTGGTTGTAGAACTATTTTTCTGTTGTGATGTAGACTTCGTAAACTACCTTCGCTTCGATTATGGGTTTCTTTTCATTATTTTTCTTCGCCTTAGGTTATAAAAACTGATCTGATTTCTGTGTGCTCGCGATTTTCTCCCAGTCGCGTCCGTCTCTGATCTCGTTTTCGCAATCTTTTTCCGATATTGTTCTTATTTTTGTTTTGCACACTTTCGAATTCAGCTCCGTTCCGATATCACACAATCGGTTTAATTTTCACAAATGGTTTTAGTTTCATTTTCATTGCAGTTTCTTTTTCAGTCTCCTACTTTTTTTGCTGCACCTCTGCGAACTGTGTAAGTTTTTGTTACGTTCCGGATTCTGTTTCATAATATCTGATATCTCTCTGATGCATTGGACATTCAGTTTTGTGAACCGATTCGATTCCGTTCCGGTTTCGCTGCCATTAATTTTCTTGGTAGCGATTTGGCATCCCGTTGTTCAACCGAACTAATTCCATTTCGTTCCGGATTCTGTTAATGCATTTGGAAAACTTTTCGTTTGAGCCGCGGATCGGATTTAGGTGCTGCTTCGGTTTCATTGCCTTCTTGATTTTAAAATTTGCTGTGTGTGCGTTCCGGTGTTTTATCACTAAATAGGTTTCATTTAATTTTGTTTATGCGCTATCAAACTGTTTCGGGTTTGAACGTTCATTTTGATGGCCAGGTTTTTCTTTCTATCTTTTTGTACTTATTTTCCTATTGTCTCTTGAAGAAAACTGCAACTTATAGTTTTTGGATATAGCAAGGTTGTCTGGTGCAATAAATAACCCCCCATTTACACTTTGTAACGAATTTTGGGGGCAATTCTGATAATTATACACCTTCTGCTAACGTTCGAGTCGCTGAACTGTTGAATAAATAACTCCAATATTCAGTATTTCAAAAAGGTATTTATTTAGACAACTAGGTATGGCAGAAACTACTCCCATGTACATCACAGTTATGCTTCACTTATAGCGTGTTTAAATCAAAACTGATTAGGTATTCCTTAGCTTGCGCTGGTTTTATTTCTCCTTATGTGTAGAAATGCACATGCCTTCTAGAACAGTTGTATCTCATGCTTGGTTATTTAGCCACGTACATGTATATCTGTAGTTTATGCTTTTCTCCTAGCCATATGTGTGTGTATGTGTGAGTAACAAATTCTGCTCTTAGCTGCCGGCTACATATATGTACGTGAAATAATCTCTCTGCTTCAAGCTGCTGGTTATGTGTATGGAATATTCTTCGTTGCTTTGTACATAAGTGTGACTGCTTGCTTTAATGTCTACATGTAGGTAAGTGTGGCTGCTTGCTTGTTTTGTTGTTGTGATTATTTACTAAAAGCATAATGATGCTAACATTCACCAAAATATAATCCTAGGCCAAAGACAAAACAAGCGCAATAACACTTCTGCAAAATTGATGATTTTGATATTGAAGACATTGGTGTGTTGCCAACTAAGTTAACAAATTTTAGCACTTGCTGCAAAATATTCTTTCACATAGACTTTTTCTTTATTTTGGCCAGAGTTAAAGCGCATAATAATCATAAAATTATTATTGTTTCACTCCAACTATTTGTTTGTTTTACATCTTAAGCACAAATTTGAGAACAAAATTTTCTTTCTGTAGTCATTTAAATAAGCAAGTTCTGTTTTTAAAGAAAAATCAAATGCACGTAAACATATCGCTGCCACCGAAAAACAGCTACCGATGCGTATACGTAACATTTTTTTATTTTTTAATTTTTTTTATTATTTCCTAGAACCTAGTCTAGGATGAATCCGGGATGAGTCGTAAAGGAGTGTGCGGCTATAGCCAGTTCTGTTCTCTTTACATGGGTTGGAGTGGTCTCTTTTGTTTGATCATGCCCTATTGAGAGACCATTTGTACCTGTCTATGCCTAGCGGATAGTGTCGGACTGCTCGTCTTTATACCCCTACGGGTAATGTCGGACAGATCCTTTTTGTACAATGCAACACGCCCTCTTTGTACCTCTATGGTTACTGTGGGATAGAAATTTTCTGTACTGTTCGACACTTCCTCTTTTTACCCCTATGGGAATTGTCCGAAAGGCCCTTTTTGTATATATACGGATAATGTGGAACATATTCACTTCGTGCTTCTACAGCCAGAGTCACAAAAGTCTCTTTAGTTCGCCTATGGGTACTGCCGGACAAGTCTTTCTACACGTAAGGAATTTCTTACGGATTTTATAATTTTTTAAATTCTAATACAATATTCTGAATTATTTTTGGTATTGGTGTTGTAGAATAATAAAAACAAAACAAATGTTACGATAATGTAACATATGGACCTAGAATTTTAGGTTCGGTATAGATTTCGGCATTTTTCTTAAATGATGCTATTCTATCACATTTAATCTTTTTATTTTAATCACTACGTTGCTGTTTGTTTTTACTGTTTTATACCCAGCTGTACTTGTACACAGGGTATTATAACTTTGATTGGATAACGGTTGGTTGTAGAGGTATAAAGGATATCCCGATTCGATATAGACTTTCATATATCAAAATCATCAGTATCGAAAAAAAGTTTGATTGAGCCATGTCCGTCCATCCGTTAACACGATAACTTGAGTAAATATTGAGATATCTTCACCAAATTTGGTACATGAGCTTATCTGGACCCGGAATAGATTGGTATTGAAAATGAGCGTAATCGGATAATAACCACGCCCACTTTTTGTATATACATATAACATTTTGGAAAACACAAAAAACCTGATTATTTAGTAAATAATACACCTAGAATGTTCAAATATGACTTTTGGACTGATATTGAGACTCTTGATAAAAATTTAAAAAAATTTTTTAAACTGGGCGTGGTATAAAATCAATTTTATTTGTTGTGATAAAATCAATTTTACAAATATTATTAATCATAAATCATAAATCGCTAAACCTATCGCAACAAAATTCGGCAGAGAAGTTGCCTTTAGTATAGGAAATTCTTTGTAGAAAAATAAATGAAATCGGTTAAGAACCACACACACTTTTATACAAAAGATTTTTGATAGGGTCGTGGACGAATAAAATAAGATATATCTTTGCAAAAAAGAGCTTTATATCAATGACATTTCATTTCCCAAGTGGATATATAACAATAAATAGGAAAAACGTCAAAGTTCAAACAAATAGGCGGGGCGATGCCATGGCTCAACAATTTGCTATGTTTCGAGAGCCATAACTCGAAGAAAAATTAATTCAGAATAGAACTATATGTATATGTATTATTTCGCAGCCTTGTAGCACTATAAAGCAGACAACACAAACAACAACAGCATTACAAGTGTACAGCTGGGTATGTAATGTCCGGTTTCACCCGAACTTAGACCTCTTTACTTGTTTTTTTATACCTTTCATGAAAATGAAATGGTATATTAATTTCGTCACGAAACCGAAAATTGTAAGTCCTTAAAGGAAAATAGATAGACCCACAATTAAGTATACCGAAATAATCAGGTTGAAGAGCTGAGTTGATTTAGCCATGTCCGTCTGTTTGTTTGTATGCAAACTAGTCCCTCAATTTTTGAGATATCTTGATAAAATTTAGTGAGCGGGTGTATTTGGGTGTCCGATTAGACATTTGTTGGAACCGACCGGATCGGACCACTATAGCATATATCCTCCATACAACCGATTTTTCAGAAAAAGAGGATTATACTTTCGTATGTTGCACGTATTGTTGCCTGAAAAAATTGATGAGATCGGTCGTATATATAGTATATATCCCCCACAACCGATTGGAACCGAATAAGGAACTTTTCGTAATTACTGCCCTATTTTAAGAGCTAGAGGCTTCAAATTTCAACGAATGCTTACGTATATAGCATATATTGTTGTCTGAAAAAATTGATGAGATCGGTCGTATATATAGTATATATCCCCCACAACCGATTGTTCAGATAAGGAACTTTTCGTAATTACTGCCCTATTTTAAGAGCTAGAGGCTTCAAATTTCAACGAATGCTTACGTATATAGCATATATTGTTGTCTGAAAAAATTGATGAGATCGGTCGTATATATAGTATATATCCCCCACAACCGATTGTTCAGATAAGGAACTTTTCGTAATTACTGCCCTATTTTAAGAGCTAGAGGCTTCAAATTTCACCATATGCTTACGTATATAGCATACATTTTTGTCTGAAAAAATCATAGAGATCGGTGGTATATATATTATATACCCCATATAAACTCTAATTTTTGCCCCCTTTTTACGGCTAGAAGCTTCAAAATTCATCAAATTTCATCAAATAGTTACGTTTACGTCATATATTTTTGAAAGACGTGATTCGTACTCGTAGTTTTTACATGCAGACCACAAAAAACCTGAAACTTTGCATCCTCACACAAAGTACCTACCTGTTTTTATACCTTTCATGAAAATGAAATGGTATATTAATTTCGTCACGAAACCGAAAATTGTAAGTCCTTAAAGGAAAATAGATAGACCCACCATTAAGTATACCGAAATAATCAGGTTGAAGATCAGAGTTGATTAACCATGTCCGTCTGTCCGTCTGTCTGTTTGTATGCACACTAGTACCTAAATTTTTGAGATATCTTGATAAAATTTGGTGAGCGGGTGTATTTGGGTGTCCGATTAGACATTTGTCGGAACAGACCGGATCGGACCACTATAGCATATATCCTCCATACAACCGATTTTTCAGAAAAAGAGGATTTTTGTAATATCTTACCCAATTTAACAGATTGAAGCTTCAAACTTCACCATATACTTTCGTATATTGCACGTATTGTTCTTGAAAAAATTGATGAAATCTGTCGTATATATAGTATATATCCCCACAACCGATTGGAACCGAATAAGGAACTTTTCATAATTACTGCCCTATTTTAAGAGCTAGAGGCTTCAAATTTCAACGAATGCTTACGTATATAGCATATATTGTTGTCTGAAAAAATCATAGAGATCGGTGGTATATATATTATATACCCCATATAAACTCTAATTTTTGCCCCCTTTTTACGGCTAGAAGCTTCAAAATTCATCAAATTTCATCAAATAGTTACGTTTACGTCATATATTGTTGAAATACGTGATTCGTAGTCATAGTTTTTCCACGCAGACCACAAAAAACCTGAAACTTTGCATCCTCACACAAAGTACTTACCTATTTTTTATTTTATATTTATCTTAAAAATCGTTAAGGTATGTAGATCTGTTCACTATATATTTCTTATATTATCCATCCGATTATTCGGAGATTACGAGCGGGATAAGATTATTGTTCAGCCCCATTCATGAAAGGTATGAAGTCTTCGGCACAGCCGAAGACAGTCCCGTTTTTACTTGTTTTTTTTCAATTGGCTACATAAATGTCAAACTGACTGATGCTGAAAATACACAAAAAGGACTATAGGGGATCAATTATACCCCAATCTGGACAAAAGAGATCAATCGCAGATAGCTCTATTGTACGATTTTTTGCAGGGTTGCTACAATAGTGTTGAATACATCATACATACATAATAACTATCATTTTTTTGTGGCTCAACTTTATTCCTGCTCAACACCTTTGAGAGACTGATAGATGTGTTTATATATTTCAGCCAGGACGAAAAACAGCCCTCAACAACACAACATGCTTACCTCAAAGGATAGAGTGGTTAATAACTTAGGGAAATCCCTGTAGTATAAGGAGTATGCCTTGGGAGTCTTGCCGGGGATTTAGCAGTGGCACCTCGCAGAGCGGGATGTTATCACATCTGCTATGGGCGCAGGGCATTAACCAACTGCTCAGGTGGTTCAATAAGCGACCTGTCACATTTACGGCTTAGGCAGATGACTTTGCGATTGTCACAAGTGGTAAAAGCATTCCAACAATTTGCTCTTTGATAGATCGGGCGCTTGGAGATATACATAACTGGGCAGCTATTGTGGGGTTGACAGCCAACGTAGAGAAGCCGGATATGGTCTTGTTTACCAAGAGGTAACAGGTCACATTTTCATCAGCAGGAGGGGTGGTAATGCAGGTGAAATCTTGCGAAAAAAATCTACAAATCATTCTAGATATTCGTGGTAGCTCAACACTGAAGATACAGTGAAGAAACTTCGACGATGGAACTTTATGCATGAATGTTGTGGTGCAGACAGGGTCTAGGCGAAAAACGTGTACACCAATCGTCCACAACTAGTGGAAGGAGTGGAGTCTGCGGTATACTATGCTGATCCAGAAATTAACAGCTCCAGTTTAGCCAATAATATCGCATAACAATTTCTGGAAAGAATCGGAATACATTATAATTGATCCGCAGGCTATATGAGAATAGATACGAATAACATGAGCCAGCTAAAAATGGGCGCATCCTTCGATGCTTTCTCCGTAGGCGTTCCAATCTGATTGGGCAAAATTGAGAGAAGGGGAGAGATGCACGTGATCGACCAAGCGGGAAAGGAGTGAACCCAAACCCGTGGCAGAAAAGTGTTGAAAATCATGTGTAGGTCTTCCAACCTTAGACTAGAAAAGTTGCTTTTATTATTAAAAAGAGAGAACTGTAGACTCAAAACGGGTATTCTGACAGGACACTGCCTCCTGGCGTTACGTTGGATTGGTCAGTGATAACAGATAATAAGATAAAAGATAGAGCACGTTTTTGCTACTGCCCAGCGCTTGCCAGGCTAAGGCTCCAGCTATTGGGAGTTATATAGCGTCAGATCTAGAAGCAGCAGATGGCATAGGTCCTAGAAAGCTTTAGGTATTTTCCGAGTGGACAGAGTTATTTTATAACAAGTTTTGATAGGGTTTTTTAGTTTGTTTGTTAAACGAACTTCTGGTAACGCTATGGACTCATTCAGTCTATGTGAGATCCAAGCGGACCAGCCGGTTCAACCTTACCTAATCTTGCTTAACGGTTTTTCATATTGTTATTAGGTAAGAAAATTCCTATTTAACCAAGAAAAAAAAACAATCCAGGCCAAATCTCCCAAAACCTGTTTTTTTTTTTTTTTTAAAAATATATCATATCAAGGCCTTACTGTACTTTCCTCTATTACAAAACTCGATAAAACGCAATTTTTCTTAAATGCGGTAAACAATTCACTGTCCTCAGGAACTTGATATCAACAACCAACCAGTTGTACAAAGTTAAGGGGGCCCTTGTAATATTTTGATAATGCAAATGTGAAGCTGCCTATAAAATAATCAGAAAAATTCATCTTTGGACATATTTTAGCACACACGTAACAAGAATTATTTTATAACTTTTCATGTTATAAAACGAAGGAAATTTGAATTTACAAGTATGTATATATATATATATGAGTACTTACTTTCCGTCTCGAAATTGCTTCCGCTTTTGAATTGAAGAAATTCTCTTCAAACAAAGTTGCAAATATTGTACAAATTCCAAAAAAGGAAAAAATATTATCAAATTAGAAAGGGAAAGAAAACACTTTTTGCTTATTACGTTGAATTTAAGGTGCCAAATGTTTCTAAGTGCGTATGTATGTAGAGCGGGAAAGCTATGAAATTTATACTAACATGGCAAGAGTTTATGAGCTATGCTTTTATGCTTACAATTTGCATGCATTAAGCATACCCTTTAGGAAATTTATTCCATTCTGCTTATCACATTTAGTTGTGCAACTAATGTAAATATCTCTTTCTTACATAAGTACGGCCATAACCATATCGGTGGCTTTTTTGGCGCTTAACTGACTAGTCCATTTTGGCATAAGAGCTATCACTCTTTTGTATTAACTGAAACCACTTTGAAGCATCAAAGGAGAAGAAGTCTTCCTCCACGTATCACTCCCTTCACAGTGGATGAACGTACGGACGCTCGCTTCCCTACTTCGTCATTTACATGCTTCAACATTGTAGGTATACTTAAGTCACCTAAGGCACACTTAGTCTTGAGTGTGTTTCGGCCTTAAGCCTTTCAATTATGACAAAGCCTTTCAAGTATGACAACATTGTAACTCGCTAAGATAAGTCATAAGGTTAGCAACCCTGTGTACACCAATTTGTAATATACAACAAAGAAAATAAAGACATTCGTTCGATATTGTATAAAGTGAAAAGGCGTGTTACTTTGCACTCCTGGTAAAAGGCCATTCCTTGCATCAGAAGTGGTCGTGAAACCACCCCGTTTACATCTTTAATTAAAAGAAAAAGAACTAAAAGTCAAAAAAATAAAAAAGAAAACAGCAAAATGAGTGCCGAAAATATAAGTGCGGAAAGATACAGCCTCATCCGTTAACGCATGCGGCGCAAAAGCCTCATTGGCAGCAAGGCTTAACGAATTGTCTGCAGAAGCTCGCGAACTGCGCCCAGAAGCTAGTCCAAACTATGAAACTGGTAACGGTAATAAAAATATTGAATAGAGAAGGAAGTACGAACAACGACTGCTGGATAAATGGGCGATACGGCATAAGCCCGATCTCAGCCAGGAATGTGACAGATGTAGCAACAAATGCGGGTACACCGAATGCTGACGAAAACATACAAATTAAATTACTAGAAAAAGAAATTGAACTATTAAAATTAAAGGTGTCCATCAGGCAATAGACGATAACCGATATATATGCAGATAAAATCCCGTTTGATACAATGAAGCAACTAGTGTCGGAGTACGATGGTGGCGAAAATCTTGAAATATGGAAATCCCAACTACAACATCTACGACAAGCACAAAAACTTGGGAGCGAGACACTTGGCCTCTTATTGCGATTAAAGTTGAAAGGTATAGCACTAACGTGGTTCAACAGCAACAAAATTTTCGTAAAAAACTTCGACGAAATACTTCACGAGATGGCTGCCGTGTTCTCACACGGCAATAACATTCTTGCAGTGCGACGGCGCTTTGAAAAACGAAGATGAAAGTACGACGAATCCTTCTCAAACAACTTCAATGAAAAGTATTTGCTAGCAAGTGGGCTAAATCTGGGCGATGCGGAGCTTATTGAATACGTCGTCGACTGCATACCAAACGTGCAACTCCAAACACAAGCGAAAATGATAAACACTGGAGGTCTAGTAAGAGCGTTCCGTACAGTCGAGCTGCCGCAACGCTCAGATCCGACCATTAGTGAGAGGAGACCGAGGTGCTACAACTGCAATAGTCACGAATCTAAAACCTTGGTATAAATGTAATCGTCTAGAAAAAAATCACGTTTGTATAATTGATTGCGTCGAGGATGTAGAATCAGGAGATTCCCTTTTTTTGTCAGGACGGCCGAGTTGTAAGCATACGTGACTAAGATAAACGACCTTAGTACTTTAAGTCACTTAATGAACACTTAGTCTTAAGTGTGTTTCGGCCTTAATCCTTTCAATTAGTACAAGTATGACAACATTGTGACTCGCTAAGATAAGTTATAAGGATAGCAACCCTGTTTGCAACATTTTGTAATATACAACAAAGAAAATAAAGGCATCCGTTCGATATTGTATAAAGTGAAAAGATGTGTTACTTTGCACTGCTGATAAAAGGCCGTTCCCTGCAACATATACAATTGAAACCCGCGACTGAACCATAAATCTTCCGGGGAGCTCTTCTCTCGATACCGTCTGTAAATCCGCATTCTAACTTATTTATTATGATCAAGCAAAACGACAGTTGGTATTTGACTGGGGACACCAGTCTGAATGGAAATAGCCGTAAAACAGTTATCCTACGTATAAAGGCTTACGTGTGACTGAACTAGCTCCTTCTCAGAATTGTTCTCAACTCTGCACCAGAAAATTTCCTCATCAAAGTAATGAATTTTCCACAGGGTATATGAATATTGCATACTTTTAGGCAGCTCGGTTTTAGTGGAATTTGCAAGTAGATTGTTACATAAATTCGTAAATTATTTGAGCTAACTCACTATGTAGGCATGTGGTAAGTGGAAAGATTACTTATTATTAAGGGTTTATGATAAAAGTTGCTAGATAGTTTGACTAGGGTGTGATAATGAAGGGAAGAATGCAAATTTTATAACTTCTGCATTTTTAGTCAATTACTTAGTTACTGTGTAAAATAATAAGGGTGGTGGGGCCGTTGAGTGTACTAGTAATGAATTGTATGAACTGAGGAGTACGCAGTAACAGTTGCGCCTCAAGGTTTATAACAGAAACTTTCGTCATCTTTCGTAGGATCTAAGCAAACCAAATGCCAATTTGTCTATTCCTCGTCCTTGGTTCTTCATCGTCTTCGTTTGCTTCTTCGCCTTCGTTGTCTTTGTCTTTGGTTTCTTGTTCGTTTTGATTTTTTTTTTTTTTGTCCTGGTCGTTGTCTTCGTATTCATCTTCATCTTCGAATTTGTTGTTGTTTTTGTATTAACGATAAAGACAGTCCCCGAAGGTTTTGGTAAGTGTTATTGGTGTTGATGGTCCTTTGCCGGAAACAGTTCCGGTAACGAGCAACATTAAAGTACAAGCTAGATCAACTCGGCAATGGTTTAATATACCACATTGGACCGTCTAGACCATCCTTTCCCCCCACCCACTAGATCAATGTAACTTGAGGTCGCCAGAGGCTTGGCTAATCAAGAAACAGGATTCGCCACGGGTAGGTGCAGTTAACAATTGGGTTGGCGAAGTTGTTGATTCAAGGGGTTGATAAGCGCAATACAAAGTTGTATAGCTTCAAAGCTACCACAACACAATTGTTAACCTCACCAACGCGAGGGAATCCTGTTACAAATATGAATGTTTAATACACATGTTAGACAGGCGAGGCTCTGGCGATGCCAAGTTCCTAATGGAACTAGAGGGCAGGAGCGGGATGTCCTAGTAGGTTTAATGTGGTCATATTAATCGTTCGCGAGATGGTCGGGCTAGTAACTTTATGGTGCTTTTTTGCAGGAACCTACCGGATCTATATCCGGCAAAGCATCATCAACATCAATAAAACTCCCCAACTCTTTCGGGGACTGTCTTTATCCTTAATAAAATAACAAGAAACTATAAATTACACTTTTTTTTTTTTTTATAAATTACACTAGCAACTCCTTGAAAGGGTTGAGCTACACAGCCCCTTGAATCATTTGGGGAATTTAGTTGACTCTGTTTTCGCCTTCATTTTCATCTCCGTCTTTGTCCTCGCGTTCGTATTCGTATACGCCTTCTTTCTCATTTCTTGTTCATCCTTTTTCTTTTCTCCGTCTACGTCTTCCTGTTGGCTTCCATTTTCGTCTTTTCCTTTCACCTTTGAGTGCTTCTTCGCCTTTGTCTTAGCCTTCATCTTCGTCATATTGCGTCGGTGCAATAGAATTCTGCGAGGAGTGTTTTCCAACACTTACAATGGTAGACATTTTTGTCCCTTGTGAATGCCCTCATTAAGTACCGGTGACGCTACATGTGCCCAAGCAAATTACTTTCTAGAAGTCCCCAACGATTCCTTATTTTTTCTCCAATCAGCTTATGTAAGAGCGAATCTGCTGAGAAAGAGAAAGTTATGAATTGACTCCGCTTCCTTCTCAATGTGACAAATTTTGCGAAGGGAACTTCCATGACCTTAGTCGGAGTATCGATGCAAAGGCTCAATGACCTATGATGCTACCCATGAATACTCTCACTGCAGATTTGATTAGCTTTATAGAGGAAAGCAAGTTTTTTCCTATCCAAACATGGTCATAAGGAACTTGGAAGTTAGTAATCATTGCGATTGGTCCACAGCAAGTATATTGCCCTAGTCTCATATTCATAAATTTTTCTAAAGATATAACCCACCGGTGATCATACGAGTCAGTCACCCTCTGCAAACACATTTTCATTTCAACTTCCTATCTGTTATAATTCTTAGATATTAAGTGCTGTAATTTTCTTGTAGGTCTACCCCTCCAACCATAGGTATTGTCCATTAAAGTTACACATATTCCTTTGTAAATAATACTAGATCATTTTGGTTTTCTACTTTGACGGCTAGGCCGACTTCAGATGCCTAGGCATGTATATCCTGCATGCAACTTAAGTACAAAGGTATCAAACAAACATTTTCTCTACTTAAAGATGTTTTTAGAGAAAACCTTGTTTTTCTATAAGCCCAAAATAGGCACTCAGTGAAACAGGCGCCCGTTTGACTTAAGTAACACTTTTGCAATATTTGCAGTACTGCTTTTTCAGCCCTTCATTTAAAGTCAAAATTGCACATATGTATGTATGTTTGTAGTTACATGTACACATATTGTTAGCATATAGCTTATATAGGTATATCGCACAACTAAGTCAAAATAGCGATCAACTCAAAAAATTGCAATGTTGAGAAAATGCGAAAAACTGACGGCCTCTCATATGAGAAAACGCAATTCTACTATTTTTACAAAGCCTATTTGCGCTGATTAGTAGGAGGAGATACCAATAAATTGAGCAGACAGGTCAGTAGCTATCGAAATGGAAAGCCTGGTGGTGCTCAAATATATAAATAAAAATATGATAAAAAAATTTTAAAGACTACCTTTATATAAATGTACCAAAAAATAGAAGGCAATTTTTCATTTAATGCAGACATAGTTTTGTTGAATTTTGATTAAAAAACTGTTACAATAGCTTTTTTAAAAGAATTTTGGGATATAAAACTGAATTAGATGAATTTTTTTGATAAAATATTGCATTGTCACCGGGTTCTGAATTACGGCCCAAGTTTCATGTCTCTAGCTCATCGTGAAGCTATTCGAAAATCGATCGCAAGATTCCTCCGTTTTTAAAGGATTTGCAGTTATCTTAACTAGAGCGCCACCTAGCGGAACTTTGTTGTCTATAAGTTTTATTGTCACCAGGCCTCTAACTAAGTGCAAAGTTTGAAGTCTCTAGGTAACCGGGAAGTTAGTTAAAAATGCATTGAAAGATTCCCAAATAAAATTTTTTTTTTCTTACTATCTCGATCCGCGTGCCACCTAGCGATTTTTTTTTACCAAATGTTGCATTGTTACCGGGTTCTGACCCACGGCCCAAGTTTCCAGTCTCTAGCTCACCGAAAAGTTACTCAAAAATCGATCGCAAGATTCCCCTCGTTTTTCAGGGATTTGTAGTTATCTCAATTAGCACGCCACTGAGCGGAGCTTTGTTTTCTATAAATTGTATTGTCACTGGGTCTCGAACTATGTGCTACGTTACAAGTCTCTAGGTAGCCGGGAAGTTAGTTAAAAATGGATTGAAAAATTCCCAAATTAAAATTAATTTTCATAATATCTCGATCCATGTGCCACCTAGCGGATTTTTTTTTTTTTTTTTTGTTTTTTGATAAAATATTGCATCGTCACCGGGTTCTGACTTACAGCTCAAGTTTCATATCTCCAGCTCACCGGGAAGTTACTCAAAAATCGATTGCAAGATTCCCCTCGTTTTTCATGGATTTGTAATTATCTCACTTAGCGCGCCACCTAGCGGAATTTTGTTTTCTGTAAATTGTATTGTCACCAAGCCTCGAACTAAGTGCCAAGCTTCAAGTCTCTAGGTCACCGGGAAGTTACTTAAAAATGCATTGAAAAATTCCCAAATTAAAATTACTTTTCCTAATATCTGAATCCATGCGCCACTTAGCGAAATTTTTTTGATCAAATATATCATTGTCGCCGGGTTCTGTCTTACGACCCAAGTTTCAAGTATCTAGCTTATCGAGAAGTTAATTAAAAGTCGATTTCCATTTTAAAATAAATTTTCTGTATATCTCGATCCGTGCACCACCTAGCGGATTTTTTTCACTTGCTTTGTAATGTCTCTCAGATCTCAACTATTTTCTAAGTACCAAGTGTCTAGCTCAACGGGAAGTTACCGAAAAAGAATTTTCCGTTAGTCAAAAATTCGTATGGAAATGAGGGGACAAACATGAAAGCGACTTAATATAAAAGTAAAAATAACTTCGAAATTTCAGATTTTCGGGTTAGCCCATTTTGCGATAGGAGTGCGATATTTAGTTTTTCTAAGTTTTTTTTTGTTTGCAAAGGAGCGCGTATCAAAGTGAGGTCACTTTTGTTCTGTGTCGACACGTTTACAGGCATGCGGCAAACGCACACAAATAGACACATTTAAACACAGAATAAAAATACAAAAAAACACCAAATTTGTTGTTTTTTTTTACATACTTAGAGAGCAGACATGCGTAGGAGTTGTTTGTGTATGTTTTATATAAATGAAATGCCCTGCTTTTATTTCACAAACTTGCATGTAAACACATGGAGAAGCTTTATGCCATACGCTTACATATGTGTGACAACTTTTTCAGCCAATGCTTGTATAAGTATGTGTATTAGAGTGACTAAAAAAAATGCACTTTTTGCAAATTCGCAAGTGTTACCCCACAATAATGTTCCTCGTGAAAAAAGAATAGGCGAGTATTAGAATGAGCGTAGCGCCTAAAATTATGCTGCAAAATTGCAGTCGGAGAAACTAAAACGCTAGCTCTGACCATATCGCGTATTGTTTTTATACCCCGCTGTACTTGTACAGAGTGTATAATAACTTTGATTGGATGCCGGTTATTTGTACAGGTATAAAGGAATCGATATAGATATAGACTTAAATATATCAAAATCATCAGTATCAAAAAAAAAAAAATTGATTAAGTCATGACCGTCCGTCCATCTGTCCGCCCGTTAACACGATAACTTGAGTAAATTTCGTATACAAGCTTATCTGGACCCAGAGTATATTGTTATTGAAAATAAGCGATATCGAAAGATAACCACGCCCTCTTTTTCGATAACGAAAATTTATAAAAATACAAATAATGACTTCAAAAACGAATACCGCTAAGCTAATGAAATTTGGTATGTGGATTGGTTTTATGATGCAAAATAAAAATTTCAAAAACTTTGGAATATGGGCGTGGCACCACCTATATTTAGAAGAAGAAAATTTGGAAGTTTAACAAGCCTTAAATCAAAAGCAGTTATGGAGACACTACCCTTGTCAAATTATATAGAGTGAGTGAAAATAATCAAAGTCGGTTGAAGAACACGCCCACTTTTCCTAAAGTTCTAAAACAAATTCTGAGAATGGCCGTGGCTCGCCCGTTTTTTTACTCTTTCCAAAATAATTTTATTTATATAGGTTAGATTAAGATGGCGTGCGTAGGTATTACCCACACTTCCACTCGGATATATTTTTGTCCATTGTGAGTGGCCTCAGCAAGTGCAGGGTGGCAGTACATTCGTTTAACCCCACTACCTCCTAGTGATCTTCAACGAACCACTTACTTTCCCTGATGAACCCAAGAAGAAGCGAGACGTCCGCTTTCTCAACCTCTGCCAGGCTGTCGAAGAATCGTGCGCCTTGAAATCTGAGTCATCTTCTTTGTAGCCCGGACATCGGCAGAGAAAGCGGTAGATCGAATCATATTCCTCCTCATAATGGCAGCATCTGCAGAGGGAGCTGGTTGGTATTCGCCACCGCGGGCCATGGGTGTTCACACCCGTAAAGTACCCTTACCGCGGATTTATTCAATGTGAGAAGGAAGCTGGTGCCTATCCTAGCCAAGCCCATAAGGAACTTGAGACTTCTCAGCCAACCCTGTTGGTCCATACCAAGACCGATGCCCTGTTCTCATATTCCTCGATTCTCCTCAGGAGATAACCCAGCGGTGGCCGGACAGAGCTATCCACTTCACTGTTGTCATAATCCAAACCTTTACTCACCTAGCCATCTCATCTACGAGGTCATTCCTTTCAGTGGTAGACATTGAAATGGCTTATAGTAGCCAGCGAGGCTCGACACCTTCGCACGATATCCGATTTTATCATGTTGAACTCTAATGCCCTTAAGGCGACTTGGCTGTTGACAAAGATTGTTACGTCATTGTCGGAGGCCATACTATCTTTGTTGCTCTGTCGATGAGATAGACCTCGGCATGGAATACACTGCATGCGTCAGGAAGTCAGAATTATTAGTTTAACTGTAGATGTGTTGAGTACATCCCAACTTCAGTTCGCTTTTCCATTTGAGCCATCGGTGTAGATTGTAATGCTCCTGCCATTGCCTAGGCCTTCTTCCCATTCCTCCCTTGAAGGATATCGTATGTTCTGAACATAGAAGTCCAGTGGATGTTAGTTCGGTTATTATTCCGTTTAATTGTCCCTTCGTCATGTTGTTCAGAATCGTCGCAGTCCGTGCTTAGCTCATTTAAGTTTAGAATAGAACTATATATGTAGGCTTTCTGAATCGTTAGTTAGTTTCACCGGTTTGAATTTGCAACATATAATTTTAGGCGCTACACTCTTTCTTAGCAACCAAGGCAGCTTTAAACTATTTAAAATATCTAATTTGGTGAACTATACATTGACAATTATAGAAAATATTGTGACGAATATTAGCAACACTAAGGGATACTATCACTTCTGAGCCGATACTAAGCAGTGACTTGTATGCACATATACAAATCAATCATTATGTCAACACATATGTCCATTCACGCAGCGGATAGAAACGCACAAACACATGCATATATTTGAGATACTCCCAAAAGTAGTCAATCATTGGTGGAAGTATCACTCACATATACACGCGCGTATGGCTATGCGAGAAGCTATAATCGTGCATCTGTAGTTTATAGCTGATAAGTTTATAGCTGCTAAACAAGTGGTAAATTCTATAAGAAGAAACGCCTAGAAGTATGCAAATGAGACAGCAGAGACTATAAAAGGAGCGAAAGCTGAGTAAACAGAATCAATTTGATTTAAGCAAGCTATTGGTTGTGAAGTATCAGTGTTATTGTGAAGTACTTTATTAAAGGCCATTTTGCATTATTGAATATTAGAGTTATTTATTCAAAAGTTTAGCGATACGAACGTCAGTAGAAGGTGTAAAATAAGCGGAGTTTCACAAAATTCGTTACAATATGAAAATTGTGTCTATCTTTTCCCACAAGAAAAATATTGGGGTGATGTTTGCGAATTTCCAAAAAAATATTTTTAACCACTCTAATGTGTATGCATATACACTAACAAATTACTAACAAATAGATGGTAATAACTATATTTAGACACTTTTATTAGCATATTTTACTAAATTAAATTTAGTTTCCTTTCTTTGTATGTCATTTTGGCTTGGCGCATACCAAAGCTGTTTTTTGTGGCTGATACTTTATTGAATGTCCTTTTTTGTGGTTTATTGATCTTTAAGCTGAGAGCACTTATTTTTGAATTTTAAATAAAATGAAGATTACAGAAAATAATATTGTAATATATAACGATTTTTTTTTATTTATAAAAATAAATTTTTATTCGGTTGAAATAATTTCGTGCATCATTTAATTGATTACATCACACATACGGCTCATAAAAGCGCAATAAAATAAATTTTGTTCTTTAGAACTACCATAAAAAAAATGTCCTTTTTATAGCTGCACATAAATTTACGGCCTATAGCTTCTCTGGTAGCATGTTTATCATTTTTTATTCGATTTAATCTATTAGCGTAGAAATTTTTTGTGTTTTTTCAAAGAGTTTTTATTACACAAATTATTCATCCTTAGAACTGGATGGGTAAATATCTGCAAATTTTGCTCCTTCTATTTGATTGTATGTGTTTTCAATGGAAAAGAGATAAAAAGTTACAATATTAAATAACTCTTCTGAAAGAACAAAGTTGCGAGGAAGTTTTAGCAAAAATTTAAGAAAGTTTTCGTGGAAACAATTTCGAGCTTTTCTTTTGTAAAATGTTGGCGCAAAATTTCAGTCACTGTAGTTTATTAAAGCAAGTAATGTTTTGTGCAATATTTCATATCGTCGACGTTCTGCGCAAATTACTAAGTTCAAAACGACTTAAACGCTTTAGGTTATCATGAAAGGATTCGCATGTGACTTAATGATTAAATCCTAAGTATGCAATCAGCAATACATGCTGAAATAAACTTGTCGTTGTTGTTGTTGTGACGAATATAGATCCGCTACATTCCGGTAACAAGCACCATTAGAGTACACGCCGGATCTTCTCTGGAACGATTTAATATGACCATAGTGAACCTTCTCGACGATACTATCGCCACCCACTAGTTTCACGAGAAACTTGAGTTCATCAGAGATTCGACTGCTTGAGGAACAGGACTCTCCAGGGATAGGTGAGTTTTACAATTTGTTTGGATTCGTTATTAGATGCGCTGGCAGTCCCTTGAGGGATTGCGTTACACAACCTCTTGAATCATTTGTTTACTTTAGTATTTTATACGCCTCTTATGATAGGCATACCTGTTGTGGGTATATTACAAGCCTCCTAAATAGCTAGGGACTGAAATGGACTTCATGGTGTACGCTTTCGGAAATTGTTTTTTTTTTTTTTTTTTTGAGAATATTTGCTGTTATTAACTCAAAAATAAAATAGATATAGCGACTTTTGTTTGAATTAATTTGACGATAAATTAAAAAATTGGAACATTGGGTAGCTTAATTATATTCTTTCTATCTAAAACAACGTTCTGTCGTAGAACTCGATTGCAAAACGTCCTTTCTGAGCAAACTTTCAATTGATTTAGTAATAAATAAAGTTGTTTATAAAAAAATTTTAGATCACCCATTCTTTAAGCAAATTCTGAGATAGAACGTTTGGGAAAACATTCTCAAATAGAGTGGTCCGCAAAGCAGAACTTCCTGGATAATTTGTATTTTCATTATAACTGATTTCTGGAAAATATTGATATCCGGAAAAAATTGTCTATAATAAAAAATGCATGCATATATCCGGAACACTTGCAATAGTTTGTGGAATAATTGAAAGCATATATTTTTTTCTCACGTTCAATATTACGACGAGAGTTATTAAAAAATACTTTAACGAAAACTGTCAAACGTGAATCTGAAATACAATGGAGCGCCACAATACAAGCGGTTAGCGTTATCGTCGATGGGCTAGAGAATGTAGTAGAATACTTAGAACAATTAGCAGAGAACACTAACACCACAAGTGATACCAGAAGCGAAGCTACAATTCTGTTGAAAAATACACAGAATTTTAGTTTCGTAACATTAGTTCATTTCTGGTATAAAATCTTAAGGAGGAATGATCGTGTGCAGCTCTGATTACAAGATCCGTGGATGAATTTCAGAAAAGCGTATCACAATCTTATCTCATTGGCAACTGATCTATCCGAAATTCGCGACGCTCCCCTTGAAGAAGCAATAGCAAAAGCGATGTCTCTTTGTGAAAAATGGGATATTGATATAGTAAAAGGTATACGAAAGCGCCGCAAAATGTCCGCAGAAACGACTAAAGATGTTTGTCTTTCCGCAGAATGTGAAAATATTTTGGCCGGAGCGCAAGAAGCTCTCACTATGCCACTGAATGGTGTACTAAGTCTGTTCCGAATCCCAAAATTGTAACGCTTTCAAAGAGAAGAC
Organism: Eurosta solidaginis; assembly: GCF_040869045.1. Taxonomy (NCBI): domain Eukaryota; kingdom Metazoa; phylum Arthropoda; class Insecta; order Diptera; family Tephritidae; genus Eurosta; species Eurosta solidaginis. The sequence continues at coordinate 24,012,739 of NC_090319.1, read as the reverse complement.
ATAGACCCACCACTAAGAATGCCAAAATGATCAGGATGAAGGGAAGAGTTGATTCAGCTATGTCCGTTTGTCAGTCTGTCCGTCTGTCTGTTTGTATGCAAACTCGTCCCTCAATTTTTGTGATATCTTGACAGAATTTGCTGAGAGGCTATATTTAAATGTCCGATTAGACATTTGTTGGAACCGGCCGGATCGGACCACTATAGAAAAGAGGATTTTCTTCATTTATCAGATTGAAGCTACAAACTTTACCTAATGCTTATGTAGTTTTTGCAATTTCTACACCATTTTAACAGATAGAAGCTTCAAATTTCATCAAATGCTTACGTTTACATTATATATTGTGACGAATATTAGCAACACTAAGGGACACTATCATCTCTAAGCCGATACTAAGCAGTGACTTGTATGCACATAAACAAATCAATCATTATGTCCACACATATGTCCATACAAGCAGCGGAGAGAAACGCACAAACACATACAAATATCTGAGATACTCCCGAAAGTAGTAAATCATGGGTGGGAGTATCACTCACATATACACGCGCATATGGCTATGCGAGAAGCTATAATCGTGCATCTGTAGTTTATAGCTGATAAGTTTATAGCTGGTAAACAAGTAGTAAATTCTAGAAGATGAAACGCCTAGAAGTATGCCAACGAGATAGCAGAGAGTATAAAAGGAGTTAAAGCTGAGTAAACAGCAATCAGTTTGATTTAAGCAAGCTATTGGTTGTGAAGTATCAGTGTTATTGTGAAGTACTTTAATAAAGGCCATTTTGCATTATTGAATATTAGAGTTATTTATTCAACAGTTTAGCGATACGAACGTTAGTAGAGGGTTGCAAATAAGCGGAATTGCACTAATTTCGTTAAAATATTGTTGAGATGAGTGATTCATTGTCATAGAAGTTTCATGCAGATCACAAAAAACGTGAAACTTTGCATCCTCACACAAACTGCCTACCTATTTTTTATTTTATATTTATCTTAAAAACCGCTGGGGTATGTACATCTGTTCACCATATCTTTCATATTTTATACAGCCGATTATTTGGATATTACGAATGGGATAAGATTATTGTTCAGCCTCATTCATGAAAGGTATGAATTCTTCGGCACAGCCGAAAGCAATCCCGTCCTTACTTTATTTTATATATATAGAAAATATATATATTTATGACAAACTATAAATAACAATTTCGTATTTTTTCATTTCCCTGAACTCTTCAGATAAAACAACGCAAACACACAACTCAAAATGTAGAATGAAATGGAACCATATTCAACAATCACATCAACATCTGATGTGGAATATTTCAATATACTTCACTAAAATGTCAAACGGAAAGCCTTGCACTGTATTTTACAAATAAAAATGTAAACCAAACTCAGTTATGCCAAATTCGATAGCCGGGTGCTAGACGCAAAAGACAAAAAGACTAACGATGTCCTCCGGATAATTTGAGTTTTTTATTAATAAAACTAAGAAGTATTAAATAAAATGATCACGCAAAAGGACGAACAAACGCATAAGCACATAACCACATAGCTACATGAAACTTAAATGTTGTTGTCATCGTCTAAATGAAGTCAACAATCTGTCAAATTGTTGGTAAATTAGTTCTGCTGCTGACGGCCGTCTTCCTATATCACGACTCCCTACAATTTATGGGCAAGCATTTTTATACCTTGGCAATGGGCGAATCTACTTTTGAAATTATTGTTGCTAGCCAACAAACATGGAATGCAACAAATGTGCGAAATTCATCAGAAATAAATGAACGACAAAGCAAAGCGATAACAAATGTTGCTGTTGTTGTTAGCAATCATTACAATTGCAGCAAAAATTACAATAATAGCAAAAGAAACTATAAAGGCTGTAATGATTTTGAATTTGTTGCTGATAAGCAAATGGAAGCAATGGCAACTAGGAAAAGTGCTATAACTATTGCAACAAAAACAAATCAAACAAGCAACAACTACAACAAAAATAAAACACAGCCAAAAGCAGCTGTGCTTGAGCATATTTCTGTTGGAGTAGCAGCTGAAGTTGAAGAAAGAGAAAAAAACGAAACAAATCTTAAATTCATTCCTACAACAACTGCAGTACAAGAGCTGTTGGCAACGAAAGCGCTTGTAGAAATTACACAATTTTCTGAACAGCTTGCACAACATGCTGCTACGGAAACTACTGCAGTGACAGAGCCTCAAACCCAAGAAGCAACAGAACACGAAAAAGTAACAAAATTGCAGCAAAAGCAGAGACAAAGAGACCAACAAAAGCAGCTACAAAGTAAGCAGCAACAAGTGCAACCACAAACACAACAACAACAACAACAACCAAAGCACAAAGAACAAACGCATCCACCGCGACAGCTATTGGACACACTATTGCTGCCAACAACAAAAACAACAATAACAACACTAGAAAGTCATACAAAGTTAATGCCTGCCAAAAAGTCAACTGGCACTCACTTAACCACCGATACGGAAAAGTTAAAAAAGTTTGCCACCAAAGTGCCAAAGCAAGAGCAGCAACAAAGAAGACGGCCGCAGCAGCAGCAGCAACAACCACAACAAAGTCATCAACAGCAACGACAAAAACTACAACACAAAACAGAAAATGCAAATGAAGAGTATGCTAAACCAAAGCAACAGCAACTCGATACACGTAAACAAAAGCGAGTTAAAGTGTCATTGCAGCAGCAGCAAGAACAAAAAGATGAAAAAAAATTACAACAACAAATAGGTGTGCAACAGCTTTTCAATCAAAATCCAACTGCTATACAACAACAAGAGCAACGTGCAAGTGTTTCAAAACAAGCGTCACAATGGCAGCCACAACAACAACTGAATTCAAGCGGTTACCGTTATCATGTAGGCGTTTTAATTCCATCTCGTATATTGGATGTGTTGCATGTGCAGCAAGGTTTTTACAATTTTCTGGATTTCTTTCATGTCAATCTACAAAATGTCAACGTCGATTTTATACGTGACGATGGTAAGTATTGATGTCGTACATCCCAATAACTCAATTATATATTTAAACTAGCAGACCCGGCAGACGTTGTTCTGCCCTAAATTTGGCCTATCTGCATACATTTTAGTAAGCTTTTTCCGTCTAACTCTGCCCTCCCCCCACCCGTCTTCACTTTTTCCTAATCCTTTTATTGACTCCTCCCTCCGTCTTTTTCGCTTCATCTATCTCCATATACGTCTCATTCTATTTCTTTCTCAGTATCCTTCTCATTCTCTGTTTTCTCTTCTCTCACGTTCCCCTCATTCTTCTTCATCCCTTATTGCCTGTGCCAGAGGGTAGTATGTATTTTGTCCCAGTCCTAATCACCGTCCCAGTCCGTTTCTGGTCTACTTCACGGAAAAAAGTATCGTAAATGCTACTATAGGCAAATTTATATACCAAATTTCAGGCAAATCGAATAGGACGTATGTAAATAGGTATGTGGGTATTATTAATTCATGTCTCTATTTCGGCTTCGCATGCATATTTATCAGTTTTTCCAGGTTGATGCGACTAAATCGAATATCACAATGAAAATTACTTTAGAGCCCGCAGCAACAGCTTTCGTTTCATATCTATATTACCCACATATTCTAGTGGGTACCCGCGTCTGCATTTGAACAAAATCGACCGACGCATCTTTTCAAACACCGGTGACCAACTAACACACATTTTAGCCTTTCTTTTTATATATATATAGATTTTTATTTTTCACACTTCACTATAATATTAAAACGAAATGCAGATTTTCGCTGATTTTGAAATTCGGCTTAAAAATTGCACATGGAACAACTAAAGACTCTCCTGAATTAAAAAAAATGTCTTAGTACTTATAAATCGCGGGCCACCTCTGAAACCCCGCATCCGGAGGTAATCCCTCCCCTCTCACCGGACCTGGTGATGTGCTATACTTGATATCACTCGCTATAATATTTTTTATTGATAAGCACGTTGTTTAATTAAACACCAACCAATTACCCGGAAGTATATCCGCACCACCCGAATTTTATTATTACGTATAAATATATACAGAAATTTGCAATAAAATAATATTGCGACTATAAACTGAGATATAACCTATCCTATATTTCAAGTTAGATCAAACTACACACTGGTTGCAAAACAAATTCAAAATCAGTTCAGTAGTTTAGCAGTTCATCGCGGACAAACAATGTGACACGTGATTTTTATATATAAAGATGTACCAGCAGAAGTATTCATGACTGTGTGCGTGTATTGCGAATCACTACATGACACTTGCAGTTTATGCAGTAGACAGGCAATTTTGTGAGTTACCAATGCATTATTTTTGGTGTAAAGGCATGCAGAGAGTAAAACGTAGCCGCGTATGTTTGTGAATGGCAAAGCATCCAATTGCGATCAAATATAACTTGTAATTTTCTTACTCGTGATATGTTTAATATTAAAAAGTATCCCATTTAACCTGTTAGTATCAGGTGAAAGATTGATGCTGTTAAAAAGATAAAATTTTGATGTTGCTTTGCTCGGGCCGTGAACCCAGGATTTTTGGTGTGGCATGCGGAATATTCTATCACCACACCACGGCGTCCGCCACTCGAAGCTGTTATAAGTTTAAATTAATGAGCTGGCATATGTTTTTTAAATGAGCTAATATTTTATAGAAATTCCCACCGACGGAGGTACTGACGTTCTAAAAAGGCTAGATAGCTGAACATGGAATGACTGCATGATAAACACACACCATTCCTCAAACTGCTATTGCAAGAGGTGCTCTGTGTTTGAACTCATATTGGTCCCATTGGTGCCCCGATAATAATTCAGTTCACATGGAAATATAAAATTTACTTCAGCCTATGATCAGCCAACCCCTATCAGTGAATAACTTGTCAGAAAAAATACGACAGCTGGCAAGAGTTCGTGTCATCCCAGCGTTTGTATAGCCATTTCGAAGTGTACAGAAGCATACAACAACGGATCATTAATTTCGAAATCTCTACTGACAGCCACGTTTAGTTTGCAGTACCAGAGCTGATTTAGTAGCGACCTGACTATCTCAGTAATTATTTTTCACTTACAGTTATGCGGCGGACTTTAAAGCAGCAACCTTCATCAGGATGGTGCTGCAGTAATCGAGCAGCCTAAGCTTTCGGTCGGTATTGAGCTCTTCATAGAATAACCCCAGCCTTCACATTCTGATTGGATTTTGTCCGTGAATATTATCACTAGTCCGTTGCTCCATATAAATTCCCCATATTATTCATCCTCGAAACCGGTCAGAAACCTGGGAAGCCTTTTATTCACCGCTTCCCTCCTTTTGACTTTGAAAGTAATATCTAGTGTTGATCATTAGACCTTATACAAATGGAGGATAATTCAATTGAACACCATATTACACATCGTGTATTCCACTACTGTCTCGCTATATGATCCCAACCTCAGAATCATAAATATACACATACTCACGGTCACCCCTTGTCTGAGTGGATCCCGCTTCATGAAAATTTTAAAATCCTCAAAGCACCCCAAAACCTTTGGTATTCTAGCTTGTCAGGCGATAGTAGTTAGCTGATTGTAGTAACGACATCAACACTGTTAGAGAAACAATCTCAGCAGAATCTTAAGAGGTTGTCGTAGTTCCGCAGTTATTAACAAGTAAGAAAGGTTAAGTTCGGGTGTAACCGCTGGACCCATAACACTACCGAATTGCGCTAGATTATCAATCAAACAATGATACTCCTGCTATCAACACGGCTACAAAGATCAAGAAACCTATCCAAAAGTCTAACGTCTCTAGCTAGGTAGGCGCCCACGCATTTACCGATGTAAAAATTACTTGGAAACTGAATTGGGAACAAAAAATCAAATAGTATAATCAATCTGTTCTGACGGTATGACCTTTTTTTCTAAACTGATCATAAAATTAATTCAAATTTTCTATAGTAGCTATAGTGGAGAGGTGACATAAGGTCCACGGCCACTTCAAATGATCACAACGTCAATTCACTTCATTACCTTTCTTCATTTGGGCTAATGGCCATTAAAAAAATAATAAAAAGGAGCTTTAATTCAACATCTGTTAACATTTTAAGACATGGAGGTGCGAAAAAAAAAGAATTGACTTTATGGCCACTTCGGAAAAGCAGGTCAACAGACTTTATGTTCCCTGTGTCACTTCTACATGAATAAGGCCTTTTTCACAAAATAATCTTAGGGTAACAAAGAAACTTTCTACTTCCACATTTAGTCAAATTTAAAAAGGTCATAAATTCGATAGTCCTTATGATCAATTAAACTTTTAATCTAAGCCAATTGACTTGATGGCTGCTTTTTGGGGCCATAAAGTCAATTTACCCTCAAGTTGCTTGTTTATTTCTGAATTGACAATGTAACGCATCTAGAGACATAGAAAGCAGCTGGAAGGCCGTGTTTCGAATTAAGTATTATATAAATATCCGAGCAAACCCGGTTGACGACCACGCCCAATCTTTCAAATAAAACTGTGTATAGGCTTAATCTCAACAACACTTCTGGTATAATTATCGAAACTGTGGTGGTTTCGCTAAAAGTGAATAACACTTTTGCACAAAATTTGATGTCGGGTCTCTCTAGAAAAGTTCGATCACATGAACAGTGAATGAATTGATGCAACTTCTTCTCATGTCATATATAAAAATATTTATTTCTATGATAAGAAAAAACAAAAGTAAAACTAAAATAGCCATAACAACTTTTAAGCATTTTTTAATTTTCAGAACTTTTTGTGCCAGTGCTTAAGTAATTAAAAGTAGGTATACACTTGCTTTTCGGAGCATTTCTTATGTACATTGTAGAATAGCTTAGGGGCGGGTTACGCCCATTTTGAAAATTTGTTTAAATTTTCTTCAGTGGCGTGTTTAGGTTTTCTTGCGTCAGGGGCAAAACATTTTTGGTGGAGCTTTAGGTTCAATTTATTTCAATTGCGAAGTAATATTTTGCACTCACATATTTCGATAAAAAATTCTGTGTCCTCGAAACCTGTATTACAAAATTCACCCAAATTTTTACAATTTCTTTCTAAGTCCTTACTAACCTTGTTTAACAAATTTTCAACGCCTAAGAGAAATCCAAGTTTAAAATTAAGGTCATTTAGTCGTGTAAATCTTGTACGTATTTCTTTTTGGAGAGGATCAAGAACACTTTTCATAACGCGAGAATTTGCACATTTTTTGGAAAGACCAACATCTCTGGCCGACTCTCCGGGCATTTTGCGGCGCCTTCTTACACATTCTACTATATCAATATCGTACCCGTCTTACTATATGGGGCAGAAGCAAGGACCATGACATCAGCAGATGAAGCGGCTTTGGGAGTGTTCGAGAGAAAAGTTCTTCGAAAGATTTATGGACCTCTACGCGTTGGCGATGGCGAGTACCGAAGAAGATTTAATGATGAGCTGTACGAGCTATACGCAGACATTAACGTAGTCCAACGAATTAAAACGCAGCGACTGCGCTGGCTAGGCCATGTTATGCGAATGAAAGATGATGCTCCGGCCAAGAAAGTGTTTCTATTGGAACCCGCCTTAGTCTATATATGTATATATCTCGATTCCTCATACCTGTACAAACAAGCGTTACCCTATCAAAGTTATACTACCCTGTGTAAAAGTACAGCTGGTTATAAAAACAATATACATACATTATGAATTGCAAATCCAATATATGAGTGACACATTTGCTGTATACATAATAATTTCCATATGTAATGAATTCGTTGCGAATTCAAGCAAAAAGTCGAATGTTGCAAATAATATAAATATGCAAATATACATATGTACATACATATATAGATATATGTATTTGACATAAATTTAAAATTCAATTTCAATGCAGCATAAGATATCTCTGTTGACGTATATACACACTGAAAGAAAAAGACTGGTAAAATCAACTGAAATATGGGTCAATTCAATCGAAATTTCTGTTAATTTTTATCTATCGCAACAAGATGTTGAATCAATTGCGCACAAATCGTTGATTCGTAATTGACCGTTTTAGTAGTCAAATGAACAAAAAAAGTTGTTGCGACAGCTTTGTACGAAAGTACATATGATGCCATATAAATAAATAAATGTAAGTGGCGATAACCTCCGAAGAGATCTAAGGCCGAGCTTCTCTTCCAATTTGCGTCGTGCTCCTCTTGATTTTCATGGCAGAAATACACTCGGAGGGCTTGACGAGGGGCGACCCCGCTTAGAAACACTTTCTTCTAATTGAAAAACCTTATTTCTGAAATGTGATGTTGCTTTGCCCGGGGTGCAAACCCAAGGCATACGGTGTGGCAGGCGGAGCACGCTACCGTCACACCACGGTGGAACTTACTAACCGAACGTCAATTGGGCTTACATCAAATATGCTGGCACACATTAAACATTATGCACTTTATTATTTTATTTTATTAAACACACTTTCACCAAATTTTATATTTTATAATTTACTAGAAAACCCGGCAGACGTTGTCCTGCCCTTAGTTTGGCATATCTGCATACATTTTAATAAGCTTTTTACGTCTGACTCTGCCCCCCCCCCCCCCCCCCCCCCTCTTCACTTTTTCCCAATCCTTTTATTCACTCCTCCCGAAATGCAGATATTCGTTGCTTTTGAAATTTGGCTTAAAAATTGAACATAGAACAACTAAAGACTTAAAAAAAAATAGCTTAGTACCTCAAATCGCGGGCCCCCTCAGAAACCCGGGCCCCCATTTCGCCGGCCATGGTGATGTGCTATATATATGTATATATATATTATATGTATGTAAAGTTAAATAAGCACGTGCACAAATATATCCATACCAACTGAAAAGAGGTGCACCACTGCGTATACGTAACATTTTGTTATTACGTATAAACAAATAAAAAAAATTTCAATAAAATAATATTGCGACTATAAACTTAGATATAACCTATCCTATATTTCAAGTTAGTTCAAACTACACACGGGGTGCAAAACAAAATCAAAATCGGTTCAGTAGTTTAGGAGTCCATTGTCATCAAAATTGTGACACGTGTTTTTTATATATTAAGATTTAATTTATAGTTTTGAACTTTGCTTTGCAAATAGAAATGAAAATAGTAGTCACAAAACTGATTCTCAATTCTTTCGGTTGTAGCTCAGCTCAATCTCAATTTCTTCTCTCGCATGTAGTTGCCACACTTGATTGTTTCGAACAAAACTTGTATAAATGTTTGACATAGCATTTTAAATAGAGAACTTTTAAGTTATAGAAAAGTAAAGAATCAAATCGCTAGAAGGTAATTCACCACTGCAGTAACTTTACATGTAATTCGGTAAGTTTAATTTTCGTCACACTTTAAGCTGAAACGATTCCAAAACAACTCAAACTTTTATGTTGTCGGAAACATCAACAATAAAAAAGGATGTTCTTTATTATTTAATTCGTTCGCGTGAGTGAAAATTCGTAAAAACTTGAACAAAATGTTACTAACTTTGGAAAAATCCTGTTCGTTCAACAAAACTTTTGCAACAAGAGGGCGCATTTTGTATTTCGCTTGGAGGAGAAGTTGCAAAATTGTACCCGATAAATAGGTGTACCGATATATCATAATTTTTTGCACAGTAAATACAAATAGGGTTTTTCGTTTTGTATTGATAACTGAAAAACTAGTTTTTTGTTGTTTTCCCATTTTGTGTGTTTTTTCGATTTGGTGTTTTTGTTATTTGGGTATTTTTTTAAACAGGTGGCACCATCGTTACAAGTACAAAATAGAGAGCGCAGTGAGAGTAAAATTCTCTTTGAAATTTGCTCATGTATTGACTGTTGATCGCTGTTGAAATGACTAGTTAGATCAGTTGTGTTAACAGAAGGATCAGTTAAATTGACCAGGAATCAGTAAATTTTACAGAATTTTGTTAACTTAAGAGCGACAATTTCTCTTCTGTTGAAATGGCTAAACTAATTTGTTCGTTTGACAAAGAACTTGGTCGAATTAACCGTAATTCGATCAATTTCACCGAATCTCCGTTAAGTCAGGAACAACAGAACGGATATGTTGACTTTACTAGCACCATTTCTTTCAGTGAAAGTACACGTGCAAGAGGATGCCAAACAGAGCGAGTAATTCAAAAACAGAAAGCATCTTTGCACAAATGTTGATATTCCTGTAGACAATTTTCCTCTTAAAAATGCAAAGTGTATGCATAAGTAAATATTCTTCACCAATACTTCATTCGAAAGCTGTACAATTTCCTACAGGGCATTAGCATATAAGTTGCGTCAAAGCTTTTTGGCATCCTATGCCATTCAGTCTGTAGTCAATGTCGCCTCTTTGCTATTTGTTGTTGTATTTCCTTCTTTTGCTAGTTGTTGCTCGCATGCATATGAAGGTGTTGAAAATAATGAAAATCGAATTTGTTGCTTGTAAATTCTATTTACATGCGAGTAATCCTTTTAACATTTATTTAATAAAAATACAATTTCTTTTATTTTATAGCCGGAAATTTAATAAAGATTTTAATATTAAGAAATCATTTGTATAACGAAAGATTTACTTTTTTGTATATGGGCCACCAGCCTTCTGTTCTTGAATTGTCAGTGATTCAAAAGCTTGATCGATCCAGCCGACCCGGAGAGTGAGCGCGTAGTCCATGTGGCCCTAAGAGTACGTCCAATGCAGTTCGCTGGCATGTGATTTGCACTCCGAAACTCTGACAAAAGCAGTCGGTATGAAGCGGCTTCGGGCAGTCCGTGGAGGTTGCAATCGTTTAAAGGCCATAAACTTGATTTCATGAGACAGAGAGGATTGGTCCCAGCGTTTCAAAGCAGGCTAATGCCACTATCCTTCTTTATATAGCAATAAGGATACTTCCGAAGCTTTACCGATGTTGTTTGTCCTTTTTTTTAGATTTCGGATCGTTGTGGTAAATAACACCCTTCAGCTACCAGCCCGATCATCTGGGTAACGATTTCTTTTGGCCATATTGAACCCTCAAAGTGATACAACCCCATCTCAGAGCTACGAACTTGCAATCGCCAGAGTTTCGCCTTCTAAATGAAAAGGCTTTACCACAAAAAGGTGCATTGCATTGACAAACCTTTAAACGGGGTTGCGCAAAACAAATTCTTGAATCTCAGACTGGTGCAGGAGGTCGAAAAAGAAATATTCCCCTGCAATGCTTTCAACTGACACTTTTATTATTGTGATATCCTTTGAAATGGTCATGGGTCAACCTAAATGGTTCAGTCATAGGAACTGCAGAATTAGTCACAGCCTTTGATTGAAGTAATTTAGATAAAGCTCGGACTTACGCTATCTTGGTACCAGTGTGGCTGCAAACTGCCCAGTTCTGCATCCGATTAGCACCAGCTCAGATGTAGTTATTAAACCTGTTGCACGAAATCGTATCTCATTTCTGCATGGAAACTTTAAGCAAATCAGAAAACGGAGGTTGTGGTTGTGGGTAATATGCTAAAAAGCTATGAATGACAGTCCTGGCAAAGTTGAGTTTAATAGTCAAGTTGTTGCAAGACGACATCGGTAAACTGCTTCTTTTCTTCGACTCGTAGAGGTGGCTTTTCTTAGCATCCACCGATAACACAGAAAAGGACGTGGATTCCATACGTGATGAATTCATTGAATGCGCAAGTGGATGAGCCTAAACAAGATGAGAAGATAGCTGGCATCGTCCAAATAAAGAATCGGACGAATATATATTGTACACGAAGTTTAGACAATTGTACAAGGACACGGTCAGTATTCACCAGCGCCTCAGAAAGAAGTCAAGAGGCAAGGTAGAAAGTAGCTTCGAGAACCTAAAATCAATGAGACAAGAGGAGGCGAAAGTGTTAAGAGATTAAAATATCAAACCCCACGCATGGATGTTCCTAGATACGACAGCTGAAAGCTCATTTAAATTGAGCCGGGGAACACTATTTCGTGGGGTATCTACAGACTAGCAGCGTTCTGCCATAAATACTCTCTCATATGATTCACTGGTTGTTCAAAGATAACTATAAAAAAACGGAGCGGAGGTCTATCTGAGCATTTTTCAAGCTGATGTTGTCGCCAAAAGCGAGTGTGCAGAGATCAACCTACCACGAGGCTACTGTAATGAGAGAATCGTTATACCCAGCGAGACTCAGGTCGCCAAAATCACTAATAAGGGGATAATACACAAATCGGTTCAAAGCCATGACCAACCACCTAAAAGGAAGCCTTATAATTTGAAACAGGCTGTCTACTAGTTCACTGCAAACTCAGAAGCCACATGCACAAACTAGGTATATGGTACAAGAGCTCCTGTCGGTGTGGTTACAGGGAGAATCAGACTGCAGAATACGTTATTCTCGAATATGATGCCATCGCAAGAAGAAGACTAAAGAACTTTTGATCACTTAAATAAAAAAGAAGGTACATAGACAGTTTAAAGTTGAGCACCATTCAGGCGGCCGCCGTGATACTATGGTAGCGTGCTCCGCGTACAAAACCGAAGACCCTGGGTTCACACCCCGGGCAAAGCAACATCAAAATTTTGTAAACAAGTTTTTTCAATTAGAAGAAAATTGTTACAAACGGGGTCACTCCTCCGCAGTGTTTAGCAAGGACTCCGAGTGTATTGCTGCCATGAAAAGATCGCAGTTAAAACTCATCTGCCTTGCAGATGCCGTTTCGAGTCGGCACAAAACAAGTAGGTCCCGTCCCGTCCATAGATCTATTCGGAGGTTATCGCGCCTTACATTTTGCTTTTTTTTCTTTACCATGAGGAATTCGTCAGGGAGCTCGGTCCGGTTGAGGTGCTGTTAAAAAAGGAGGGTACAATAGACCTAAAGCTCACAGTGTAAAGACTCACAATAATCTATCTATCTATATTTACCATCGGAAGATGGTGCGGTAAAGCTGGTAGACCACAACTATGATCCGAATATGGAGCGTACACCAACAGAGTTTTACTACATTTTTAATGCCGAGATATATTTCAATTATTACGAACATCTTTAATTTAATTAAATTCTTATTTCTTGTTCTTCTCTCTTTTCATCTTAACACGCCATGTATATAAACAAAGGTTTGAGTGGCTTGATTAGATTACTTGAACATACAAACTACACAACTGTAGTGAAAACCTTAAATGCCGGTATTAATCTCGCTGACGATGAATTACAGTTAAATGGGAGCATGAAGACAGCTCAACAACAGAAACCTGCTGCAACAAAAACAACACCAAACATTAATAATACAACAGCGGATTTTACAGAAACTGTTAAAATGAAAAAGTCATCAGCGTCAAGTAATGCCCAACTTGTCGCCTACTGTCATTTGGCAGAACAGCTGTCACAGGATTACAATAAAACTGTGCTTGTTTGGCCTTGTCCGGATATGAAGGTAAGTTTTATGGCGATCATAATTACCATTTTGGTTTTGCATATGTGTGCGGTATTTGTGTAATATTTCTGTGAAGTAAAACATCTGTGACATAATTAATATTTAATTAAATCGGTTTAATTGTGCAATACAAAAATTATTGAATATTTTACTGGGCTTTTAATGACTTATTTCTTTTTCATTAAATTAAGTGAAGGCTTTAGAAATAATGGTTCAAATTTGGAATAACTGCCAGGATGTATACGGACATTAATTTTGAAACTTTACCAAGACTCGGATGTGTTTTGGATCTATTTCTAGTGTTAATAAAATTTTGCTTGTATATGGATATAAAATTTTATCTGCTAACAATAGTAATAACATTTTGGCGCCACCTACCTCCGGTACTTGAGGAAGCACTTTAAATGTATGGTCTTTGTTTGAGCAGAACTAAGTTTTGTTGGTTCCGCCAATTATGATTAAGTATCTCAGGTTGGAATGGTTGAAAAGTTATATTAAAATCGTTATAAGCTTCCCAATTTCGGAAAACTTCAGGCTTAACCAAAGCACCAGAACTGGTTCTTTTTAAGGTTTGATACCTTTTCAGAACCTTTAGCACTTATATTTTCAATTCTGGTTACTTATTGAAAGACTGGATTATTTCTCAGAGTCGCTGACTTCTTCACAGCCGGCAACTTTGAGCACTGCTTACTTTTCCAGATTTTTTTGACATAATTTTTAAGAACCGGTTACTTTTCCAAAACAAAATTTATGGATCCGGATACTTTTCAAACACAAAATTTATGGCACCGGATACTCTGCCAGAACCGGTTTATTTCTTGCAACTGGATACTTTTGCAAAGGCGGCATCTTTTTCTGAGCCTGCCACTATTTCAAAATTTCCTACTTATTTTTAAGCTATTACCTTTGCAGAACGGGTTACTTTTTCGGAACAGTTATCAATACCGGAGACGGTTACCTTCACAGAAACAATAACTACTAAAAACGGATTATTTTTTCAGAAACGATTAATTTATAAGAACCGCTACTTTTACGGAACCACATTTTGTTCCACAACCAGTCACTATTTTAGAACCGTTTACATTTGCAGAATCGGCAACAATTTCAAGAACCGCTTCTCTTTTCAAAACCGGATACTTCATAAGAACTGTTTACTGTATAAGAACATAGTAACCGTTCTTAGGAGCCGGCTATTCATAAGAAGCGTTTACTTTTCCAGAATCGGTTATCTCATAAGAACGGGCTATTTTTCCAAAATCGGTTTATTCATAAGAACCTGTTTCTTTTCCAAAATCGATTACTTCATAAGAACCAGTTACTTTTCAAAAATTGGGTATCTCTAAAAACCGGTTACCTCTTAAGAGTCGGTTATAACCTAAAACCTGATTACTTTTACAGGTTCGGTTTCTTCCTAAGAACCGGTTAATTTTCCAGAATTGGTTACTCCATAAGAGCCAGCTATTTTTCCACCATCGGTTTCTTCATAAAAACCAGTTACGTTTTAAAGAATTGGGTATCTCTAAAAACCGGTTACTTCCTAAGAATCGGTTGTAACTTAAAAACCGGTTACTTTTTCAGATTCAGTTACTCCTTAAGAACGGATTAGTTCTCCAAAATCGGTTACTTCTTATGAACCGGCTACTTTTCAAGAATTGGTTATCTCTAAAAACCGGTTACTTCCTATGAATCTGTTATAACTTAAAACACGGTTACTTTCGCAGATTCGGTTCGTTTTTAAGAACCGGTCACTTTTCCAGAACCAGCAATCTCTTAAAATCCGGTTACCTTTACAAAATTATTTTTTAAGAACCGGATACCTATCCAGAGTCGGTTATCTCTTCCAAAATTGGTTACTTTCTCAGAACAGGTTACTTCTTAAAAACCGGTTACTTTTGCAAAATTGCTTATTTTTCGAGAACCGGTTACTTTTCCAGAGTCGGTATGAAATATTCTCGAAAAAGACCTTTAATAAAACTCTCCTCATTTCTGTCAAACATGCTGGCGCGATGCCGAAAACAATAGATCTGGACCGGTAACAAAACTAAGGTTGCTCCAGAATAGCCAGGTTATTGCCAATATAAATTTTATTTTTAATACGTAAGAACTGATCATTCATTGGTTACGAATTTCAACTTTGGCCCATTCTATGTATTTTTAATCGAATAAATCGGCGCCTGAGAAAAGAAATGACTAGTAATTCATATTGATATTATTGCCAGGTTGAGTTAGCATATTTTTTTTAACAGCTGACGACTTAACACATTTACACATCATTGCCCACAGCACGTAAAAATGAAAAATTTAAATATATTTTTTTGTGATCGATGTATTTTGAATTCAGTTCTAAAACTGCATTAAAATACAATTTTTCAAAAAAAGTGACTTAGCACATTTTCACATTAAGCTAACGATATGTACAAGTAGGGTACTTAAGTATTAAATGGATATAGTTACTTGAATGCTTATAACTTTTATATTAGTCCATCGATTTTGTTGAATGAAAGTTTATTTATATTTAGAGCTTAGAGAGAAAAAATAAATCTGCAAAAAAATAAAAAGCTTTCGAGATCCTTCCTCGCAAAATACAAATTTTTTTATATTTTTACAAAAAAAATTGAAAAAATCCGTAATGATTTTTCGTTATCTTTGAATCTGCAGGGTCTAGCAAGTGTTGTATGTACAGTTTATAGCAAAAGCTTCAAACTGTTTTGGAATTGCCCAACTCGTTTTTGAGATATATATTATTCAGTGGACGATTTTTTTTTTTTTTTTGAATAACGGTTATTCATAAATATCTCAAAAACGTTATCATAGAATTAAAAACAACCTTGATTTTCGGAATCAGGTGGTGATTTTACATAGGAATTTCGTAATGGCGTCTCTGGTATATTTTAGCTGTAAACCAGTGTAACAAAAAAAAACTTGTTGATGTTTGTAAAATTGTAGCTTTTTAATTTTTAACGTTAATTTAATAATCTACAAACATATTTTGTGAATAATTTTTCGATGTTTGCTTCTTTCAATTCTGATATGCAGATATTCTACTTTTATATTCCAGTATCCGGACATATGGATATCCGGATTTTCCATTTACGAATCCGGATATCCGGATAGCCGGATTTTTTGCTTAGCTATCAGGTTATTCGAATATCCGGTATAGTTGAAAAAACCGGATACAGTTCACAGCCCTAATTTATTTTAAATTTTTTTCTTGCTTACTCTTAAAAAATATCTCTACACCCAACATCTATTCAAGTTCAAGAACATACATATGTAGAAGACATGTTTGTATTGTACCTTTCTATATTTGTAGTTGGCCGCCGTTTTCATGTGAGTGCCTGGCCTACTTGTTCGTGAACTTGCATATACTACGTATGTCTGTATATACATACATATGTTCACACATACATATATTCACACATAGACTTTATAGACTTAGTAGATAAGTGTATATATATATATTTGTGTACGTTATGTTTTTCTTTTCTTTCTGCCTCTACTTGCCAAGTTATTTGTATAGCTCAAGTGCACTTCATAAGCGTACTTAGAAACAAAGTAAGTGCAACAGAAGAAAATAGTTAGGCATAATAATCCCTTTTTCATATGAAGGTCTAGGGATAAAAGTAGGCCTCTAGAAATTAAGATGTTAAATAAGAATTTTTTGAATAGCTAAGGTCAAAAAATTCAAAATAATTTCACTGCTTAAAATTCTTCAAGAATTGGTTACATACATTCAGCAATTTATTTATGGTATAATAAACGAAAGATTGATAGTAAAAGATAGTCTGATGTTGGCGCAAAAGCTATTCTGAATGATTTCAAGAGTAGAAGAGGAAATCACGCTTATAGAACATAAACAACCCACTATTTAAAACTTGTCTAAAACTGTAAGTTCAAATTTATGTTTAAGGAAATACAGGCACAAACATTTCGAAGAGAAAGAAAACAAGTAAGGAAGGCTAAGTTCGGGTGTAACCGAACATTACATACTCAGTTGAGAGCTATGGAGAAAAAAAAAGGGAAAATCACCATGTAGGAAAATGAAACTAGGGTAACCCTGGAATGTGTTTGTATGATATGTGTATCAAATGGAAGGTATCAAAGAGTATTTTAAGAGAGAGTAGGCCATAGTTCTATGGATTGACGCCATTTAGGGATATCGCCATGAAGGTGGACAAGGGCTGACCCTAGAATTTGTTTGTACGATATGGGTATCAAACGAAAGGTGTTACTGAGCATTTTAAGAGGGATTGGGCTTTAGGTCTATAGGTGGATGCCTTTTCGAGATATCGCCATAAAGGTGGGCCAGGCTTGACTCTAGAATGTGCTTGTACGATATCGGTATCAAATGAAAGGTGTTAGTGAGTATTTTAAAAGAGAATGGGCCTTTGTTCTATAGGTGAACGCCTTTTCGAGATATGGCCATAAAGGTGGAACAGGGGTGATTCTAGAATGTGTTTGTACGATATGGGCATCAAATGAAAGGTGTTAATGAGTATTTTAAAAGGGAATTGGCTTAAGTTTTATAGGTGAACGCCTTTTCGAGATATCGCCATAAAGGTGGACCAGGCGTGACTCTGGAATATTTGTACGATATGGTTATCAAACGAAAGGTGTTACTGAGCATTTTAAGAGGGAGTGGGCCTTAGGTCTATAGGTGGACGCCTTTTCGAGATATCGCCATTAAGGTGGGCCAGTGGTGACTCTATAATGTGTTTGTACGATATGGGTATCAAAGGAAAGGTGTTAATGAGGGTTTTAAAAGCGAGTGGCCCTTAGATATATATGTGAAGGCGTTTTCGCGATATCGACCAAAATGTGGACCAGGGTGATTCAGAAAATTATCTGTCGGGTACCGCTAATTTATTTACATATGTAATACCACGAACAGTATTCCTGCCAAGAATCCAAGGGCTGTTGATTTCGCCCTGTAGAACTTTTTCATTTTCTTCTACTTAATATGGTAGGTGTCACACCCATTTTACAAGGTTTTTTCTAAAGTTATATCTTGCGTCAATAAAACAATCAACTTACCATGTTTCATCCCTTTTTCGTATTTGTTATAGAATTATGGCAATTTTTTTATTTTTCGTAATTTTCGATATCGAAAAAGTGGGCGTGGTTATAGTCGGATTTCGGCCAGTTTTTATACCAAGATAAAGTGAGTTCAGATAAGAACGTGGACTAAGTTTAGTAAAGATATATCGGATTTTGCTCAAGTTATTGTGTTAACGGCCGAGCGGAAGGACAGACGGTGGACTGTGTATAAAAACTGGGCGTGGCTTCCACCGATTTCGCCCATTTTCACAGAGAACAGTTACCGTCATAGAATCTATGCTCCTACCAAATTTGAGAAGGATTGGTAAATTTTTGTTCGACTTATGGCAATAAAAGTATTCTAGACAAACTAAATGAAAATGGGCGGAGCCACGCCCATTTTGAAATTTTCTTTTATTTTTGTATTTTGTTGCATCATATGATTACTGGAGTTAAATGCTGACTTAATTTACTTATATACAGCAAAGATATTAAATTTTTTGTTAAAATTTGACTTAAAAAAAAAATTTTTTTTAAAAAGTGGGCGTGTTCTTAATCCGATTTTGCTAAGACTTAGCACATATATAGTAATAGTAGTAACGTTTCTGCTAAATTTCATCATGATATCTTCAACGACTGCGAAATTACAGCTTGCAAAACTTTTAAATTACTGATAAAACGCCGATTTTAGAGTATACGACCAAGTATTTTATTTTAGAGTAAAAAAACTGAATGAAAAAAAATTATAATTCCGATGACAAATAGCTCAAATACTCAGAGATAGTTAAGTTTAAAATTAACAAGTTATAAAAGTTACACTTGAACAATATTCATCAAAATCATGTTTTTATAGCTGAACTGCTTTGATGCTTTAACACCTCCCCACCAAGTAGTGAGACTATATGTCCTTGTTGAATTTATTTCCAATACCGATACCTAATGCTGCTCTGCACTTAGTATGTTTTATTTGTTGTACACCCTTTGTGAGAAAATCTGCTGGCTTATCTGCAGTTGGCATATAGCATAGTGACACTGTACCACGTCGCTGACACTCTCGAACATAATGATGACGAACGTCAATGTGTTTAGTTCGTGAACGATAACCAATGCATTGAATAAGTTTTTGTGCACTTTGGCTGTCATTATATAACTGAACGCATTCACATGAAACACCTAAATCGCCTAAAATTCCTCGAAGGTATATTGTCTCTTTGGTACTCTCTGTTATTGCCATATATTCAGCTTCAGTACTAGATAACGCCACGGTACGTTGCTTTCGTGCTTCCCAACTAATTGCTGCACCAGCTAATAAAAATGCATAACCACTGTATGAACGCCTATCGGTAAGATTTGCACCCCAATCGGCGTCAACAACTACATATAACTTTTTACAACTTTTAGTATAGATAAGACCAGAATTCTTCGTTCCATTCAAATAACGTAAAACTCGTTTTGCAGCCTTCCAATGCTCTTCATTATAATTAGTATTAAATTGACTCAAATAGTTTACAGCAAATGCAATATCTGGACGAGTTATTACTGCAATAAACATAAGCGCTCCGATCAAACTTTGATACGGATACATTGTCATTACTTTTTCGTCAGCGTTGTCAGGTTTCATATGCTTGATGTTACTTTCCATTGGTGTCGAGGCAGGCTTACATTGCGCCATATTAAAACGTTCCAGCAGTGCCTCAGTATAATGTTGCTGTGTTAGGAAAACTTGATGGGTATTTAAATTTTGTTTAAAATTAACTCCTACACAGCGTTTAACAATACCCATATACTTCATTTCAAAAGAATAAGCCAAAGCCCGTTTGACAGTTTTTATCCACGTGCTGTCGTTCGATGCTAATAAAATGTCATCTACATAAATAGTTAATAATAAAAACTGCTTACCCTTTCGCTTGGAAATAGACATGGATCATATTTAGATGCATTTAATCCAAGCTCGTTAAGCCTTTTTGTAAGCCTGTTATACCACATTAATCCAGATTGGCGGAGACCATACAACGCCATCTTTAGCACACATACGGGGTTTTTGATATGTTGAAGTTGTTTAAGCCATAGCCCAACTGTCTCCTCAACTTTTTGAATATGTTTTGTTAACTCTTTACTACCGACTGGCTCGCCTGGTTTTATTTTTTCAAGAACTGCAGGTAGTTTTTCTGGAATCTTCATGTAGATAGTCTCTTTGAGCTCTCCATTGAGATAAGCCGTAACTACATCCATTTGATGTATCTCGAGGTCCATTTCAGCTGATAAAGCTGATAGAAGCCGTATAGATGTCGAACGCACCACCAGTGCATATGTTTCGTGAAATTCCTCCCCTTTACGTTGTGCAAACCCCTTAGCCACTAACCGAGCTTTCTTCTTTCCGTCATCTTTAACACGAAGCACTAAATGGTTGCCATTAACTTTACGTTCAGTAGGACGTTCACAGATTTCCCAAGTATTGTTTTTAATTTGCGCCAGGTATTCATCTTATATAGCTTTTTTCCATACCTCAGCATCTGGTGCAGACTCGGCTTCAAGCCAAGTTAATGGATCAAGACTTCCTACAAAATTAGCCATCTCACATTCTTCAAAAACTTCTTCTTCTGAATTCACTTCACAGCTCGTCACTTTGTGACGAATCATCTGGAATCTCAGCTTGCGAATAAATTTTCTTCGGTCTTCCGCGTTGACCACGTTGCAACCGTGGTCGACTTCGTCCACGTTTTACATTTACAACCGATGTCTTATTGCCACTGCATATTTCACTATCGCTTGTAGTTACTACTTGCGAATTACTTAAATTCACTGGGATTTCGACCTTATTGTCATTTTCAAATGTATATATTTCTTCATATTCGTTATCAAAACCGGGTTCATTAATGAATTTAGCATCGCGACTTATAATTACATTTCGTTTTTCTTTCGACCAAAACCGATAAGCCTTTGATTCGTCTGAATAACCTACCATTACACATGGGAAAGAACGGGACTGAATTTTATCTTTCGATTTGTCCTTGTTCAGTACATATACTTTTGACCCAAAAATTCTTAAATGTGTCACGGTTGGAGTTTTATTTGACCACATTTTATACGGCACTTCACATGTTGCTTTTGTTATACACCTATTTTGCTAATAACATGCCGTATTAATGGCATCAGCTCAAAAATTTGGAGGTGCACCCGCCTGCTTCATCATATACCTGGCCATCTCGACAAGTGTTCGATTTTTACGTTCGGCCATACCATTTTGTTGTGGTGTATACGGCGTAGATAAGCGACGCTTTATGCCGAACTTCTGTAGGAACTCATCAAACTCTCTATTACAATATTCTCGCTCGTTTTCCGATTGCAGCGCTTTAATTTCCCGACCCGTAAATGTCTCCGCTGCCGCTTTAAACTTTTTGAATGCCTCAAACACATTCGATTTGTTTTTAATGAAATGCACTTCGCACCACCTCGAGTATTCGTCAATAAATGTTACGAAATACTTTGCACCTGAATTTGATGCACAACGCATCGGACCACACACATCGCTATGGACAATTTCGAGAACGGCATTTGTAAGATTCGTTACACTTTTAGGAAAATCCGTGCGCGTTTGCTTTTAACTCACACATACTTCGCATACTGACAAATTTTGCTTGGGTTCTATATCAAGACCGTAAACGGAGTTGCTCTTTGCCATCTTCTTCAAATCGCGCTCATTCAAATGACCCATTCGATAATGCCACAAATCAATATTGTTCTTCGGTTGAGCTATAAACGCATTATTTTCGATCTGATTTTTCATGAAATATGGATTTCCATCTCTTTTCGCGGTAAAAAGTACACTTTTGTTTTTGTCAATTACAACAGCATCACATTTATGAAAGTAGACTTCATAACCTTTATCCACTATCTTAGATACAGATAATAAATTTGTACGTAAATCTGGCACATACAGCGCATCATTAAGTGTTATATTTTTCTCGCAACCATTTTCGTCTACAACCACTTTCACATCACCGATACCTGTTATTTTTGTTGAGTTATTGTTGGCTAAGTTAAGCAATTGATTTAATTCAGACAATTGCTCAAAATAATTTTTATCTGCACTCATATGAGATGTACAATCACTATCCAAGCACCACTTTTTATTTCCACCAGGGCACAAGAAAACCGATTCAGTTGCATTTAAAGATGCATTTTGCATTTCACGGGACTTATTTTCGTCCTTCTTTATACTTTGTTTACAATGTTTTATCTTCGTTTTACAGTCTCTCGCATAATGACCAAAACTCCCACATCGATAACATTTTATTCGCTTTTAACCGCGTTTCGCGTCAGAATTATTGTCATTTTTTTATTACAAATATTTTGTTTTTGATTCTGATTTCTTTTAACATATAATGCCTTATTTTCATTACTTTCTTGTTTCACTTTTCGCAATTCCGATTCTTCTAAAATCTTTACGCGAAGCATTTCGGGCATAGGCAAATCATCACGCGTCTCTAGAGCACAACGAAACGTCTCATAAGAATCTGGCAAACTATAAAGAAGCAAAATTGCTAACAGCACATCGCCTATTTCAACTTTGATATCTTTCAATTTCGCGACTGCATCAAAAAAATCGTTTAAATGCTTTCTTACGTTTTCACCATCTTTCATACGTGCAAGAGCAACTCTCTTTAATAAAGTCGCTTTCCGAGCAGGCCCTTTCGACTGATATGTACCCTCAACCTTTGCCCACATTTTCTATGCATTTTCACATTCTACCACTAGTCCCAGCTCAGATGGACTCATAGCTAGCATAATGTCCGCACATGCTTTCTGGTCATTTATTTTCCACAAAACTGCTTCTTCAGCAGCCGTAGGACATTCCTTGCTCCCTTCCGCATAGGACCACAAATCGTTTTTGACCAAAATCGCACGCATTTGCATTTTCCACGTATCGTAGTTTTCCGTGTTTAGCGGCTCGATACGAAAATTTGCCATATTGGACGAATTTGCAAAATTCGTTTAACTCCCGTTACCGCAAAAGAAACTAAGTAATATTTAATTCCCGTATTCGCGTGGCTCTGGGCCCATAACCTGATAAAACGCCGATTTTAGAGTATACGACCAATTAGTTTATTTTAGAGTAAAAAAACTGAATAAAAAAAATTATAATTCAGATGGCAAATAGCTCAACAACTCAGAGATAGTTAAGTTTAAAATTAACAAGTTATAAAAGTTACACTTGAACAATATTCATCAAAATCATGTTTTTATAGTTGAACTGCTTTGATGCTTTAACAATTACCTTCTTTTAAAAGTGGGCGGTGCCACGCCCATTGTCCAAAATCTTACCAATTTTCTATTCTGCGTCGCAAGTTCAACCAATCTACCTAGTTTCATTGCTTTATCCGTCTTTGGCAATGAATTATCGCATTTTTCAGTTTTTCGAAATTTTCGATATCGAAAAAGTGGGCGTGGTTATAGTCCGATATCGTTCATTTTAAATAGCGATCTGAGATGAGTGCCCAGGAACCTACATACCAAATTTCATCAAGATACCTCAAAATTTACTCAAGTTATCGTGTTAACTGGCAGACGGACGGACGGACCGACATGGCTAAATCAAATTTTTTTTCGATACTGATGATTTTGATATAAGGAAGTCTATATCTATCTCGATTCCTTTATACCTGTACAACCAACCGTTATCCAATCAAAGTTAATATACTCTGTGAGCTCTGCTCAACTGAGTATAACAAGTAAGGAAGGCTAAGTTCGGGTGTAACCGAATTTTACATACTTAACTGCCAAATTACAGCTTGCAATACTTATAAATTTCCTTCTTTTAAAAGTGGGCGGTGCCACGCCCATTGTACAAAATTTTACCAATTTTCTATTCTGCATCATAAGGTCAACCCACCAAGTTCCATCGCTTTGTCCGTCTTTGGTAATGAATTATCGCACTTTTTCGGTTTTTTTCGATATCGAAAAAATAAATAGATGCGTGCCCAGGAACTTACATAACAAGTTTCATTACAATACCTCAAAATTTACTCAAGTTATCGTGTTTACGGACAGACGGACGGACGGACGGACGTGCTAAATGAATTTTTTTTTCGCCCAGATCATTTTGATATATAGAAGTCTATATCTATCTCGATTAGTTTATGCCATTACCGGGTACCGTTGTGCGAACAAAATTAATATTGTGACGAAAAAGTCGAAGTATGCGAACGAGGAAACCGAAGAGTATAAAAGCAGCACAAGCTAAGGCATGAGCAATAAGTTTGATTTAAGCACGCTATCAGTTGCGAAGTATAATTGTTATTGTGAAGTATTCTAATAAAGACCATTTTGCATTATTGAATATTGGAGTTATTTATTCAAAAATTTAGCGATACGAACGTTAGTAGAAGGTGTAAAATAAGCGGAGTTTCCCTAAATTTGTTACAATATACTCTGCGAGCTCTGCTCAGCTGATTATACAATTGTCCTCAGTGTTTTATAGCATTTTAAGGTTAAATAACATACTTAACAAATCGAGAAACTTTTTTCAAATCAAATAAATATCTCTGCAAATCAAACAAAACTTGTTTCACAGCAAATGAAACAATTTACAGATCAATAGAAACTTTTTTCAAGTCAAATGAAACTTCTTTTATATCAAATGATACTTTTTGCAAGCCAAACTTTTTACGTCAATTAAAAATTTTTTTAAATCAAAAGAAACTTTCTCTAAAACAAAGGAAATTTTTTTTTCACATAACTTTTTCACATCATGTGAGGCATTTTTAAGTCAAATACAATTTTTTCGTCAACAAATGAATTTTTTTTAAATCAAACAAAACTTTTTTAAATTAAATGAGAGTTTTTTCAAATCAAATGAAACTTTTTTATTTCAAATGAAACGTTTTTAAATCAAATAAAAATCTTTTCAAGCTATCTTAAACTTTTTGCGGATCAAATGAAACTTTTTCAAGCCAAACCAAACCTATTTCCATTTCAAATAAAATTTTTTAGGTTTTGCAAAGTAGCTCATAGCTCTACGAAATATTTCTTTCCATGATATGACTGACCATGTAAGTAAAGACTTGTTATCACGATGACCACTTCGTCAGTACATGTCACACACTGCACATCACTTGCGTTACGATTTTGCTGAATATCACTTGTAGTAACGAGACACATAAAAGGTTAGAGCACCCTTCCTTGTTCGCATCATTCCTTCTCTTGGAGATCGGCGACTTTTTAATATGAAATCCTTGCCAGCCAGAGTCGAAACATAATTATTTCATTTAGTTAATTAAAGAAAGGATTCGGGGCCTTGGGCAACGTATTTTCGGAGATCACATCACACCTAGTTACATATACTTCAAGAAACCTTTTTTGCCAAACAAAATTCCTTTCCGCCAATTAATGCACCAAAACTTGTATTTAAAATTTTTATATTGCTTTACCCGGGCGTGAACCTTCGGTTCGGTAGACTGGGTACACTACCAGCACACCACGGCGACCGCCATTAGCCTTAATAAACTAAGATGTTTATGATGCCTTGGGGGGGGGGGCGGTTCGATCGTGAGCAATGTAAGCTAAAACGATCACTAGCCTTCTACCAATTCATCACTCACCAGAACTAATTGTAGCTGCTATGCCGTAGGCCAATAATTATGTCTTAATATATTAAGCAGATATCAATGTACTGCTCTGTATTAAGGACCATAAGGTTATGCGATGTGGTAAATCTAATGTAATTTTATCTGATTCATGCGTGGAATCTGCTAGCCATTAATTAGGTCGTACTTTTACCTGGCTAGGCCATGTTTAGCGCATTAGGGAGCATATTCGCGTCGCTCTTTTTGCTGTTTCTGTTGGAAAAAATTTAAGTTAGAATTATATCTTTTTGAGGTATCCCATAAACTAACTACAGTGCTGCAATTTACTGGTTGGCTGCACCGGTGCTTTTCCTTAACCTCAAGGTATGCTCAATCGCTCATCCGCATTTTGCTACTTCCGATGAAATTACGAAACTAAAATGGTGCTTTCCGTGTAATCTGCTAAATCGAGCTTATAGCATACCATCGTTTCTACTTCGGTTGGATGCTTTCACAAAATAACTTTGCGATTTTACTAAATGATAAAAGGCAAATCCGCTAGCTTTGCTATTTAACCTTTAATACTTTCAGTTGATTGGGAAATCTCTGCCTAAGTAATACTTGAAACATCGAGTTTCTCAAATCAGAATTCCTTTACGTACTTACATATTGTGGCGATCTTTAACATCACTAAAATATTATTAAATAAATGCACAACAACAAAAACTTTAAAGCAAGCTACATAAACACATCAATCATCATTTACAGATGGCGACGAAGCGATTACTCACGCACACACATGTAGTTATTCACCCCTACACACGCATATGGCTATAAGAGAAACATAAACTACAAATAGGTATACATGTATATAGCTTATAACCAAGCAAGGGATTGTTCTGCAATACAGTTCGCGAAATAACTAGGTCTTAGGAGAAATGGAAGAACGAGAAAGCCGAGAGTATAAGAGAAGCGCAAGCTGAGGATCAGTAATGAGTTTTGATTTAAACACGCTATTGGTTGTGAAGAATAATTGTGAAGTACTACTCTTAAAGTAATCTTAATAAAGACCAGTTTGCAATGCTATATATTGGAGTGATTTATTCGAAAATTTAGCGATTCGAACGTTTGCAGAAGGTGCACAATAACTAGGATTTCCCAAAATTCCTTACAATATGTATCATGTATGTAGGCATGATTGAATGTATGGTATACATTCGCTGCAAAAAATCGTGCGATTAATCCCTAAAGAGATTGGTCTCCGATTGATAACTTTTGTCTAAATTTGGGCATAATTTATCCCCTTTAGTCCCTTTCGGGTACAGTTGGGATTAGTCAGTTTGAAATATATGTAGGTCATTTTAAGAAATACTAAAATAACAAGTAAGGAAGGCTAAGTTCGGGTGTAACCGAACATTACATACTCAGTTGAGAGCAATGGAGACAAAATAAGTGAAAACCACCATGTAGGAAAATGAACCTATGGTAACCCTGGAATGTGTTTGTATGACATGTGTATCAAATGGAAGATATTAAAGAGTATTTAAAGAGAGAGTGGGCCATAGTTATATAGATGGACGCCATTTAGGGATATCGCCATAAAGGTGGAGCAGGGCTGACTCTAGAATTTGTTTGTACGATATGGGTATCAAATTAAAGGTATTAATGAGGGTTTTAAAAGGGAGTGGCCGTTAGTGTTATATGTGAAGACGTTTTCGAGATATCGAGCAAAATATGGACCAGGGTGAACCAGAACATCATCTGTCGGGTACCGCTAATTTATTTGTATATGATAAGATTTCAAGGGCTTTTCTTCTACTTAATATGGTAGGTGTCACACCCATTTTACAAACTTTTTTATAAAGTTATTTTTTCCGTCAATAAACCAATCAAATTACCATGTTTCATCCCTTTTTCGTATTTGGTATAGAATTATGGCATTTTTTTCATTTTTCGTAATTTTCGATTTCGAAAAAGTGGGCGCGGTTATAGTCGGATTTCGTCCATTTTTTGTACCAAGATAAAGTGAGTTCAGATAAGTACGTGGACTAAGTTTAGTAAAGATATATCGGTTTTGCTCAAGTTATCATGTTAACTGCCGAGGGGAAGGACAGACGGTAGACTGTGTATAAAAACTGGGCGTGGCTTCAACCGATTTCGCCCATTTTTTTCAGAAAATAATTACCGTCATAGAATCTATGCTCCTACCTAATTTCAGAAGGATTGGTAAATTTTTGTTCGACTTATGGCATTTTTTTTGTAAAAGTGGGCGTGTTCTTCATCCGATTTTTCTAATTTTTATTTAGCACATATATAGTAATAGTAGTAACGTTCCTGCCAAATGTCATCATGATATCTACAATGACTGCCAAATTACAGCTTGCAAAACTTTGAAATTACCTTCTTTTAAAAGTGGGCGGTGCCACGCCCATTGTCTTAATTTTACTAATTTTCTATTCTGCGTCATAAGGTCAACCCACCTATCAAGTTTCATCGCTTTATCCATCTTTGGCAATGAATTATCGCATTTTTTCAGTTTTTCTAAATTTTCGATATCGAAAAAGTGGGCGTGGTTATAGTCCGATATCCTTCATTTTAAATAGCAATCTGAGATGAGTGCCCAGGAAGCTACGTACCAAACTTCATCAAGATACCTCAATATTTATTCAAGTTATCGTGTTAACGGACAGACGGACGGACATGGCTCAATCAAATTTTTTTTCGATGCTGATGATTTTGATATATGGAAGTATATATCTATCTCGATTCCTTTATACCTGTACAACCAACCGTTATGCAACCAAAATTAATATACTCTGTGAGCTCTGCTCAACTGAGTATAAAAACGGCCACGATATGAGTGAAATAAAAAAGATTGCAAGTGATTAATCGAATTATTTAAGAATAATGCGGTGCCCTATAATGAACTAAGAGGACTTTACGACTACGCCGGAGTCAGGGTAAAATTTTCGGAGAATATTTTGTGTTCCGTTTTAAAAGCGGGCAGATAACTTATATCAAATAGATTTTGTGTATTGGCAAACCCTCCGATTGTGTTTCTGCCATGAAAGTTTCTCAGAAAAAAAATTAATCTGTCTTAGCAATTGCTTATTCCAATATACACCGGAAATGAAACTAAAACAATTTGAATTATTGTTTAATTTTAAAATGGATTTCATCGGTGAGTATTTCTACTACCATTGGGGTAAAAATTGCGACTGGTCGCTATTTGAGTCCTTATTGAAACGAAAAGGGGCTAGTATTCATATGTTCCCGTATGGGTACAAGGGGGATTGGTCCTATATATCCCTTTCGGGTATAAATTGGTGTAAATAGTCTCTTCACAGGACATGCTCAAACAAAACGCAACAGTTCAACTCATATAAAGAGATCAGAGCTGGCATTGGTCGCATACTCCTTTGCGACTCATCCCGGACTCATCCTAGACTAACGCATTTTTTGCAGGGTTGTATACCAAACCGAATCGTGTACATACAAGAAAATACAAAATCTAAATATAGCTGCACATGTACATTGTTTATAACATAACGCACTTGTATGTACATATGCATGTGTGCACACATACATACATATAGTACCCATATGTCTTATTGCAATTATGTATTTAGGGGCGCACAGGTCGTATGAGTGCTCTGCCACAGGTTGTTATCGGAAATGCTGGCAGTAATATTCAGGAGCCTTAAGTGGCATACTGGTGCATTAATTATTGAAACACATACAATGATTGCTGTGGTATTTGCTTGCCTCCCAAATAACAACAAATATCTATACATTTTGCCACTAAAAGCATATATAGCTAAATGCTAGTAAATCTTTAAGTGTGGGCACTTGTTTATAGCACAATTTCTAGACTTGTGCATGCATAAATGCATAGATGGAAATAGCTTGTTTTTCAAAATTACACTCACAAACATGTGACAATTTTAAAGACTTACGCTTCTAGCAAGATGAAAGTTATTAAGTAGAGATTTGAGTGTGGATTTTTATGTATTTTTACTTGTAACTTAAAAATTGTAGATTTTATGGTTTTTTGCCTTTTTTGTGTATGCTAGTATTGAGTTTATCTATAATTAACTTCGTATATAGCTTTAAAGAACTCATATGGATATTACAGCCAACTTATAAGATTTGAAGGATAAAATGAAAATTTCGAACACTATTATGGCTGCCGCTTTCCGGTGTACTATTCCAGCTAACAAATGGTCGCCGAATAAAGTGACGGTTTAGGTAACATGCAAAATAGATGCTTTCGAAAATCTCTCTGAAAGAGTGTCGCCTTTCCGCACAAATTTGGAAAATCCTTCGCGTGTTATTCTGCTAAAGCATAGGCTTGTAAAAAAGTTCACCTGCCGTTCGGATTAGGCATGAAATATGTCAGTCCGAAAACTTGTAGGAAAAATGCAAAGCAGCTCACCATAAGTTGAAACATGAGCTCGGTCTAAATTTCCTCATAGCTGCAAGTTATTATATTATCTATTGATGTGTAAACATTTTGTTCGCGGTAAAGAGAATCCATAATGTAAGCGGAGAAAAGTGGCAAATGAAAAGGGGAAGTAAATGTAAAGGATATAAAACCGAAGAAGAGGAGAAAGAAACAAAAGTGCATGATAACAATGTCGAGTGGATGATAACGAAGATCATCAGTCTTGCAATGCTAAGGCAAGGCGGTAAAAGTAAAGGTAGTAAAGAATAGAAGGAAAAGAAAAGAGAAAATTAAAGGGTGAAAAGAAAATAATTGAACTCAAACCAGAGGCAATAATCGAAACCGGATTTCAATTTGTTATACGTGCAGAAGTGTTAAAGGTTTATCACCGATGAATTATGTATATCACTTGTCATTCACTTCTAATTTAGGAGTTATCGGTTTGTTGGTAGTATGTTATCGATGAGTTATAAACGAGTAATCGAATTTTTTTAATGCCTAATGCATCAGAATTGCTGCCGTTGCAGCAACCGTGTGTCCGTACACTAAAAAAGAGCCCCGTTCTGGAACCGCCGACACCACTTTCACATTACTTCAGGGTGGCGTTCCATATTTCTCATTTTTAAGAGCCCACTGTAGTCCCTGCGTCCAGGTTCCCGCTATTTGCTCTGAGTGTCCATTTAATCGCCATTGCTCCGCATGCGCATTTCTCTGCGCTACCTCTCAGCATCCATCAGGCGTGTCATTATTATAAATGCCATTTTGCTCACTGCAGTCCAGCACTCTTTCCTGTTGCACATATGTGATACTAAATTTCTCGTGGTAGGTTCCTCCCCAAAGACTCCATGCAAGGTGAGTCTTTCTTCGTGGAAACGGGGGCAGTTGAACATGACGTGTTCTGCGTTTTCTAACTACGTGGTACACATTGGGCAATGAGGATCTTCATCTATCCTACGCTTCCATAATAACTCTTTGAAACCGCCATATCCACTCATTATCTGCGTGAGATGGTAGTTCAGTTCGCCGTGCTTCCGCTCATTCCATTGAGCTACGTTCCAAACTAGTGTGAAAGTCCAACACCCTTTACTCGAGGCCTCCCACCGTTCTTGCCATTTAGCTATTGTTTGTGTCCTTGCTCTTTTCTTGTCTTCTTCAGATGGTCGCTCGATATTAGTGTTATACAGATCGACCATTTCGCTCGCCAGTAAGTCCACTGGGATTTTCCGGGTTAGAACCAGGATCGCATCGTCACCGTCAGAACACCGTCCGATAAGCACTTGCTATACTTAAAGAATTGTTAGCAGAGTATTGTAAACTTATTGCCAATGGCAAAGTTTATCTATTTTTTCCCAACAATTCATCGGTTTGTTTTGGAAAGTCAAGAAAACCAAAGAAACAGAATGGAAAGGAAATGTAAAAGGAAATGAAAGGGAGAGGCAAGCAATGGCTACACATAGATCAAAACCGAAGCCGGAACCGAAATCGAAACCGGATGACATTTTATCAATTTCTTATCGAAGTGTGACGGATTGTTATCTATGAGTAATCGGTTATCGATGGATTATGGACGTGCTTTCCACTTCTTATGGACGAGTTATTATTTCGTTTTCGATGTGTTGTCGACGTTTTATCGACGAGGCATACGCGAGCTATCGCTTGATTAACGAAGTTTTAAAAATTCGATGTTAATAAAAAAGTTTACCGACTTTTTAAAGATGAGTTATGGGTTTGTTATTGTAAATTTTTATCGACAAGAGTTCGATCATTTAACAAAAAGTTATCGATATATTTTCGTAAAATAACTGGGTTTTAATCGAAAGCTTATTGATTAGATATCGAAAATTTATCGCAAAATTATCGATATGTTGTCAAAATATTGGCAAATTGTTTTCAAAAAGTTTTCGATTGGTTACTGGGATGTGACAAGTTTGTTATCGACTTGTTATCGATTTGTCAGTGACAACTCATTAGTATGTTACAAAGCAGATGCCGATAAAACTTCAATATAGAATCAATAGCGCAACTATATCGCATTGGTAGCAAGTGTAGAAAAAGCCTATAAGAAGCAGGTGGCTCGGCGATAAGAGCCGATAACAAACCGTTAGCTTGGCGATAGTAAGTCCCTAACCATGACTGGTCGATAATAATAAAACAACAACTTGTTGGTAGCGGTCACAAAGCCATAAATTATTTGTTAGTTGATCGTCAGAAGTCTTGTAGTCTAAGGCATCATGGGGTGCCGTCTCATTTATAAAGAGCTTTGACATAGGGAGAAGACCCACGTTAAAAATAGGTTTGTAGAAATGTGACGGAAAATAAATGTCCATTGACACTAATGTTGGTAAGTCTCATTTAGTTAAAAAGAAAAATCTAACTAGCAAGCAATCACGTTAAATCAATGATACTAACAAGGCTAGATGGCCGAAACGAATGCGTTGCTGGAGGAAAAGTTCGAAATGTTCTATTCGTCCTGCGCTAGCCAAGCTAAGAGTTCAACTATTCATAGTGGCACTACTATTTCATCTAGCAAGTAGTGTAGACCATATATATGTTTTAGTATTTTCGTAGAGGACGGAATTAGTTAATAACATAGGTCCTGGGTTTCGATGAGGTTTTGTTTATTTTGTACGTTCAACAATCTGCTGAAATACTATGGTCTCATTCAGATAGCGGCAAGCAAACATTCAAAGCTGATGCGGTTCTACAAGTTGTTGTAGTGCGAGCACCAGTTACGCAGTGGATTATTTTTGGTAAAATTTTGCCAGTAAAATGTTAAATGAAAAGGCACAAAGTGGCCGGACTTTCTATCAGGAACAGCAAAATTTAGTCGACTAAGAAGATCAGAGGAGTCAATCTCGCCCATAATGAGCTTATGAACTCGGGGTAATGCCCCGAGTTAAGTTATTTGATTTTCTAAAGTTGGCAGATTAATAAAGAGAAGCCTATTTCTATATGGTGGCAAATGCACACTTGAATCTCAGTTATGACCACTTAACACAAATAAAATGAATTGCTTCGTCTCAATACGCTTTATAAAGTTTTGATGCCCTGGGCACCAGAAGACCGAACAATACTCTAAGATTGGTCGTACCAACGATGTGTAGAGGGTCTTAGTCAGATACGGATATTAAACTCCTTAGCACATCGCTTCACGAATACGAGTAAACCATTGCTTACCATTGATGAAATATGTATATTAAAAGTCAGTTTTGGATCAAAAAGAATGCCTAGATTACTTACAACAGATATACGATGTCAAACTTGACTTCACTCGGTGAAATGTCATTAGTTTGCATTTCGAGCTGTTCAAAACTAGTACATTTGCAGAATACCAGCATTGAAATAAGTCAATGTCTGCATATAGAAGCTCCACGCGGGAAAACTCCGAAGTCAAGTATGAGCAGCAAAGTTTCATATCATCCGCATATATAAGAGTTCGGCTATGTACGAGAATTTGTGAAAAGTCATTTATAAACAAATTAAAAAGTAATGGACCCAAATGACTATCCTGAGGCAGCCCAGATGTTACGCCAAACAACCTAGAAAGGAGTTTTTTAAACAAAACTTTTTGAGTCCGTTTCGCGAGATAGCTTGCGAGCCATGCAATTAAATGCTTCGGAAACCCAAGTAAATCAAGTTTGTAAATTAAAAGACGATTTAGAACGAGAAGTTAACTTTGTAACTCAAGTTAAGTTGATGTGAAGGGTTAGACTCATAAAATATTTACAAATTTTTAAAATTAGCTCAGAGTTAAAAAAAAATACTTTGTCGTTCTCCAAGTGGACTTTAGAAGGTCTTAATTAGAAAAATGAATCTTCAAAAAATATATTTATATTATTATGATTATTTCACACAAAAGTACTACATTTGCGTTACATGTTTATATAAATGAACAACTAAATTGAGATCTACCCATTAATAATGAATTTGTAAATAATTCCTGCAATTGAAATAATCGCGGTAATTCATAAAAATTAAAAGAACCGCGCTCCTCCTACACACAAATGCACAAACACAATCACAGCTTTTACACAAACACCTATAACGTAAAAATCTGTTAATTTGTAGTCGGAATTGTTTAGCCCCACTTGAGCTCCAATTACCTCTTTGTGCGCCCTTTCGCTTTGCTTCTTTTCGCTTCATAAAAAATGCAAGACCACTTATGGGCCAACCAAGTGTAAATACACTTGTGTGGGTGTAATTTTATTTTTGTACACATACAACACAGGTACTTACCGTTGTGTATAGCGCGATAGCCATATCAAAAGCGCTACTTGTTTTTGTTTTTTTTTTTGTTGTAGTGTAGATGTTGTTGTTATTCAGTTTTTGCTACAATCTTGTATTTTTTGCTTTTGTTTACTTTACTGAAAATCCACTTAAATGTTGGTAAACAAATATAAACAAATGAAAATTTGCAACGTTTTTTTATTTTTCACCACCAAAAATAACTGCGTTTTCCTGTATTTATTTAGCTGTACCTGTGTGCGTAGAGCTGACTAAATTTGTTTATTTATTTATTTATTCATGAGCTGCGATCATTTTAAGTATATTGTTTCCTCGTCAACCGCTCGTTTAGTTTATTTAGGAAATTTATGCATAGTAGCTAGAGATAATCTTTGTAAACAAAATATTTCAGTCGATAAGTGCTTACAGGAGTCCCTGTCTTCGTAGACCTACCTCCGGTGTAAAACTCAAATCAATGTCCGTTGATCTTCGGCCCAACAAGTTGGTACCAATCAGTGAGCTGGGGTGTTCAAGTCAACCAGGCTTTGTTTGCCCGAGGAGGACTATCCATCCTCCCCTTCCATTTTCGGCTAATGGCACCCGGTTGCACGGTAACTCCACCGCGAGTTTCGTGCTTGTCTCAGTATCCCTCTTTCATTGATTTTGATATCTCGATACCTGATTAACAAGTCATTCAGATTGAGATATTGTGTTTTGTCGCAATTTAGGAATGTGACCAACCTTTTCTGTCCTGCAGTGTTACAACAATGTATAATACATTGTTGACGACGGAGTTGGTTTTGCTTAGATATTGCTTAAGGGCCGCACTACGTTGACAAACAGAGTGACCTTGGCACCTATTATGCTCCGTATTAAACTCCATCACAATTAATATCAAGGGATGTGACCAACCTTTTCCGCACACAGACCTGTGAGTGCCAAGTGCCCGCCTCAACAATGTCTCTCGACATCGCTTAAGACCACACACGTTGACGAACATTGCGCGCTATATTGTTCTACATTTGGCTTCCATATTTGCTACTATTATTTCACTCCAATTTACGCTCAATTACGCAACAATTATGCTCCATTTTACACTCCTACCACAATTGAAGGGGTGTGTCCAACCTTTTCCGATCACAGACCTGTAAGTGACCGAGTACCTGCCCCAGCAACATCTTCGCATAGCAGTCGGCCACACTGCAGTGATTTGACTACATCAAATCTTGCCACATTTTGGATGTGGCCATTCATTCCGCGAACGCCTCCTATTCGCTACGCAGTCTAAAGCAGCCTCAAACATCTCAAAAGACGAGATGGGCACCGGCCCACTCGTACAATTATCGATTGTTTTTCGGCTGTCAATAGACATACGTTTCTTTTTCACCGTCTTTCTTCCTAGTTTCACCATGTATTACCGGTATCTCCGGTTGCCACAATTATGGGATGTGGCCAACCTTTCATCTGCCCCTCAGGGTCAGCTTCTCAATGAATTTGGGTATACTGTGACAAGCAGGAGACCGAATTTCCTTGGGTCCTTGGCCCCCCAAGGGAAATCAAGTCTACTCAGAGCGTGTCATAAAGTGAACTCTTATTTGAAACTACAGCCACCGCGATGCTCCCACAAGGTGCCATCCCAGGACAGGAGGTGAGACCTGAGTACAAAGCACCGTTCGATGCAGTGCATCAGATCACACTGGCTTCTCCTGCTCCCGCGGTAGCAGTTTTTATAAAGACCTTGCCTAGGGTCCCACAGGGTGATACCCGCGTCCACCCTGCTACCTTTCGAGTAAAACACCTTACTCATGGATTGGTTACCCATGGTATTATGGTCGCCTTTTACGACCGGTATACCTACCGTGGGTATATTCTTTCCCCTAGCCCACAGGGGTAAAATATTTCAAGTGAGAAGAGTGCCCCTGTGGGTTAGTGGTCTTAGCATATATCGGCGATAGGTATTAGAGATATACGCCGCCGACAAACGCCGCCGCCGACTGTCAAAAATAGCGGCGGCGGCGTCCAGTGCGGTATATATTTTCTACTCATTTAAGACTGTTTAGGCTATTTATGTTCCTGTCGAAAATTGGTCGGATATGGTCGAAAGTGGTATCAACGAATGCGCATCACTGCCAGTTATAGGAAACTAATTGCGAAATTTAACTCTTTCTAACTGTTCATAAGTTATTAAAAAAAACAGGCGCTTTCGAAGTCAGCTTAACACGAACTTTGCATCACCAAATTCAACAAGTTATTAAAACAAAACACTAAAAGTTTTATAATAAAATTATATGCTCACTTTGCTTATTTTTTTTTTTTTTTAAATTGATAATGAACAATGACTTCAAATAAAAAGACCCAAGGCGAACATGTTTTCAAATTGTCCTCAAGTTGTTAAAAAAAACATAATTCCCCAAAAATTACCGGATTTTTAAAAAAAAATTTACATTGCGATTGACTGAAGGAATAAGCGAAACCAGTGATGCAAAATCCTTTAGTAGGTTCTAGGGGCATAAACACCACTTTGAAATGATTCTTACCTCATACTTAAGTTGAGGATATATATACGTATGAGAAGGGTCTGAAAAATGCCTTGGGCTTACATTTAAACACATGTTGTTTATTTGCGAAACTATACAATAGCATCTGAAATGTTAATTTTGATTTTCTCACTTCATCCATCAACACCTAAGTCTTCCGGTGTGACATTTCCTAAAGTTGGCGGCCCTTATGCAGAACTAGTCCCTTAGAGTGAATCACATTGGTTATAGGCTACCAACTAAGTTTAAATATAACCTACGCGTTACGGCTTCTTTAGCAAATGTGAATACGTAGGCACATATGAGGTGAGGCTTTGTCCTTCGCAAGAACACTCAAAGTGGCGAAGCAAAAGCTTTCCCAAGCCAGTCGAACTAATGACCGTGTGTGCTACTACCCTAACGTAGTGGACAGCCGAACTAGTCTGAAAACTGACATTACGCGGTCATCCATTCTAAATTATCGTTTTGCTTTAAGGAAGGCTATTGAAATAAATGTTGTGAACACAAACGTCTGCAAACTTTGGTGTACATTTTAAAAATTGTATCCAGGGTCCTTGGAAAATTTTAATTATGTAGATGCGCCGATGATTATACGATTTTCACCCATTACGCAATGACATCCACTTAGACTGCTTATCATTTCGAGGACGACATCCTTGGCATAATAGTAACTCCCTAACGTTTCAAGGTGTTTCTCTGGTGTAGCTCGACAGCATAGCAGGACAAAAACATCCGTTAGAAAGTCTTCGGAGCTACACCTAAAGCTTCTAGGAAAGTGACGTCGAGGAAGGTATATATGAGTTCGAAGTCGCAGTCATGTGGCTTCTGTGCTGGCATATGATGTGAGGATCAGGAGGGGCGTGGTAGCGACTAGTGGTCGGGATTACTACTGTTCGTACATCGGGAATTGTAGCTCGAAAAAACTGGATGCATCCTGTATCATGAGTATTAACATACCATGAATAGCCTTTGTAAGTCGCCTTTGTGCGTGACTGCCAAGGAGCCACAAATGATTTAAAGAAATTATGTTCGCGACGATTATTAGGAGTTAAGCCCAGATGAAACTACGCTTTGCACAAGATATACAGACAAAAGTGTTACCATTTTATGTATCTCTATTTCTTTTCAGCAGACGCTGCACCAATTCCAAAGAACGGGGTTAGGTTCGAAGCCTCCCTGGAGTAAGTGAACGAGGGACAATCCCTCCGCAAAGAGCTACTCCTGAGAATTTTTGAACGATCTGCGAGTTTTTGAGGCAAACAGCCCGGATCTTTTCGAAATGGCCAAGACTTTAATTTCCTTAAATACATAAAAATAAAACCTTTTCTAAATACAATTTTTTTTTAAATAGAAAAATCCAGCTTTTTAAAGTAAGAACACCGGCGTATGCCGGTATATAATAGAGCCTACGCCGCCGCCGCCGATAAAGTGATCGGTGAAAACCTCTAATAGGTATGCCTGCCGTAAGAAGTGACTAAAATACCCAAATGTTTCAAAGGGTTGTTAGCGCAACCCTTTCAAGGGATGTCCAGCGCAATTTATAGCTTCTCCAAAACAATTGTTAAACTCACCTACCCGTGGTGAATACCGTTTCTTTAGCAGCCGAGGTTCTGGCGACCCATTTGTTCCCAATTGAAATAGAAGGAGGCTGGCTAGATTGCCGTTCAATGTGGTCAGATGGTCGGGCTAGTACCTTTATGGTACATGTTATTGGAACGTAGTGAGTCTACATCCCGCAAAGTACCATCTAAAACAACAACAAAAACAAGTTGAGAATAAAATTGAAAGCCCGTTTTTATGTAACGAAAGCTTGCCTTTATCCACATTATTAAGGCTCCAATGTTTGTATGGGCAAACACTTACTTGACCGATATCTCTGATTTAAGCTTTACAAAGACCTTACTTGATCACGGAAGTTCATAAGGGCAGTTTTAATGGAATAATTCAATAAGAAATAACTTGAATAAATATACAAAATGTAAGAAAAATTTTGGGAAAATTTAAACAACTCGTCACCAGGACGAACAAAGCGGCAGCTGTTTTGATGCTTTGAAAATCTCTTCCGGGAGTGATATTCGACTTCGTACTCCTGCGGTGATCGATCTTTTTACAAACAGACTCGATCAAAGCAGCGCTACCAATTGTCTTACATCTAAAAGTAATCAAAAATCAGGGCAGATTGAAGGGCTCCGCCTCCCAGGGACTTGAGAAGTAATTTCCGCAAACAGCAATGAGGAAATACGGCACCTGATAACTCATTCGTATGTATAAAAAGAGCACAAAAAGGTCCTTAGAGAAATTCATCAAAATGCGTCGTGCCTCTATGCCAGGAATTTCCCTGCGAAACATTTTCTTAAAGTCAAGTACCTCAAACCCGCAGTAGAGGTACTCAACCTCCCCAGGGAGACGGGCGTCACTCTAGCTCAACTTCCATTTGGATACTGTAGCAGGTTCAACTCTTTCCTATTCAGAATCAACTCTGACATACATAATGTATGTCCTGCTTGTAATGTGTCCTCACATGACACCAACCATCTTTTCAATTGCCATACAGTGGTTTTAACAACCCTCTCTCTTCTCCACCCCTGTTGAAACAGAAAGTTTTTTTTGACTCCCTTTAGAGAATATTGATAAGTTTTTATGAGGGGTCGCACCTATTGGAGGTGCTATGCATTAGTAAAACAACAACCACAAAAATCAAAGCCATGTGTTTTTCGTGGTACACATTTTCCGGAAGGTGCTAGTATTCAAGCATACAATATTAAAACTTCGATTCCTTGAAAGAAGTTGCAAGATTTTTGGTGGGGGGTTTGCTGTTAAAACAACCACCAAAATTATTTGTAAATTCCATCCTTTTCCATACAGAACTTTGAATTTTCCTTTCCAGGAATGAGCGTCGGCCGCATTTAAACATTATTTATTATTATATCGATTTTTTATAGGTTTTTCAGTGTTCTCGACGAGCTACCGATTTGTAATCGCAGTGCTACAAATTCGCTATCGATAGCAAAGGTTGTAAATGAGTTATCGATTTTGCAGTGACAAGCTATACGCCTGTTATCGAATTTTTACCGATTTATCATTGAAAAATTATCAATCATCTATCCAAAGGTTATCGGTATGTTATTTAAAATACATATATCGATTTATTATCGGTTTTTTTAAAGTGTGTTTTCGACGATTCACCGATTTTTAATCGAATTGCTACAAATAGGCTTTCGATAGCAAAGGTTATAAATGAGATCGATTTTGCAATACACAATATACGTCTGTTATTAAAAATTTAGCGATTTATCGTTGAAAAATTATCAACCATTTATTCAAAAGTTACCGATTTGCTATTGAAAATATATCGATTTGTTATCGGTTTGTTAAAAGTGTGTGTTTCGACGATGTACCGATTTTTAATCAAAGTGCTGCAAATTCGCTATCAATTGCAAAGCTTATAAATGACTTATCGATTTTGCAGTGACATACAATACGTCTACTGATTCATCGTCGAAAAATTAACAGTTATTTATCCAAAATTTATCGACATATTATCAACATATTACCAATATTTTGCCAGCAGTTTATCAATTTGATATCGATAAGGTATCGATATGTTATCGAAACAATATCGAGTTGCTATTAAAAATTTATCAATAAATAATCATACATTTATTGAAAAGTTAGCGGTTATTTATTCACAATTCATCGAAAAGCTATGGTTTTTAAAAAAGAAGTTATCAATTTCATACAGAAGTGTTATCGATTTCCTTTTGGATTGTTAATATCGGCGTATTATCGATTTTTTATCAGCGATATAAAATCACCAACACATCTCTACCACGTCCTTTGACAACCATTTAAGAAATCAATAAGAGGCCGATGACTCGACATTATCGCCTACAAACCGATAGCTTGATGATAATAGCACGCTATCGAGCGTCACGGATATTTTTTCACTCAAGGCTCATTTCTTACTAGCAAATAAATTTTTAAATCATTATTCAAATGCAGTGTGATGTAGAATTTGTTTAGTGAAAATTCTAAACAAGTTATGTCAACTTTAATCTCTAAAACAAACATATTCGAAAAATATGACTTTCACAAAATGTTTTCCATTGTAATTCTTGCATGCATGTACGCATTTATCAAAAAATATGTTGAACTAAGAAATCATGCCTGTAACTACTGGCAATTTGTGTACACTATGTTATGTTATGTTATGCCATTTATCTGTATTGAATAGACAAAGAATGTCCGATGCGTAACAATTTATCATTTACACACGTGTCACACAAGGGATTACTTTTATTTACTCACTTTCGTTTGTAGTATTTATTTAATGTAACACATACTTGCAAGTAGATGCGAATCGAATGGAAATGGGGGCGTAAAATCTGCAATAAAAATGCAACAAAATATAAACAAAATATTTTGGAATTGTTTGGATATGGATTCGAAATGGTTTGAAATTTACAACAGCAATGATTTTTATGTAACAAACTTTGTAAGTTTTATTAAGGGCAACTAAAAAATTTTTAGTATAGAATGAATCCGGGTTGAGTCGCAAAGAAATATGCGACTATAGTCAGTTCAGATCTCTTTATATTGGTTGAAGTGATCTCTTTTGTTTGAGTATGTCCTATGGAGAGACCAATTGTACCTGTTAATACCTGAACGGGTAGTGTCGGACTGGTCCTCTATATACCCCTACGGGTACTGTCAAACAGATCCTTTTTGTACTGTTCGATACTTCCTCTTTGTTTCCCTTTGGGCACTGTTGGACGCGTCCTCTTTGTACTCCTGCGGGTACTGTCAGACACAATCTCTTTGCTCGCCTATGGGTACTATCGGACAAGGCCTTTTTCACTCGTACGGGAATTCTTACTGATTTTATAATTTTTTAAAATATAATACAATTTTCTCCTTTTTTTCGTATTGGTATTATACAATAATAAAAAAAAAGACAAATATTACGATAGTGGAATATAGGGTCCTAGTATTTAATATTCGATATAGAGCTCCGCATTTTTCTTAAATAATTCTATTTAATCACATTTAATCTTTTTATTTTATTCATTTCCTTTCTGTTTTGTTTTTTTGTTGTTTTTTCAATTGGCTACATAAATTTCTAACTGACTGATGCCAAATATACCCAAAATGGATTAGAGGGGATCAATTATACCCCAATGTGGACAAAAGAGATCAATCGCAGACCACTCTCCTTAGGGATTAATAGCAATGACAGTTTAAATCTCTTTATATGAGTTGAACTATTTCCGTTTGTTTAAGCATGTCCTATGAAGAGACTAATTGTGCCCATTTTTATGCAAAAGGGGTCGATAGGACCAATCCCTTTTGTACCCATGTGGGAACATACTCAAGTAAGGAACAGTCGAATTTTTCAGGGCCGAAACAAAATAGAATGGTTTGCCAAGCCAACAAATATATTTGGTGTAAGCTGTTTGCCCGCTTTTAGAAAGGAATACAAAATATTCTCCGATAATTTAATCCTAACTCCGGCGTAGTCGTTAAGTTCTAGTTATTTAGGTTCGGTATAGGGGTCCGCTTTTTTCTTAAATAATTCGATTCAACCACCACTAATCTTTTTTATTTTACTCATTTTGTTTCTGTTTTTTTAATATTTCTTGAAATGGGTTACATAAATTTCAAACTGACTGATCTCAATAGCACCCGAAAGGGACTAAATGGGATCAATTGTGCCCAAATGTTAGGAACTAATCGCACATTTTTTTGCAGGTAATAACAGTCTAATATATAATATTATAAATACTGCACTTACTTGTATTACTACAGTTAGCCTACAAATTAAGAAAATAATAAAAAAAAAATTCACCTAATTTGGTTTCTTTAGTTGAAGAAAAAATTATGAAATTTGTGGCTTCGAAATAGCAATAAAAGTGGATGCTGTATTCCAAAACCAAAATAACAGAAATAAGAGTCCATATATTCTTAGTAGTAATTTATTTTGATTGCGTAAGTTTTACTTACTTACAAAAAAATATCAACAAAAATAAATGTGTAAGACTCCCAAGTATGTAACATCATATACTCAGATGTGAACGGCAAATATGAAGGTGAAATAAAATAGCAGCTTAAAAACAAAACATATTCTGATGCCATAAAATTGGATATGTTAGATTTAAACATGTAGCACCAAAGTAAGCTTACCTACCTCTGCTCATTTTGCTGCTTCAAACTGCGGTGTCGCTCGAAATACCTTCTTGGCCGGACCGCCTTTTTCCATTGGCACAACATGACCTAGCTAGCGAAGCCTTTGGATTTTTCTTTGCAGTACTATTGCCATATTTACGTAAAGCTTGTACAGCGTAAAGGATCATAACGAACGATCGAACACTCCAAGGACAATCTCAACTTCTCTCAACACCGTCAATTGATTACGGGCCATACGTCAGGACAAGTATGATGAGCGGCTTGTGGAGCGTTTTTTTGTTTGTCGAGAATGAACTATTGCCTACTAAGTACAAAGTGGCACTTGTGAGAAAAAGTAATTCTCCGTTTAATTTCTAAGTTGACATTATTTTTGCTGTTAATGCTGAATCCCAAATATACGAAATCCTTCACAGTCTCGAACTTATATATCCGTCAATAGTAAGGTCACTACCAAGGCGCGAGACGAGGCTTTGGTTGAGTCTGTCTGTCGACAGATCTATCAAAGGACGAGTGTGATTTTGAATCCCTCTCCGGAAGAAAATCTTTTAAAGATATCATCAATATGTAATCGGAACAGCTGTCACCCTATCCGTTCTGAGGTAACGTTGATTAAATTTTTTCCAAAATATTTAAGCAATTTCTTATAAATTGCATTTACAAAGATATGCTTTCCGTATAACAAATTACCCTAATTTTCTTAAAATAAATGTTGTTTGTCTTTCACTCTCACCATTTTCATGTATAGAAGCCTAAATATGTCTACTTCGTTACCTGTTCATCCGTTAAAAACTAATATAGGGATTCAAGTGGATAATAAGCGCAATACAACACTTTATAGTTTCAAAGCTTTCGCAAACCAATTGTCATTCTCATCTACGTGAGAGGAATCCTGTTACAGATATGAATTTATCATACCTATATTTAGCAGGTGAGGCTCTGGCGACCCCAAGTTCCTCATGGAACTAGGGGGTGGAGGATTGGGCGTTATGGCCTAGTAGGTTAAAAATGGTCATACTAATCGTTACCGAGATGGTCGGACTAGTACTTTAATTGTGCTTTTTTACCGGAACATACCGATTCTATTTCCAACAAAGGACCATCAACAACGAGAACACTCCCCAAAACCTTCGGAGAGTATCTTCATC
This sequence comes from Eurosta solidaginis, assembly GCF_040869045.1. Classification (NCBI taxonomy): domain Eukaryota; kingdom Metazoa; phylum Arthropoda; class Insecta; order Diptera; family Tephritidae; genus Eurosta; species Eurosta solidaginis. Next base: position 23,968,219 of record NC_090319.1, on the reverse strand, counting down.
ACTAAATACAACAACAACATAACGCGAGTAAATAGGGGACCCTATATATATTAGTGAATATCGCGGCTTAGTATAAAAAAATCAATCTCGAACGTGGAAAATGCACGCCATAAACCATATGTGAATAAGGTCTTTTTCGCTTGAAAAATCATATGCACACACATACATAAATAACTCGTATATAAATACATATGTTTACTAAATGTAACGTAAATTTAAATTTCGTGCTCCCAATTTGTGAAGCAGAAAGTTTAGACAGCTGTTGTAAAACTACTATCGATCATAATTTCATACTTTTTACTGTTGGTGTTATGCCAAACCCGAGTATGTACATTAACCTAGGTCGATTTGTATGGACGAAAGCGAAAGTTAACCTTTATCGCGCCATCGATTTTTTGATAGGATTTGGGCTCAGGAAAAAAAGTTTCACTACGCACACCCAAAAAAATTATTTTTGAGCCTGCAAATAAAATCGATTTTTCGACCAAAATGCTTCTAAATCTCCATAAAAGACATTTTTTTTTTTGTTTTCAAAAAACTGCATTTACCAATTTTTCATTTGCCAATTGACACGCAAGGCGGCCACCGTGGTGTGATGGTAGCGTGCTCCGCCTATCACACCGTATGCCCTGGGCAAAGGAACATCAAAATTTTAGAAATAAGGTTTTTCAATTAGAAGATAATTTTTCTAAGCGGGTTCGCCCCTCGGCAGTGTTTGGCAAGCGCTCCGAGTGTATTTCTGCCATGAAAAGCTCTCAGTGAAAACTCATCTGCCTTGCAGATGCCGTTCGGAGTCGGCATAAAACATGTAGGTCCCGTCCGGCCAATTTGTATGGAAAATCAAGGGGAGCAGGACGCAAATTGGAAGAGAAGCTCGGCCTTAGATCTCTTCGGAGGGTATCGCGCCTTACATTTATTTTTTTTTAATTGACACGCAAGAAAAATACATAAAAAATGATTTGGAGCCTTGAAAATGAAAAAATGCATAAAGAATGAAAAAATCGTTGAAATTTTGCAGGCTCAAAAATTATTTTTTTGGGTATGCGTAGTGGAAGTTTTTTTCCTGAGCCCAAATCCTATCGAAAAATCGATGGGGCGATATCGATTAATAAATCGACCCAGTCTAATGTACATATAATGAAAGTTCAAAGTTTGTATGTACATGTATACACTGAAAGAAATGGTGCTAGTAAAATCAACAAATCGGTTCTGTTGTTCTTGACTTAACGGTGATTTGGTGAAATTGATCGAATTATGGTTAATTCGACCGAGTTCTTTTTCAAGCGAACAAATTTGTTTAGTCATTACAACAGAAGAGAAATTGTCGCTCTTAAGTTAACAAAATTTTGTAAAATTGACAGATTCCTAATAAATCTAACTGATTTTTCTGTTAACACAACTGATTTTACAGGTCATTTCAACGGCGATCAACTGTCAATACATGAGCAAATTTCGAAGAGAATTTTACGCTCACTGCGCTCTCTAATTTGTACGTATGACGATGCCACTTTAAAAAAAAAAACACCAAAATAAGAAAACCACCAAATCGAAAACACACACAAAGTGGGAAAACAACAAAAAACTAGTTTTTCAGTTATCAATACTAAACGAAAAACCAATTTTCCAACTTCTCTTCCAAGCGAAATGCCAAATTGCGCCCTATTGTTGCAAAAGTTTTGCTTGGACGAACAGGATTTTTCCAAAGTTAGTAACATTTTGTTCAAGTTTTTATGAATTTTCACTTACGCGAACGAATCGAATAAGATAATAAAAAACATGCTTTTCTAATATTGATGTTTCCGAAAAAATAATAATTTGAATTGTTTTGGAATCGTTTCAACTTACAGTTTTACGAAAATTAAACTTGCCGAATTACATGTAAAGTTACTCCAGTGGTGATTTCCCTTCCTGCGATTTGATTCTTTACTTTTCTATAACTTACAAGTTTTCTTTTTAAAATGTTACGTCAAACATTTATACTAAATGTTTTGTTCGAAACAATCAAGTGTGGCAACTACATGCGAGAGAAGAAATTGGATCGCCTCTCGGCAGTGTTCAGCTAGCACTCCGAGTGTATTTCTTCAATGAAATGCTATCAGTGAAAACTCATATGCCTTGCAGATGCCGTTCGGAGTCGGCATAAAACAAGTAGGTCCCGTCCCGCCAATTTGTAAGAAAAATTAAAAAGGAGCACGACGCAAATTGGAAGAGAAGTTCGGCCTATAATCTCTTCGGAGGTTATCGCGCCTTACATGTATTTATTTATATGGCAACATAGATACTTTCATAAAAGCTGTTGCAACAACTTTTTTTGTTCATTTGACTACTAAAACGGTCAATTGCGAATCAACGAGTTATGCGCAGTTGATTCAACATCTTGTTGCGATAGATAAAAATTTACAGAAATTTCAGTTGAATTGACCCGTATTTCGGTTGATTTTACCAGTCTTTTTCTTTCAGTGTATGAACAATAAAAGCAACAAGAAACACTTTGGCAGATCTCAACAATTTTTGGGTATTTATTTTATTTTTACTTGCAAAATATTTTGAATTTTAACTTTTCATATCAACAGTAAAAAGGTACTAAATTTCAAAAAAATATATAGCAGTTTTTATTGTTCTATAATCAGTGGAAGGGTGTAGTTATAAAGGTTTGGAATTTGTTTAATTAGTTTGAACCGGATGATTCGTGCGAACCCTACCTACATGTGCTTTATGAGTCCATAGTGTAAATAAAGCTTTCCCGGAAAATAAATCTAAAACCCCTATTAAAAAAGAAGATCCATGCTATAAAATTACTCCACCCTTTTAGAAAATTTAAGAAGATTTTTAAAACATATCGCACTTGCTTCTTTTAGATCAGATAGCTGTACAAATCCAAACAGCGAAAGTCTTATCAAAGTGAGCACACACACAAACATACACAGTGTGAGCTCGATCGTTTTTTCCGGTCGAAGGACCACGTCTTTCAATCCCGATTATTTCTTCGGTTGGCCGTCCATATATAGGTTGACGCGTGTATACTTTATGCTATTTTCCTCCGTTCTTTCTTTTTTGGATCAGCACTTTATACCCTAGACCCTACCCCCTCTAATACTTTGGAGCCGTTAGTGTACACATGTGTTTACGCAATCAGGTACACTGTGCGTTTAATATTTTTGGATGCTATAGTATTATGGCCGCTATACTACTACTGCCCTCGATCTGCCCCGTGGCGTCAATAAGACTTGTTGCAGTTATTAAAGATATGTTCCTTGCCAATAGTTCTTCAATTGAAATATGCAGAATGGCATGCAGTGCAAATGTCGGAGTTGTTTTCAGAGCTCCCATTATGCTTAGCATTGATAGCCTTTTGACGAAGATGCTTTTTCATGCAAATTTTCACCGAAATGCAATCTCTACTTTGAGCTCCGGCATTCCACGAAATCGCCTAGGCAAAACAATGGTTTCATTACATAAAACGTATACTTTACAACGTTAGTAGAACAGCGTAAGCGTGATATCGTTTATCTGTAATATCGCATCACACAGCATGCTATTAACAGCGCAAGCAATCAAGCGCTATAGAGTAAGCGCGGATTAGGTGTCTTAGAATATACCCGCGGGATGTATGCCCGTCGTAAGAGGCGACTGTAGTACCAAATGTATTCAATGGGTTATGTAGCGCAACCCTTTCAAGGTGTTTCCAGCGGAAATGGTAGCTTCTCCAAACTCAATTTTCAACCTCACTTACCTGTGGGGTATCCTGTTTCTTTAACAGCCGAGGATCTGGCGACCCCAAGTTCCTCATGGACCTAGGGGTGGGGCCGGTTATAGCCTTGAAGATTTCATATGGTCATACTAAATAGTACACGACGATTTCGGCGAGTGTCCTTAACGCTACAACAACAACAACAGCAGTAAGCGCATATGAGACGTATAACATTATGAACTTTCGAGCAAAAACGTATAATAATAAGAGTATGAAGGTAAGCGCAGCAACGTCTATGCTAAATTCCGTGAACGTAAGCATTACGACATGAAAGGCTAAGCGCAAGAGTAAAGCCTAACAGCGTATGAGCTAAAACGTATAACTTTAAGCGCAAAAGCGTGCAAGCTGAAGCATATGAATATGTAAGTTTAAACGTAATCGTAATATGGCATAAGCTTCAACATGTGGACGTAAACTCATTAGCGTTTTAAATTTTAGCCTAAGAATGTACGCGCAACAGCGTATAAGCTAAGAAGTCTCAACAATAGCATAACAGTGCTTTAAGTCTTAAAACGTCTTTAAGTCTTGACGTAAGCATATAAGCTTAAATCTACCAACAGCATTTAAGCTCAAGCCCACGATAGAGAATTTTTATCAGCATTACCGCGTTGGCGTAAGTGTAATAGCGTGAACGTAATGGCGTAAACGTAATAAAGTTACAAATTTTTTGAGTAGTACCCTTCAAGTGCACTTCGCAAGCGAAACAACATAAACGAAACTGCCCATAAACAGTTACATATTCTACTACAATTTTCTTTCTTCGTTGTCAAAACAAAATCGCGATCTTGCTTCAAAATGCATTCTCGTTAAAAATGTTGTTATGTATGATTAAGATAAGATGGCAGCCCTACTAAATGATCAAATTAATCAAATACCAAAACAATAGCAAATTTATGCATTTAAATGATGTACCACACTTATACCAACATTAAAAGTCAATTAAATATTAATGCAAATGTCTTATTTTACTGTCAGTTTAACAATCACTTAGTTGTAACGCTATTCAATTTGATAAATTATGATGCGGGACTTATTCGACATGCGAATGCTTACAATTATATGCATTTACGCTTACAGTCAACTGCTAATTATTGATTTCCATCTGACAGACATGGCGTATGAGTTATGTTCGGTTACTTTGATTGTTTTGGTTGTTTCGATTTATGATACTTTTATATTTAAAAATGATTTACATATGTATGTAAGTTTACTCGTTCATACAATTTCCCTCACTTGTATATCACTTGTCTTTATGATAGT